>NC_056737.1:1721992209-1722027209 GCF_019279795.1 Protopterus annectens | reverse complement strand
TTTTGGAAGACTGAAGCCCTTCAGAATATGACAGAAAAGCTCTAAGGTTTGATAACTAATGCAGTTACAGCATTAGGGTGTTTCTGTAATCACCAAACTATGGTCCACACTGGCATTGCCTGCATTATTTGCAGGAGGGGGAGCATGACATGAGGCTTTACCATATGTGCCAGTATTTCAGCCAGGTGATCTGCAGACACAAGATAAATCTGCCCTTTGACTCCCTGTCTATTTAAACAATGAGAGGTTCATTTTACTTAGTGAGGGGACTAGTGGAAGGGTTACTCATTTAGTCCTAGGGCTAAGGTGAAGAACTGTCAAAAGGTGAAGGAAGTGGACAGAACACAATGGTCACACTCCCCCTGGAGGTAAGTTCATTTGCAAGATAGCTTTACAACAGTCTATATGCACTTTCTCCTCAGCCTTATTTAGTGAAGGCTTAGTTTCCTGCTCAGTTTCCTCTATGTCAAATGATGAGGCCACTGAAAGATGCCCCTTTAACTAGAAATATATCTAGGGCATGGTGATTGGGGCAGCTAACAAGCATAATATCTATGTAATTAATGCAGATTTATGCTTTTATGTGTTTGCTACTCATTTTGCTGTTTCCTGCCTAACCATGAGGGAGCTGAACTGATAAAATGGGATAGAATGCATGGGGCCTATACATCCACCCCCCCACCCCCATTAAGTTAACTCATGTTGGTCATGAAGCATAAGGAATTTTATGTTTTTAAACATCGATTTGCACTTTTTAAGCATGCTATAATGCAAGCAAGACAAAATGCAAGAAATAATTAAACAGGAAAACAGTAACAATTAAATTACAAATAATAAACAATGCAATAGCACATTTGCATTATTCTCTCCATGGGTGGTGGTTGTTTTCTGAATGTTATAAGCAAACTTGATAACGATACCTTTATCTTTACTTATTGTCATCACAGTTTGGTGTGCATACCTCAAATTCTTGTTCAGTAGTTGCAACACAATTTGTCCTTGCTGAGTACCATGCTGTCTATCTCAATCTATGCACTTGCTGAATGTTGGCTCAGTGCTAGCACTGACAGTAAGTCAGTGTGATATATTTGCTTGTACAAAAATAAGTTATGGATATGTTTGTAGTCTGATGGTATGATTAACTACCTGCACATTGATATTTGAGTTATGACACTACAGCCAAGTGAGCCTCCAGGCATTTCTGCAGTTAACCCCTACTGACACCTCTAGGCCTCGCATACTGCTTGTTCATATTTGCATTAATAATTTCAAAACCATGCAATGTTCAAGGTATCATAATATTTTATCTTGAAGCATCCACGTGGCAACACAATTGTATTAATATTTGACCTCTGTCAGTGAGTATTTTCTTTAGAACTGTAAGGTGATAACTTCATTTTTTAAAGGTTCAAGACACACCCACTCGGAATTAAAGGTACTCACTCAAAAGAGCTGTACTGGAGGGAGAGGGAATGAGTTAACTACTCTTTGACCTTCTTTTGGATCATGATTAGATAACACTTGTAATGCTGAATTTAAATTATATGTAATGCAACTTAACTTATTTTGTACATTTTGGTCTACATTGTTTAGTAACTTGTTATCAAATTTTACTGCCCTCAGTGCAGTGACTAACACATCTCAAATAATTAGTTTAACAATAGGAATTAAAATTTGTTGTTATGTCACCATTACTCATTTTTACCATTGTTTTATGCACTGAACAACTCTGGCACTTTTCACTGTTTTACAACTTTTGGTCTATTATATATTATTTACATGTTCCAGTCCATAGCTGATTTGTTGTGCATTGTATCCCAGTCCATTAAAAACAGCTGATTCATTGTCCATGTCATTGAAGGCAAACCAGTCTCACTGGTATCGTTTTTCCAAACAAAATAAGGTCTGCAGAATGGATATGTGGCAGCTTCTAGGTCTAATGCACTTTTATTGAATGCAGCAGTAATGAAACACAATTCATTTCTTAGTTGCAGTTCTTGCCAGTGGCATAGTATAAGAGTGAGCAAATACCTTTAAGGTAACACTCAGAAAGTATTTTGTCTGCCATCTCATGTGAATGCAAATTGAACTTTGCTCTCTTCAGCTATCAGAATGGTGAAAAAGCCATATGTTAAGTTTAAGACCAAAAAATTCAGCAACTGAAAATAATTTTCCACTTCAGTGAAGATATCTGGAATAGCAACTGCAAGAAGTGGGGCAACACTGTTCAGTCCTCCATAATCCACAGTCATTTGCTAAGATTTGTCAGTCTTTTTCATTGGCACAGAACCGTTGATGGACTCACAGCTGGTTCAGTTATGCCCACCTGCAACAGTTTTTGCATTGTTTCTGATGTCTCAGCATGAATTGATATTGCTTAATGTTTATAATTGTCTTCAGTACAGAAAAGTAAATCATTTCCTTTATAGCCTTGCAATGAACTACTGCTTTGACTGTATTGACTGAGCAGAACTACACTGAGGGTCCTTGTGTGGTTTCTGGGGTTCTCCCTTTCAAAATATCTATGCCTAGTGAAACTGTCATAGCCATGAACCACATGGGTAAGCAATTTCCAAAAGCTGTTGTCTCTGTGTTTTTTACCCCATCATTTTGAACTGTCATGTTATGCTGGTCTACTACATTAATGATCTGCATTAGTGTGAGTAGAACCCCAAACAATCACATCAGTGATTCTCCCCCTCATTCAGTTGCACTGCTTTACATCCAGAGTCCCAAACCCAGTGAAACAAAGTTAAAACTTTTTCTCCTGGTTTCTGCTTATAAGTTTGGATCAGATTTTAAAAGTTCTGTTTAGTTACGTCATCATTTCTGTCCACTTGTATGACTGAGTCTTATTTTCAGCACAAGCACCCTTCTCTGTCACATGGTGTGCCTTTTCTATTAAAATGACTAGTTAATCCCACTCTTTGCATGCATCATCAGATAATGGGGGACAGTCACCAACCCATGTGTCTGCATTCAAATTTGATCTACAAATTAGTACGTACATTCTATCCTGTGATGGAGGTGCTCCTTGTCCTCTGTATTTTTTTTATGCTGTTGAATCCTTCTGACTTATAAAGAAATTAATCTGGTTACTGCTTTCTCAAGAACTTATTTTGCCTTTTCCTAAGGCATTTTCATCTGGATGATATTGATGCATTTTCTCTCTGTATTTTTGAGTTTAATAACTTACCACGAGAGCCCACTAACTCTATAATCTCAATATCATAATGCTATTGAAAATGGTCCTCTGGATTCACATGCCGCATCTTTATCTTTGTTCGTGTTCATCTAATTTTAAATCTGCTAAAGCTTTTAAAGGAGACGTTTCACTTAACATTTTCATTACAGAATCTCACATATCAGGTTTGGGTAGCTTAGTACTCTTAACAAAAGCAATGTTTTAATCTTTTTTTTTCTTTCCCCATATTCAAATAATGATGGTCATTTAATTCTTCCTGTATCCCTCAGTACCTTGCTTTTGATACCAATTTGTGTTGGGTTCGTATTTTGGAACCGAGGTTAAGTGGTAAACCATAATACAGATGGAACAATGAAAAAACACACCAGGCTGCATCGAAAAGCAATTTAATTAAAAAATCAGTTGCTTACAAAAAACATCAACTTAATCATCTGGCACACTACAAAAACGGACCTTCTTTTATTGGGATTGTCTCAACTCTTGTTTGGCCAGTAGTCTCTGAATCAATCAATCAATCAATCAATCAATCAATCAATCAATCAAATATAATCAAATCAAAAAAAATCAGGGTCAAGCTGGCAACTTGAATCCTGACTCCTCAATCAATCAACCAAATCAGGATAAAGTGAGTGACTTCAGTCCTGATGCATGAATGGAACTCAGACACTGGTTATTAAACTCAAGTTTTGAGACAAGTAAGGGAGGGAGGAAGGTCAGCAAACTAAGCAACTGCCCTGACTTATATAGGTTTATAGAAGATCACTACACTAACCTTACAAGCCCAGCAATTTTACCTGATTTTTGATTCCTAAGGTCTATAGGCTGGCTTAGGTTTATGCCTATGCTTTTGGGTATTTTACAGACTGCCCCTGTCTATAAATGACATGGGTGCCACCCCAAGAGTCAATTTACAATTTCCCATCGATTGATCCAAACTGTATTTGAAGGGGGTCAGGGAAGGGGTCTGCTTTATATGAACAGGAACCCTGTTCCAGAGAAAAAGTAATCTCAAAGACACATATCTGTCTCTATATTTTGTCTTGTTCATGTCACAGACTAGTTTAGGTTCTTAGATCAGGTGGCCTTCATGCAGTTTATCTTGTGACTGTATAACAGTTATGTCAGTGCTGGATTTGAGAGTGCCTTGTAGATTAGGCATAGATCACCCATTAATACTCGGTATGAGACAGAGTTAAGGGGTAGGGCTTTTAGTCAATCCACATAGGACACGTTGTTCACACCCTGTATTTTTTTGTAAGGAACCTCTGATGCTGCTCCACAAGATGCAAGTACATGCTGAAAGGTTCATTGCACTCGATTATTGGTCTGAACATAGCCGAGTACAGTTGCACTATAACTTCCTTGGCTCTGGATGTCATGCCTTTATGTATTAGCTATGCCACATAGAAGGACCTCCTCACCATTATGGACCCATGGTGGTCAAAGTTCAGGCTAATATCTGTCTGTGTACCTAAATCTATCACCTCTGACTCCAGTCTTAGGGGTGTGCTGTTAATTTTGTAATTTGTAGGAGTATTTGACTTCCCAAAGGATATGGTTATACATTTTTTTTGCATTTAGTTTTAGGACATGGCTCCAGCAGTAATCATTTGTTGAGTCAGACCCTCCTAAAGGATATCTAAACTGTTGGGGGATTAAGTGATTGCCCACAACTTGCAATTGCCAGCAAATACTGTCAGCCAAAGGTCTTCTACATTAGCCTTGACTTCAGAGAGGTATATTCTGAGCAGGACAGGTCCCAGCACTTAGTCCTGTGGTAAAACATTAGTTTCTGTTCTTTTGCAGGATCTGGATTCTCCCAGTCTAACAACAATTGTCCTGTCCATGAGCCATTTGGCTATCCATCTGGTGATGTATGGATTTATGCACAGTTTTGTGAGTTTATCTATATTACCTGAGTAGGAAATTGTGCCAAATGCCTTAACCAGGTCAAGGTAGGCAGTATGCTCTGTTTTTTCCTCATTCATGTCCTTAGTGACTTTATCAAAGAGGTCCACCAGATTGAGCCAGCATGATCTGTCCTTGAGAAAACTGAACTGGGTTAGGACCAGAGTCTGGACATTTCTTATGCCATTATTTATTATGTCCATGATTATTCTTGCCATGGCCTTGCATATGAGACTAGTCAAACTTACGAGTCTCTCATTTCCTGTGTCTGCTGATGATCCTCTTTTATGCAAGGGGATAACTGCTGTTGTCCTACACTCCACAGGGACATAGCCAGTCTGGAGGCTGTGGTTAAATAGAGATCCTAGTAGGCCTGATAGGTTCTCTTTCAAGCTATTTAAGAGGCATCCTGAGATATTGTTGGGGCTCATCAAAGCCATGTATTTAGCTTTAGAGAGCACAGTGATGACCTGTTCTTTTGTGATGACTGGTAGAGGAATGGCGACGGGTATTTCAGGGAGGGGAATTAACCAGAGGTAATGGGGAGTTGAAACTCATGCTGAAGTTATCTGCCAGCAGATTTGCTATATCTTCTGGCGGGGCATAGATGATTCCATCTACAACTAACTCTGCACATTGTGAGGCGTTGCCCTTAAGATTGAAGACATGACTGAAAACTGGCTTATGGTTATCCTTAGCTTGGGAGGTTATTTTTGCTTCAAAATTTGCTTTCAAAGACGCGACTAGTCCCTTGATTTGCTTGTTTAGACTAATGAAGAAGTTTTTATTCTGTTGTACACATTCTGTCTTACATTTAGACAGAATTTCCTTTCTTTTGTTGTACAACCTATTTATACCAGGGTTCTACTAGGATGACTTGTTTTTGCAGTTTGTCGTAGGCTTATTTTGTTCTGATACTACCATTTCTATGCAGTCATATATATGGTCGTACATGGCTTTTGTGTATGCCTCTACATAGTATTCTGTGTTTTCTGGGTTTGGGGAGACTGGAAATTAGATGTGCCATTGTTTAATAGGAGGTAGTTTGGCTTAGCAAAGTTCTTAAAGGCTTTGTGGTTAGGTGGGGGTTTTAGTTTTATAGTTACTTCAAGGGAGACCAAATTGTGATCTGATCTAACCAGTGAGGACATTACACTTGGGAGGGAGGTACAATGTCCTCCCATATTTGTGAGGAGCAGAGCTAGGATATTTGTACCCATACTGAAAGTGCACTAATTAACATAAATGTTGCATACATAATCATGTAACCCTGCCCAATCTAATGGGATTGTGGGATGCCAACATGTAGATTTGAAGTCACTAAATAATAACAAATAATGACAGACATTTAAATTTCAGACTTCGTATCTTTCAGAAAATATATAATAATGCAAACTCTGTTATTCTAGCAACTATCTAAGTTTACAGGAGCAATAAAATCCATCCCTATTTTTGGGCCTTTGTCCTACCATTATTTTTGGCTTTCTCTAGATTTCTTGTTCTGAGAGGTTGAGAAGTATGGACCCAGACATCTGCAAACAAAATAAATATTTGGAGAGTGAGAACAGAAAAGGGCACTCCCACCACACACACATGTAAACAAAGCAAATAATTAATTGTGTCATGTTTGCTAATCTCACTCACAGCTGCTGTAATATAGCAGACCAGGCCAGCCTCAGTTATTCTAGTATAATCAGAGTGTTTCTTTCAGTGTGACTTATATGGAAGAGAGTATGATAACTAGTAACTAGTATAGTTTAACTCAGACTTTGAACTCCTACAGACATTTAAAGTAAAAAAAAAAATAATTCTTAAAAGGCACAAAGATACGGAAACGGCATTCATCTGCAAACTGAAAGGAAAAGCAAGCTGGATAACCATACTTGAAAAAGATCATATACAAACTGGGAAAAACTGACGCTTACTGTTTGAAACAATTTAACACACTTAAGTGGCACAGTGCTGAAAGAATGCTTAACAGCAATCCCCCCACACACACACACAATGCTTCATAAACAAAAATGTCAAAGTACAGTAATTACCCTGGTTTTGACCAGACCCCAGTCCCCAGATAATTTTATCAACTCCAGCATACCCTTACCTGAATCCTTTTGCCACTCACCTTCTTTCCTGTCACCTATTGCCCGACGGTGTATAGATACCAACCAACCCTCAAGCACCACCTCCTCTGACTTACAGAGCTTAATGTCACAAATAGATGGGTTAGTCCTAATAGTAAAGAAATGCCATTACACACATAGCTGAAGGGACTGCACTGAAGTTTGAAGTTTGATTTTCAAGTTCTCGCCATCAAAACATCTAGCTTACATCATTTTCCAGAAAGGAATAAAGCTGAACCTATTTCCCGTAATTCAGCGTAAGTCATAAGTTCCCTACAGTCACTTTAATACCCAGACAGCCCTACTTAAATGTACACCAACATTAACTAAAATGTCTTCCTAAAAAAGTAGGTACACCTTCAATAAAAAACAAAGATGACTTAGTACAGCAACACAATACACGTTTAAGTTTTGGTCACCAACTGAAAATAGACTAGGTGATCCAGTGCAGAAACTGCAAATATCACCAACCACTTTGCTTATGGTTCTTAATAGTTACATACACTTGGAATACTAAATTTATATTTTATGTTTACTTTTATTTTCCATATTACATTAATTTTAACACTATGCTCATAATTCATCTCTAAAATCTGCGCTAAGAACCAGTCATAAAACCTCAACCCATTTCTGCAGACACTAAACCTTTGATTTTCAACTGTACTCTGAACTACTACAACTAATAACTCTAATGTTCACAGTGCAATACTCAATGTCTCTTTTTGTGCAAGGATCAATGCAATGTATTAACCAAGTACCTGTGCAATACAAAAGTCTCATGCAAGTAAGTGTTCAGTTCAAAAAGTGTTAAAATGTTTCTAATTATGTGCAAAATTAGTCTGTTTACCTGCATGTCTGTGATGTAATAGCCAGGTGTTACATGTGTAAATGTCTGTGAAAATAGTCTAAATGTTGTCTGCACATTGAGTCTGGAGATATGGAATTTCAATCAGTTTTTGCACTTGTGTGATTTCTGAATGACAATAAAGTTTACTTTGACTTTGACTTTTAATTGTGTTGTCAAGACAACCTCAGTCTGAGCAAAAAGAAAAATAATAATGTGTCAACTTTTAAAACACAACCCAAACATATTTTTATAGAAAAACACCTGTGTTTTTAAATATGGACACTTTTTAAGCCAGCACGGAGAACAACAAGGCCGAGTTTGAAACAGAAATAGGTAATTGATAAACACACCGCGCACTTAATGTTCACCCCCAAACTTGTATTGGAATCCCCTCATTTTTCTTTTACTGACAACAAAGACCACCTACTTTACCTTCATCAATCTGCATGAAATCATAACTATATTTTTTTAACTTCACATTGAGATCATCCAAATTAATTACTTGCAAACAAATACTAAAAGATAAATTTTAAAAATTAGCTCAAAAATACATGTTAAGAATAAGATCTCTACAACTTCTCAACATTCCACACAGCTTATTATACACTTAAGTCAAACTTTTCAGCCGACTATAAAAGGCCTTCAGGTTAAAGCCTAATCAATACACTACAAGTACCCTCTGAACTTTCCAGAAGGATTTCACCCCATCTCTGCCTTTTCATACCAACACCTTCTTCTTCTTCTTCTTCTGTATTTATCACCACTGTGATGACAATTTCATGGACTCTGCTATGAACAGCCACTAACTGGGAGTATGCATAGCAATAAAATCACATTTGATTGTGGTCTGTGCATGATCTGGTTTATAATGATGGATAAAAACATGGATTATTACAGCACCCATTACAGCGGTTTGTTTTCCACAGATAATATGTATACAGAGTTGCTATGGCAACAGACAGCCCCTGCGTAAGTGGATGGGACTGGATACCTGCAGTGAGTCAGAAACATACTTTATTTATCTTGTTTGTTTAGCTGTCAACGGGTGTCCAGGCATGTACTCTTGTCAGCAAATAAGCAAAAGTTATTTTCTTTTTGTGCCAGAGAAAGATTAGTAAAAATTTGTGTTGGCCATTTGGAAATAAAACTTACAGTTTATCAGTCTTTCTTTGGCTCTGAGAAGTGTGTGTGTGAGAACAAGAGTGTGCATGTGTTGGAGTGGAGGTCCACATCTATCATATCTATACAAAAGAATGAAGAGTTTTTCCCTTTCTTTTTAAAAAGATTTACAGTTTCTAACACATTGTCAGGAATGGAATGCGGATGCTTGCGCAACTTTATAAACACACTTGCTAGCAGTATAATAAACAAATCTACCACATAAACAGTTGACTGAACAATTCTTTTACAGTGGAAGAAATATTGAAATGCTTCTATGGTAAGCATAAAATGAAAAACGGTTGTGTTACTCAAGGTGATAAATCAGAAAGTGAAGGGGCCACTTGGAAATTCATGGCACTCCATTATTTTGCCATCAAAACTGGTAAAAACTGAGGAATTCAGTACAGTTGAGAGGTATGGTAGTTGTGTATGCTCCCCAATTAATAGGCAGATAGTTGAAATCAGCCATAAGTATGGTATTGGACTGAATGGTGATTCTAGTAATTTCAGGTATGAGATATGGTTTTCCTGGTTAATGGTGGGAACCTGTAGCTAGCAAGGATATGGTGAGGGATTTTTTCCTATAGTTAGTTGGAAATGGAGTAGCCCAAGCATGTCATATTGTTTGACAAGTCTTGAGGTGGGCTTATCCTTTATGTGGATAGGTACACTTCTACCTTTTGTCCTTTCATATGCGGCGGGTTGTCGGAATGTGTGAAAGGCATAATAACTGCACAGATGTCAGCATTCTCCAGGGTTAGGAGTACTTCCAGGGAGTGTAGTTTCTTGTTGAGATTCCTAGCATTGATCAGTAATACCTTTATCTTATCCTGAGTAGATTTTGCTGCATTGGAAGGTTTGCCTGCTTGGCAATGCCTAAAAAGGCACTATAGGTGTGAATAATATTTTGGCCAATATCTGAAAGTCTAGTGGTGACAGATGAAGACCATCCCTGGCAAAGGATTATTTGAACTGATACTTTTTAGAAATATTTGATACTTTTTAGAAATATTATGACATTGATCAAGAACAAAATTTAGTAGTTTCCTGAGTTGTCTGAAACATTCAGAAATAACATTATGTTATTTTGAGTTCATTTTTATACAGGCTTTCCAATCTGTCAGACATTGTCTAAATCATGTCCCTGTGAAGCATGGCAGCTTCCCCTTTTAAGCACACTGCTGCTACATAGGCATTGAGTTGAAAATGTGAAATCATGAATCACAGTTTTGGTAGAAATATGTTCATTTCACATATTTTATAACTTAAGTACAAAACACTGATTAATTAATGATGGATTATTAAAAACATGCTCACCAATAATTGTATCATAATTGTCTTACAAGCATAATAGCTATCTAATTAATACACATTCAAGCTCTTATGTTCTTGCTGTTTCATGCCCAATCATGAGGGAACCAAATTGATAAAATGGGACAGAATGCATAGGCCTTATACAGGTGTGTGGTCAACAAGGTAGAAGTGAAGTAAATTGGTGACTGTCAGCTCTGTTCAGTACAGCATTGCCATGCATAAGTGGCTTTATTTTTTTTTTTCAGAACGGCATTGATTTTTGGCTCCATGGTTTTGGAGGAGCAATTTTTTTCTCCTCAACTTAGGATTGTGGAGGCACCAGTGTATGGTGCTGCTTATGGTGTAAATTTCTGCTGCTTCTCTGCTGCTAAGAAACACCAAACACCTTGGGGGATGCATCTTTGGTGTTAGTTCCACCATACCCTTGTCAAACAGCCACAGCATCCATGCAACCACTCTGCTATGGAGAAGCAATCTACAGGTCCTTCAGCCAGAGTTATGTGATGCCATTTCAGACTTTTGACATCTCAATTGTCCAGACTAATTAAGATCCATCAAGTGATACTGTATCAAGGCTGGGGAAGCAGGACCTCAGTGTCATCCATTGGTTGAGGTCTGATGAGACTTGTCCTCAAACTGTTAAGAGTGTATCCTTAGGGAACATGACATGATGCTAACACCATGCCCAATGCAGGCCTCTCCTTTCCCTACTTTACAGTTGACAGGCATGTTCCAATACACCAATGCCTTGCTCCCCAACATTTAACAGGCATCTGCTACACACTTGATATGAGGCATGTTGGTTATGCATGAGCATGCCCAATCAGAAGCTGTAAGACATCAGGCTTCTCCATCTCCCTCTGTTTTCTGAGACTTTATCTCTAAAGAAAATATGAAAAATAAAAGCTTTATTCTGCATAGCCCCTTATCAAATGGCAGTCCTTTGTAAAGAAAGCCTCAAGCTGATGAAATATATCTTGGAATGGTCTAATAGTCTTCATTATTTCCTCCTAGAAATGCCTGAATGACTATTTGGGGAGGGAAAAAAAGGAAGCTTGGGGACATTCCCACTGAACCTATTACCAAAGATGCCATATCTGCAGCTTGAAAGTACCTGGATACTTCTCAATCATTTCTCAAGAAGACTGATGCTGCATATGTCCCTTATGGAGTGGAGTGGAGTGAGATCTATCACAGAAATACTATTTCACTGCTATACATTATCTCTTCAGTCCAATATAGTTCACAGATAGAACATAATCTTCCAACTTTGTCTACTGGCAAGGAGCCCACCAGGCTTAGAAGGAGAGGGCAGGCAGGAGAGTATTTCCTCTGTCATGCTGAAGCTTAGATCTCTCAACTTTCTGTCTAGACTCCAATCTTCTATAATGTGTCAGGCACTAGAGATACTTTCATCCTTCTCTGAGTATAAATTAAGGGAGAATTTAGACAAAACCCTATTACTGGCTTCCACTGTAGGCTATCTTATGTCTTGTAACACTAACTATGCAGTTGCTCTGAAGAGAGCAGATAAATGTAGCATGTGCAGAGCAGCATGGTTGAGACTCACTTCTTTTAATAAAGAGCTCTGGAAGGCCATTCTAGATACCACTTGCTGAGAAAGGTCCAGTTGGGCCAGCAGTCTTAGGATCTGCTTGATTAACTCCAGAAGAAAAAGAAGCAGACATGCTTAGTGTGGATAGCTTCAGTACCACTCCTTGTACTACCATATTCTTGTAGATTAAACCAATATTCAATGAAGTAGAAGTCCCCTTCCAGGTTAAGGAGGACCGCTAAGCTTTAGATTGGCTTACTCCTCCAGGAATCTACTACTTTTCTTTGAGTGTCAATCCCTTGAAGAAAGGTAAAGACTCAACCTTTTTTTCTGGGGGAAGTAAGCACACCTTCACACCCCCTACACATACGCATTCCTTACTTTTATATGCTACCTCAACAGCCACTGGACCACAGAGAAAGGAGAAACCCACACAGAAAAATAATTAGTGCTGACATACAAACAGCAACTGCACAGGAAGAAATAACCATGTCCAGGGAGTTCAACACTGTGGAACTGAACTACAAGACTTTTCACTTTCCACTGAACAAAAAAGTAGGGTAAAGTCCTCTCCATCTGCTCAAGACAAGTCTGCCAGGAGAGCGGCCTGACTGCTAAACATTTGTAATCTTGTCTGTCATACAAAGCTGTTATAAAAGGCTAATCTTCCAAATTTATTATAGCTTGGAGGGCCATCATAGAAGATTAGTAAGTCCTTGATATGGCTTCAGAGGACAACATTTTAAACCCTTTAGTTCCACTCATAGAAAGGACTCCACTCAGAAATGAAGCTGTTGGCAGCAAAGCTTTTGGAACAAACCTAGCTTCTACCCCTCAAAGAGGCAGTTGATGCCTGTCCTTTGAAAAAAAGTATAACAGTTTTCATTCTACCACTTCATATTTCTGAAAGGAAGAATGATTCTGTCCTACCCAACAGTAAGATTCACCATATCACTTCTCATATGATGATGCTATCACTACTTCAGGGCACCTGAATGTAATCAGGGGACATGATGGATGAATTCTGGAATGTTAATGTTAGGGGACCTCATAAGGGTGTTGCTTCAGTTCACTCTTGATGGGCTGCACTTTCATTAAAATGTTGTAATTTATTCTTCTCTGTCTGTGCCAGCAATATTCAGCTGTGTGTTGTTATCAAAGTGACCCTGCAAAAAGAAACTTTCTATTTTTACCTATCTGGATGACTAGCTCCTCACATACCTGATGAGAAATTTCCTGGCAACAACCCTGAACTGAGTGATCTACTGTGTGCTATTTCTTCAGGCTGGCATACGCTGGCAAAAATCTCCTCTGATCTTACTTAAGAGGCCTGTCTTTGTACAACCAGAACTGGACATTCTCCTGTGTCTAAAATTTTTGCTCATGAATGAGTCATAAGAGGGCATGTCTTTAATCAGATGAGTGAAGATACAGTGGAGAAAAAGGTCCAATACTCTGTGCTCCATTTCAACTGCACAGCAGTTACTGTCATCATGGTTTCTCTCACACATCTGAGAATGCATGTATTTTAGTGCTAGTACAATATCAGTGACTGCAGTTATCACATTTTTGTGAATCTGTTTCTAATTAATATTTTATCCTATTTCCAGGCTAGAATGATACACAAGTTTCACAATTCTCTGTGAGTTTTCCTTTCAAGCAGCTGAAGTCATTGCTGGCACTATGGATGCTTTCCTAGTAGGCTTTGAAGAACACCTGGACTCCCTTATGGTTCAGGGTGAGTAGAGTTTAAGTAGTCCTTCATACTGTGTTGGCTTTGAGAGAGCAAACTGATTATGGGGCCTTTTCTTATGTGACCTGACAGCCAGTCCATTATGTTGTAGTTGGATAAGTAGGAATATGAAATCCAATCCCAGCCTGGAGAGAAAGAGAAAGATGATGTGAGTCTGACAAAGGGGCATAAAAAATGACATGTCACTTTCAGCTGTCCGCATTCCAGGAAATGTACTGGTAGACTTTCTAAGCTATCCTTTCAGCCCTGTCACATGTTAACTACTGGCAAGCAGGTTATTATTTTTTGTGACTATGCAATATGCATCCGTCTGTTTAAAATGGATTTTACATGTATTATATGTATTGTTCTAACTACTTTTAAAAATTAAGTTGAGGTGCAATACTAGTCATCACCGAATATATAAATATATTGTTCAAAAATATCTTTTCCTGGGAGGGTTCCTCTCCAGTAAGTTGTGTTTGAATAGAGGAACCAGGCAGGGATGTTGTCTTTCCCCCTTGTTATTTGCTTTATATTTAGAGTCATTGGCAAAGAAAATAAGGACTTAAAAATTCAAGAATATAACTGGTATCATAGTCAAGAAAAGTTGTCTTTATTTGCAGTTGATATTAGTTTGTACGTTGTAAATCCAGAAAAGGACATTTTGATGTTTGAAACATTTCAGACAGTTTCAAGTCTTTTTGTGATATGAAATTAATGAGGAAGAAACAAAGACTCTAGCCATAAATAATGTATCCATACATGAATTGGTTCAGCAATACCCATATTTATGGGGACATGATAATAAGAAGTATTTAGGAGTTTGGATTAAAAAGGCTTCTGTTATGGTAGCTAAGAATATATGGGAAGAGACTAAACAAAAGATAATACAAACATTGTGAAACTGGAATCTCTAGTTTATAGATATTGATAGTAAGATACAAACAGTGAAAATGTGTTTAGTCCATTTAGTTTTACACATAGGTCAGCAATAGTTTTATCAAACAGTGGAAATGTTGTGAACAATAATTAATGAAGAGTTGAAAGAATTTATCTGCGGGGGAAGGAGGACATGAGTTAAGTGGGATAAGATGATCTTCCCAATAGAGCAAGGTAGTTTAGTATTACCTGATTTGAAGGAATATTTTAGAGCTACAGTTAAGGTTCATATGCATAACAGAAGCAGAAGCTTATAATTCAAAGTGGAAATGGATGATGATGAAGTGGGGGACAAGAAATAAGGAGAACGACTGGGATTTTTAGATGCAGATCCAGAAGGAGAATAATAACAACCATAGAGAATATTACATTTATTTATGGGCAGTCATGGTGTTGCAGTGGTTAGCATTGCTGCCTCACAGCAAGAGGTTCTCTGCTTCAATTCTCAGCTGGGGTGCCCTCTGTGTGGAGTCTGCATGCCCTTCCTGTGGTTGTGTGGGTTTCTTCCATGTGATCTGGTTTCCTCCCATATCCCAAAGACATGCTGCAGGTGGACTGGACTCTCTAAACTGGCCCTTTGTGTGTGTGTGTGTGTGTGTGTGTGTGTGTGTGTGTGTGTGTGTGTGTGTGTGTGTGTGTGTGTGTGTGTGTGTGTGTGTGTGTGTGCCTCCTGTGGAGGTTTGAGCATTGGGCTGGCAATTTAACAGTATAAAACTCCACTGCCAATCATTCTGTGGACTGTTGTTCTGCTGTGGTGATCCCTAACAGGAAAACAAGAGAATATTATATTTACAAAGTTGCAGAAAGTATTCTAAGAACTAGGCCAACATAGGAATGAAGAAAGGAGATATTGCCAAGATGAAGGACTAAAAGTATGCAAAGGATGGTTGGAATTTACTGAAGAAAACTGGCAAAGGAAGAAAGGTATTGGGAGCAAAGAAGTAGAGAGGGAAAGGTAATAGAATGGAATGAGGCCAAGTACGTACAGTAGGATACGCACCTCTTTCTCCACCAAGGATTGATATTTGAGTATAGACAACAAGAAAGAGATAGGGGAATCTTAAGTGAAAGGCCTGTTCTGGTAGAGTTTTCAGTCAAGTCTAGAACAGAAACTGCTGTTAATAAAGGGAGAATTAATAGGCCATATACAATATTGCATGATAACTATAAAAATTAATTGGAGGAATTTAGAAAAGATAGGGAAGGTAGACTGGAAAAGCAATTTACAAAGGAACAATGGAAGGACATGTATATGATTCCCAGGTATGCAACAAAGTCCAAAAGGCTTAAGAGTTTTGGTTGGAATAGTTTCCATAGCTATTTTTATTCTGCGACCCTACTTCAAAGAATTTTCCTCAGACAGATAGCAAATGTTGGAGGTGTAATGGGCAAGAAAGAGGTAACTGCGAACATATTTTTAGGAGTGCAATGTGTTGGCATGGCAGATTTTAAAAATTCCTTACGGAATACTCTGTCATAAATATTGGAGTAGCAAATAACACTAAATAAGGATGTTATTTTTATTTTATTTTATTTTATTTTTGAGCTGATACACAAGATCTGAATTGCATAGACATAGTAAGGCCTTATTAAGTTTAATTCTGTTGTCTGCCAAAAAAAAATAGAAAATCGAATTAAAAATCTAAACCAAGTATACTTGAAATATCAAATACTGTAAAAGAGATAAAAGAACAGGGAGTGGGATCTTTAGTAGAAGGAAAAGCAAATTACATAGAAATAAATGGAATTTGTGAGATAAACACATAGAGAATGATGTTCAGGAGTAGCAGTTCATAGGTAGATGGTAGACTAACTGCTCTTGTGGGTCATGTTAAGTCTAGCTGAATTATTTTTAAAGGTGAGAATCAAACCTTGTGCCTTGTATGTGTGAGGTAAACACCTTAACCATTATACCAACCCCCAAACACCAAAAAAAAAAAAAAAAAAACACTGGGGATTGAACCCAGGACATTCTGTGTATAAAGCAGTTGCAAGGTAGGAAGTGAACAATGTATGTAATGTTGCACTGAATGACAGTTATAAAGAAAAAAAAAAACATGTGTGTAATATATAATGTATACAAATAAAAAAAAACGGTTTGTTTTCTTTTCTATTAATGTATGTGTGTCTATGATAATTTAATAAAGGTGTTTATAAAAGAACAATTTGTCCTGATAAACCAAAGACCATGAAAGAATGGAGCTCAGAATAATGTGAGATTCATGACGACAAGACCATGTTTATTTATAATACCGATATTATACATTGTGTAGCAGTGACAATAAAGACAACATCGGAATATATAACATTTGTTGGAGTGTTTAGACCACCAAAGTCAGGTGCTGATGACCTAGAGGAATTCATACATTTCTTGCATGAAACACGGGAGGGAAGAATAATAGTGGCTGGGGACTTAACTTTACCAGAAACAGACTGGACTAATATTGATTCAAAAACATTAGTAAGGAAACTATTCACAATGTATTTTCAGGAACAACAATTGCATCAGATTCTAAAAAAAGCCTACCAGGGAATGGAACATACTAGACATTGTGTTCTTAATGAAATTACTGTTACTTGATGTCATGTTTTACAACTGTTGATGTGCACTGATCATGAAGCTATAAAGGTTAAACTGTTGCTAAATAATTCTGCTAAACTAAAATTTAAACCAATGCACAGAAGATTAATTACAGATCATATGGAAGCAAAAAAGTCAATATGTAAAACTAATCAGAGTGATGCAATCAGTAGAAAAACTTCAGAAGGAATGTGAAAAGTTTTGAAAGAGAAACTGAGTGCAAAAATAAAAAAAAATGTTTAGCATCAGGATCTAAGCATACAATGTCAGGGGGATATATTTCTATAATATCAAGACACCTGATTAAGGTGAGAAACAAAAAAATATAAGAAATAGAAAACCAGTCAAACTACAACTTTGACAACTGAAATAAACAAACTGAACACACAAATTAAGCACAATGTGAGACAAGATAAAGAAAAATTGAAGAAAAGTTATATAAAAAAAAAGTCATCTCAGTGGTATCTCTGAAGTCTCAAAACAACCCACTAAACAAGTGTAGTGGGTCCAAAAACAAAACAGTGCAAGAAACTTCTCTGTGTGGAAGATTTTCAGTCCATATATCTCTATTCAATCACTGTATATTATTCAGATCAGAAAAAAGTAGTAGAAGAAGCAAACTTAAACTCGTCTTAAGTCAAATAAATAAATAAATAATGAATAAATCCATCATCATACATTTTTTCTTATTATTTTTTTCTTTTTCGTGGTGGTGCTGCGGTAGTGTTGTCGCCTCACAGTAAGACGTCCCATTCGATTCTCAGTTAGAGCGTCTTCTGTGTGACGACATGCATGAATGGGTGTTCCTTCGTTGAAGGTTGTGCGTCAGGCCCGGCAAGTCGGCACGTAAAAATCTACTGCCAATCATTAGCAGACCGGAGTTCTGCTGTGGCGACCCCTAACCGGGAAAAGCCGAAAGACACAACAACATTTTTTTCTTTTCTGGTTCTATTTTTTCCACTTTATTCAAAATGATGTGTAATAATACTAACTAATTATACAATTATATATTTTTTTTAT
This sequence comes from Protopterus annectens, assembly GCF_019279795.1. Classification (NCBI taxonomy): domain Eukaryota; kingdom Metazoa; phylum Chordata; order Ceratodontiformes; family Protopteridae; genus Protopterus; species Protopterus annectens. Next base: position 1,722,008,824 of record NC_056737.1, on the reverse strand, counting down.
AGATAGTTTTTAGGGTTCTTGTACACAGACCTGAAGAAGTCTAGAAGGATGAAAGTGATCTTTGTTAACAAAAGGTCATGAAAAAAGAATATAATTTTTACAATTGATTTTTTACATGTAAAGTGTATATGTATATATATATATATATATATATATATATATATATATATATATATATATATATATATATATATATATTTTTTTTTTTTTTTTTGCTTGCCAAATGGACTAAGGTTGATATATTTCCAGCTATGTAGTATATTGTCTTGGATAAAATCACAGACTTAGTAATCTACTTAATAATCTGGTTAAATAAGAGGTACCATATCATTATACATTTTATTTAAAGTACATGAGGGTTATATTATTATGACAGCTACTAAGTAGGGCAGGACCAGCTCGAATGTCACACTGATGGGGGAAGAGATGTGAATTTAACATGTGTACCAATAACACTTTGTTTTACAGCACAATAAACCACTCCCTTGCCTGATAAAAAGTATATGTATATTTAGAAAGCTTGTGAGGAAACTATTATTCTATTTTTGTTTTACTTGGATCGCTTGTCTGTGTATTTAATAAAGGATTTTCGACTGGAAACAGACTGCCTGCCTTGCTTGAATTACTTTCGAATACTTAGTAATTCTGTACAATTACATATTTTTTCTTCTTATTATTTTTTTTTTTTACTTAAGATGAGTTTAAGTTCACTACATCTACTACTGTTGTCTGATCTGATTAATATACAGTGAATAAGTAGAGATATATGGACTGAAAATCTTCCACACAGAGAAGAAAAGTTATATAAAGATATTGAACATAAAAGGAAACTGATTTATAGATACATAAGATGTGGAAGGAGTAAAGACAAAAACAACTGATAAACTGTGTGCGTATTCAAAAATTTAGTCTCAAACAAAACAGATTATAGATATATTTACAAAATCTTATGCAAAACAGTTTAGCTCCACAAAACATAGCTCTCGACCAATCAGGGACAAATATTAACAGAATCAGGGACACATACAGAAATAAGCAGTAACAATCACGGACACTTTTAAAATATTAGCAGTATTAACTTGGGGCATTGACAGAATAAGAGAATGTGAATTAATATACATTTTCTGAGCTACATGAAGTCTCCAAATCTAATTGCTGCTGTTATTCATTAAGTGCAGTTCATCAGCTTTGCTCCAACAGTTACCAGTTTTAAGAGGAACAGAGCTAAAATTTGAGTCAAAATCTGGGACATTCCTGAAAACCAGGGATAGTTGAGAGGTATGCCACAAAGGGGGTGATAAGTTGTTCTAGTGACATCCAGGTAACTTCAGATACTGAAATCAAGTTAGATTTTATTGGAAAACAACTATGCAAATCACAGGGGAGAGACAGAATTAGTAACAATAATCAGACAACACTTCAGCAAGAACTTACAGTACCATTATATCTACTGTTTACAAGGTTGTAGAAGTATGGGAAAATTCCACAATATTGGAGACATTCGCTTATTAAACCTGGCTTTAATGGAAGGGGAGTAGGACATACCCAGAGTCATACAGACACTTAAGTCTACTTTCATGCTGTGTTCTGCTTAACAGTAACAAAAAAAAAATATTACACTTGTTTTCTGCCTTTCCTGTAACTAGTCTAGTCCAGATACAGATTTGCTATATCCAAGACTGTTTGTAACCTACTGAGCCCCCCAATCCTGACTGTGTTGGAGGGAAGCCTGCTAGCTTATCAGTGGGAGTGGTAAGCACTAGGTAATCTATCTACCAAATAAGGAGTGGTTCTGGCCCAGAAATTGTAGTTATTGGCCGTTTGGGCAGTTTTTCCATCATTCTCAACTTTCTGATATAAAAGCCTGCATTTACACTTGTCCCCCCCCCCCCTTTCCTGTAACTAGTCTAGTCCATATACTGATTGTTGTATCCAGGACTGTTTGTAAGCTCCTGAACCCCTCAAGCTTTTCTGTGTTGGAGGGAAGCCTGTTAACTTATCACTGGGAGTGGTAAGCACTAGGTAACCTGTCTACCACATAAAGAGTGGTTTCTGGCACAGAAATTGTAGTTTGGGCAATTTTTCCAGCCCTCTCAACTTTCTGATTTAAAAGCCTGCATTTGCTTTAGTTTTTTTCCTGTAACTAGTTTAGCTCATGTACAGATTCTTAGTTTTAGCACTTGAATTTGCTTATTCGTGCTCAGCACTTGTTCAGAACTTGTTGTAAGCACTAAATAAGCTACAAATTACTACAGCACTCAACCTTCCTCATTACCTAGAGGAAAACAGTTTTTGTACTTACTTTCCTCAATTGCTTAGAGAAAAACAGCTCTTGTACTCACTTTCCTCACTTGTCTAGAGCAAAATAGTTTTTGTTCAGCCATGTCCAAGGGTCAGCTCAGCTCCCAGTGTTCTTTCCTGTCTATCTGATGAATCTGGACATCTTGGGGCAATGTAGCAATTGCCTCATGTAGACAGACAACCCTCTCCTCCTACCACCCAACACTACAACTTGTGAGAGATGCACTTATCTAGCCAAAATGGAGGTAAAGCTCTCTCCAACCAAGACTGAACTTGACAGTCAAGAGGATAAGGTAAACTCTTGCACCACACCACCCTTATCACATAGTCCCACTAAACCTACACCACCAAAATCCACACATAGAAACATAAAAACATTTGCGGAGGCTCTCAATAATAAACTGCTCAAGCAATAGAGACCTCCAAAGTACAGATGCAAGCAACCGCCAACCCCCAACACAACCCAAATGACACATACCCCACAGACTCAGTGTGCCACTCAACCACAGCCCATAAGGCAAAACAATATACCCAACACACTAGTCAAAAGTGACTCTATAGTCAAGCACACTGATGTCCCACTAACCAGGCTAAACAAGGAGAAAGTTACTGTCAGCTGCCTGTCGGGTGCCAGGATCCAGCATATAACCCACGCACTCAAGTCACTCCACAACAAGATCTTGTAGCCCAGGCAGGTATGACCCTAGCCCTGAGTAGCATCCTGCCATTGCCCAGAATAATACCACAGTACAAGGACAAAATGATTGACTTCAACAATTGGCTAAGCTTCTGGTGTCATTCTAAGGGGATCCAGTATCTGTCTGCCTGGGACAACATGGTCAACAGACCATGATGCTTTGCCAGAGATGGCCTGCACCTGTCACCCCTGGGATTCCGGATACTGGCTAAGGCTCTTGCAGCCCCTATAGTGCCTTTTTTAGGCAATGTTCAAATGACAAATTACCACTGTAACAGGAACAGGCAAGCAAAAATTGAGGGTAATGCTACTCAATGCTAGAAGTCTAAATCTCAAAATGCACAACCTCGACGCACTCCTTAAAATGGAGAACATTGATATCTGTGCAGTGACTGAGAACTGGTTCAAGGCTCCAGAGAGCACCCCTGCATTACCAGGCTATAACTCATACCACACGTTTTAGCCATCTAACCTGGTGGAGGTGTGTCCATATTCATTAAGGATATCCACACCTCCAGGCTAGTTGCTCAGCATAATGCATCTGAGGTTATCCAAATGCAACTAACTCTGGGCAAACCTGCAATCCAAATTGTAGCTTGCTACAGATCCCGTACCATGCCCCAGGATTCCCACTCCTCTTTTCTTGATATACTGGAAAATATTAGGATTCAACCAAACATCCTAATAATGGACGATTTCAACTACCCCACAATTAACTGGAAAAACTACTCATGTACCAACTTCTTTGTGCAATGCTTTCTGGAATTCATAAATTCCAATGCCCTGGATCAACTTGTCCACACCCCCACCAGGGGTAACAATATCCTAGACCTAGTCATTACCAACACGGGTGACCGGTGTTCCAAAACTGAAGTCAACTCCTTGTTGGTCAGATCCGACCATAAGCTAATCACCCTAGATATCCACATCCCGCCCCCACCCCCCATTAAGGAAACCATGGTAAAACATTTCTCCAAAGCCAACTGCATGCTTCTTAAGACAGAAGTGGTGAACGTCATGACACCCATGCAGATGGACAATACAGTTATGACTGCTGAATCCTACACAGATGCACTCTATAAGCACTTGCATGAGTGCATGGATCATGCTATCCCAAACAGAACCAAGACACTATCCTCCCGAAAAAAGAAGCCAATCTGGCGGTCCCCTGCTATAAACAAACTCTACAAAAAAAGGAAGAAACTGTTGCAAAAGAGAGTAAAATCCCATGAGTAGAGGAGCTCCCTGGTCAGCCTCAGTAAAAAGCTGAGATCCCTTATAAGATCCTCCAAAGCTAGCTACGAAAACAAATTTACCACTGATTCTAGGGACAACCACAAAGCATTCTGTAGCTATGTCAAGAATCTCAATGGCAACATCCAGATCTGCTCTGAGTTACAGCACAATGGCACAAAAATTACAAAATCAACTGATATTGCCACCATTCTGGCAGATAGGTTCAGTGCTAAATTTACCCCCCTCACCCCCTAAAGAGCCCATATCTATACAGGAAGAATGCAGAGTCTCTGTAATCACAACTATGCAGGTAAAAGCTGCACTCTCTAAAGCCAACAACACAGCATCCATGGGACCGAACAACATCCCAGGCTGCATTTTACACAAACTTCAGAACAAACTGGCTCCCCACCTAAGCACCATGTTTAATCATAGCCATATGTCAGGCTTTGTGCCCAATGAATGGTGCACAGCAATAGTTATCCCACTCCACAAAGGGAGAGCCACCACTGATCCAGGGAACTATCGCTCTATTAGCCTGACGAGCCTGGTCTGTAAGGCCATGGAATGTATAATCATGGAACTCATAAATAAAGACATTGGTAAGCTCTGAACTCTGGACCCCACCCAGTTCGGGTTTGTGAAAGGCAGATCATGCCTCCTGAACCTGATTGACTTCTTTGAGGCAGTCACCAAAGCCGTAGACGAGGGTAAGGTGGTTCACACAGCCTATCTTGACATCGCCAAGGCTTTTGACACCATCCCCCATTCTGGAATTATAGCTAAACTCACTAAACTAGGTATAAATCCCTACATCACAAGATGGGTTGCCAACTGGCTCACTGACAGAACCCACATTGTAAAAGTTGCAGACTCCAAATGTGACTTCAAACCAGTGACAATTGGAGCACCACAAGGTTCAGTCCTGGTACCTATCCTGTTTGGTATCTACTTCTCTTAAGTACAGGCTAACACAGAAGGCCTTTGGCTAATGAAGTTCACAGATGACCGCAAACTAGAAGCCATAGTCGAGTCTCCAAATGATGTGGACATCCAGCAGAAGAGCCTCATTGAGACAGATGCCTGGTGTCAGAGCCATGGCCTCAAGCTCAATGCCAAAAAGTGCATTGTCATCCTCTTTGGTAAAAACTCTGTAGCCATGAACTACCATATAGGCAGCAGTCTACTTAATGCCGAATGTGTGATGAGACCTTGGGACCCAGGTGGACAGTAGTCTCTCCTTTGATAATCACATTGCCACAGTAGTCAGGAAATCCTTCTATGTGGCACACATCATCACAAAAGGGTTCTCATCCAGGAAAAAAGAGGTCATTGTTTCCCTCTACTCATCACTCATTAGACCTATTATAGAGTACAATGCCCCTTTTGGAATGTACCTCGCAAGACATCTGCAGCAGCTGGTAAGGCAACAGAAGTACCTCACAAAGAGGATTACTGGCCTCAAACAGATGCCGTACATTGACTGTCTCAAAAAACTCCAGCTTTACTCCGTAGCATATCACCTACTCCGAGGTGATCTCTGCCTAACATATAAAGCTATGTGAAACCAAGAGCTGTTGGATATGCTACACCTAAAGAAATCCCAGTCCCTTCAACCTACATGCTCTAGGGACCTAAACCTTGTCACCACAATAAACAGGACATGCTGGAGGGAGAAATTCCTGCCCCAGAGACTTCACATACTCTGGAACAAGCTACCCATCTATGTCAAGAAAAGTTCCTCATTAGCAGTCTTCAAGAAAAATCTACCCTGGGGATCAGTTCTGTGGCTCTGCTTGACCTGGGGCACAGGAAAATAACTTTCTTGGGTGGCGTAAGCCAGGGAACCTTGTTGGCTAGGCTTACTTAGGCCCTTGGGCCGATAGCCTAGTACCTACCTATGAACCTATGAACCTATAAGAAAAATAATAGAGAAGGTAATATTGGATAGGTTATTGTCAGAATTGGAAAGGTTGGAACTTGAAACTATATATTAGCATGCACATGTTGAAAATAGATCTATTATCACCTGTAACATGATGTTCTTTCACAATATAATAACAGCTATGAATTAAAAATCGGGGTGTGATGTAATTTATATAGACTTAACTTTAGCATTTGACAGGATCATAAACAAAACACTGATCAGTAAATCTGAGCAACTACATATTGATGTACTCTTGATAAGATGGATAGCTGCATGGCTTGCATATAGGACATGGCAAGTATCATATAGCAATTGGATAGGTGAAGTTCGTAGATACAGCCAGGGTGTCCCACAGGGCTTTGTCCTTGACCCATATTTGTTCAGATTATATTTTTCAGACCTATCTTTTTCATCTGAGGTGTTCAACAGTCTGTATGCAGATGACTTGAAACTGGGTAAACTGATTACATGTGTTACAGATAGGACATGTCTGCAAAAGAACTTGACAAAATTGACCATTTGAACACAGGAGAATAACATGTTGATAAATACATCAAAAACTAAGCATATGACATTTGGGAGACATAAATTGAAAGGTGAATATTTAATACAGTACACAGTGATTAAAAGTGTAGATTTGTTTAAGGACCTAGGTATATGGGCAGATCCAGCTTTGAGTTTTATAGAACTATAGGTTGTATAAAAAGATTTATATAGTCTAGGAAATCAGAAAAGATGAAGTCATTGTTTGTTAATTACATCAGACCCAAACCTGAGTATGGCATAACAGTATCGAAACCTTATAAGATAACAAGCATGAATAAAATGGAAAGAGTACAGTGGAAATATACCAAGGACATCCATGGATGTAAAAATTTAAATTATTATGAAATACTAAAATATCTGAACTTGTACAGCATCTCATATAGATATTTAAGAGGAGATCTTATTTAGGCATATAGTTCAGAGACAACTACGTCTGAGAATGTTTGGGCTTATCAAAAAGTAGCAGAAAATCATCAAACAACCTATGTAGAAGATACTATAAGAATGAGAAGTGTATTAATTGGTTCTCTGAGAGAGTAGCTGATACATGGAACAGACTACCAAACTACATTAAAGCAAGTACTAGTTTAGATATTTTTAAGAACAGCCTGGGGACTTATTATGTGATAAACTGTTTTGGTATATTGACAGGCTAGAAGGGCACTAATGTCCATGCTTTAAATATCTGTATGTATGTATGCATATATGTATGTATGTAAGGATTATTTTTTAAAGCCATCCAAAATACTGTGGGCAAGAAATGAACAGTAAATATACTTACAGATATGTGACAAAAGAAAGTAAAAGGAAACTGACGTATAATTCCACCTGCCTTACAAAAAAGAAAGTGCATGATAAAAATGTATGGGATTCATTTTCTTGATAGACAGATCATTTGTAAATAGTTTAAGTTAGATCATAGTAGGCTGTGCTTAATTTGCATTTGAATGTGCATTTCTCCCTGCTTGTAGCTGAGACATTGCATCATCTAGTTTCCACGTAACAAGCTTGGTAGAAATATATAGTGTGAAAACATGTGTATAGATAAAAGCCTTGTATTCATCTGAAAGTATCAAAGACAACATTATTTCACCCCGGAGCTGAAGATTTGGAAGTCTTGTTTCACCAGGTTCTGACACTTGTCTGCTACCAAATGTCAGCCATGTTCCTTCCCCTCTTCTGCTTAGTGCAAGAGTGCAGAGGGGCAGCTGGAGATGGAGATATATACACTTTCCTCTTGTGGAACCTGAGATTCGAATATGCCTTCCGCACATTATCTCTGTTTCCATACCTTCCTGCAAAATTCAGAAAAGGAAGACCAAAATTCATCTCTTATTTCTCTTGGTGGCCAAGTAGTGTGAGGTTTCAGGCCGTCAGGTCCCTTTCTGATTCTATACCTCCATGCAAAATTCAGACAAGGAAAACTAAAACTCATCCTTAGTGTCCCTTGGTGGCCAAGTAGGGAGATGTTTCAGTTGTCCGGATCCCTGGTAGTACAGAAAACCTTATAGGTATAAGCTAAAGAAGTTTCCATTAAATGAGATGGCAGGCAGCTCTACGTCAGACAATACTTTCAGTTTAACTGCATTATTCATTCTGGATCTCTCAGGATTTTCTCTCTCTCTGTTTTGTGTGTTTGTTGGTTATTTGTATGTATGTTGCTTATCTGTATGTATGTTCTTTAATGTCTTTGCCAAATGGCCTAAGCTATAATTGAAAATGGTCTAGAGTCTACTTGCCTAGATTACAAATGTTAACCAAATAAAACAGTTAGAAAAGATGATCACCTCCTTTTATACAAGAGAAAAAGACTTGGCAGATGCTAAATGAACATTTGCCAAATGGATATCTAACTGAAATATGAGATTATGCAAAGTCCCCCCCCCCCCCATTGAAAGATGAAGTTGTCAAAGACCATGCCAGCAAAACTGTGGCTGCTTCAAGTGTTTGTTTTAAAATGTCTCCAAAGTAAAAATTTGAGGAACAGCCACTCGATTGTCTGTTCACAACATTGCCAAGCATTACTGTTTAAACCATGACTCCAGAAGATGAGCTTCCTTTATACTTTGGGCTTTAGAACTCTGACATTCTGAACTCTTTCATATTTTGTTCATCTTCATGTTGCTGCTTCTTTGGTTTTACACCGCCTATGATCCTTTTTAATCAGGAAATCTGCTCATGCAGTAGTCAGTGCTGAAATATCATTTTCAGAGGCTAGGCATAATCTGCTAGTACAGCATAAGAGATCATTACTTTACAGACAGAGACCGTGTTTGCCCTAATTATAGTAACATCTGAGAAAATAAAAGTGTAAGAGAATATCTTGGATTTCCTAAGTATCTTTCTTCTAAATGACAATACCGTCATGGGCATGGGTAACACCCTTGACATATTCAAGTTTATATCATGTCCTTGTTTGTCACTTTTCCTCTAAAGTATCCGTAATGAATTCCATTCATCTCTATCTATATGATATTTTCTGGAGGATTCTGCTCCCTTTCTGTGTTTTAGCAGCAAAGTCTTTAACTGCTTGATGCTGTATTTACATTTGTGAGGTAACACCGTAAGAAAAATGTAATGAAATGAAGCCATCAATAGTGAACATAGTGGTGTCCTTCCAGTTAGAGAGGATAAGCAGCTGCTATTTTGGGCAAGCTAGCATAACTAGCTGTGGCCAAAAGCTGTTTGAAAGCTGCTCTTTCATTGGTTTGCTTAAATTCTTAGTTCAGCTATAGTGCGCTCAACTGTGCTACATACAACACCACACAAACCTACATTTGATAGAAACAGGCACATTTACTGAAGTTTTACTCCTAGCAAGACTAGTCACAGTTATACCCATTAGCAGGCTGTACTAAAGGCACCTACCTTTTCATATAGGACCAAGTTAAGTTGCTGTAAGGTGCTTCTACCTTAGTAGAGTACGTGTACTCGTTAACTATTACATACAACATAGTGGTGTTCCATGTAGATGTAAATGACCTGGCATACAAAACCCTAATAGAAATGTAGATAGGTATTTCTGAGTTTTCCACACATGTCACAAATGCTGGAAAAACTCTGGCATTGATAGAAATCCTGCCTTCACCAAGAATGAAGATGAGGTACAAGGAAAAGTTGATTGATTTCAACACTTGACTCAGTTACTGGTGTCATTCGAGGGGGATCCAATATGTGTTAGCATCGAGTGAACTATTGCACAGCCTTGCTTGCTTTGTCATGATGGCTTGCATGTCTCTTTCTAAGGCTTCCATATACTAGATAAAGCCTTTCAGTCCAGAACAGTGTCTTTTCTTGGAAAAGACCAGCTAATGGATCTTTCAACCTAAAATTATAACAAAAAATAAAAACATAATGGACAATATCAGTGTGGTATTGCTCAATGCTAAGAGTCTAAATAATAAATTCACTGACCTTGAAACTCCCTAGCAAGTGGAACACATTAATGTCAGCATTATTACTGAAACCTGGTTCAAGAGTATAAAAAGCACCCCCTCTAGAGCAGCTTTTAGAGCTAATAGAAACTCTGGTGGAGTATCCTTATTTGCTAATGCCTGTCAGTCTCTAAATGCAAGAAATCTGTACAAACCCTGACAAAAATGGGGGACGAAGGCCATAAAATAGGGACAGATTTTAAATACTGCTCTTATAAACTTAGAACGTTGCTAGAGTAACAGGGTCTGTGTTAACAAACATTTTCTGAAGGATTTGAAGTCTGAAACTCAAATGTATGCCATTATTAAGTGACTTCAGTCCTCAGATCATCCCAGTGATTTGCCAAAAAACAACAAAATGTTTATGAGGAATAGACCAAAAATATGAGGTAAAATCTGGACAGCTGAGACGTATAATGTTACCTCAAGAAAGAACTCAACCTAAATCAAACCAGCTATCAGATCATAAACTTTTACAGAATCCCTTCAATTACCCCTGAAACCAGGTCTATATTATAACATCAAAGTCTTACAACTTTGAATGTTATAATATCGAACCCATCAGAGCGAAACACCAGAAAACCGAACAGTCAGAATAGCAAATTTTTTCCCAGGGAATAAATGCGCTGTTCCGACAAACATACACACAACACAAGCACACCAAAATAAATAATCCACACACATACACTTCACAAAACCCTACACTAAACAATAAATACACCACTAGCTATCCACTTACCTTAACCCAACCCTAACCCTAAGGTCCCTAACTGCCGCACGCTCACCATACCTGCTCCCTAACTCTAAAGTCCCTATCGCACACTCACCTTACCCGCTCCCTAACCCTAAGGTCCCTATCGCACACTCACCTTACCTGCTCCCTAACCCCGAGGTCCCTATCGCACACTCACCTTCCTTCACACACTTACCTTAACCCGATCCATAACCTTCGCTCCACAGTAGAGGAAATAGCGAAGCTGCAGAAATGGCCCACCGAATACTTTCCTAGGGAAAGTATCCGGTGGGCCATTTCTGCAGCTTCACTATTTCCAGCATTCGCTCTAATCGGTTTGATATTATAACATTCAAAGTTGTAAGACTTCAGTATTATAATATAGACCCCTGAAAACCATGCCCAGTTCTTTAATATACTAGATAAACTTCATATACACTAAAATTCCATCGTCCTGGGAGACTTTAACAACCTGTCAATAAACTAGAATGCCCTGGATCAAATAGTCAAAGATCCCACTACAGGTCAAAATCTTCTTGACCTGGTCTTTACAAATGTGGCAGCTAGATACACTATTTCACAAGTATACCCCTTTTCCAGTCAAGTTTAAACACAAATCAGTAAACTTCTCTTACAATATCCATAAAGTAACTGAGGCAAATAACACAATATTCAAAGACTTCATATGTACAAACTTCCTACAATTCTATGATGAACTGTTTAAGTTCAAGTATAACCCCCAAAATGTACACATGGCTAGTAGCTATGAAATTATATTGTACAATCGCCTAGAAAACTGTATACTCCTGTTAGACCCTTCCAAAACAAAATAAAAAATGAAAGGAAACTGGCCTGGTGGTCCCCATGCATAAATGAACAATACAATAAGGGGGAAAATGATTTTATTAAAGTATATAGCAAAACTAAAGATCAACAAATCAAGGTTAACTTCAGAAGGTTATCCAGGGTACTGAAAAATACCATCAGGAAAACTAAAACTTTCCATGCACTTAGACGGGTGTGAAAAGCTAGGGATAATTGCAAGTCTTCTTTTACTTATGTCATGAAGTTATGAAATAACACCCAACATTGCTCTGTAGTGATCCAAAATGGCACTATTTACTCTGATCCAGTGGATATCACAGATATACTGACAAACAAAGTTAGTGCTTACTTCACCCCAAAAACATCTATACCAAACGTATTTATACCTAATGGCCTAAAAAACCCTATTATCACAAAAGAATACTTGCTAAAAGTATTTTAAAAAACAAAAAAATATATATATCCTCTGTGAGGCCTGATAACATATCAGGTTACCTGCTAAACAGCACTAAACATGCACTGGTGAACCCACTCATATAACTAACCTTACCCTCTAGCTTTGTTCCTGAGGTTTGGCAGACAGTAGTTGTGGTGACTCGTCACAAAGGTGTCTCCACCATGGGCCCTGGCAATTACAGACTCATCAGCCTGACAAGCCTCACCTGCAAGGCCATGGAATGGGTCATAACATACCCAGTAAACTATGACATAATAATATAAGACCTGACTCCTGCAATTTGTCTTTGTTATTAGTAGATCCTATTTAATGAATCTGGTAAATTTCTTTGAGATGGTAACACAAGCTGTGGACAGTAGTCCTGCTGACCATAAGTATATCTCAAACTCATCAAAGCACTGGATACTATACCACATGCCGACATTATCTACAAGCTAAATGCACTTTAAATCCATCACTCTATAGCTAGATGAATAGCTAATTGGCTGACGGGTAGAACCCATACTGTGAGAGTGGCAGATGCAACTTCAGAACGCATGAAAATAACTAGTGGGGTACCACAGGGTTCCATGCTAGGACCCTTACAATTTTTCATATACATCTCTGCTCTCCAAATCAAAATCAAGACCTCTGATTAACTAAGCTTGCTGACAATTGTAAACTGGGTGTTATAGATGAATCTCCTTCTGATATGCAGTAGCTACAGAGTGAACTTACACATGTTAATACCTGGGGACAATTGCCTAAAACTAAATGCTAAAAAATGCAATATGGCTTTATTTGGCAAACAAACTCTTCTCCTTTGACCATCATGTTGCAACAGTGATCAGGAAATCCTCCTTTCTGGCACGACTGATCACAAAGGGTATTTCCTCTAGGTCCAAAGAATTCCTGACCTCTCTATACTCTGCATTTATCAGGCCTGTCATAGAATACATTTCCCTCTTTGGCTATCTTAACTTACTAAACATATCAAGCAGTTAGAGTGATCTCAAAGGCTCCTGACAAACAAGATTATGGGAGTAAAGGACTTGAGCTATCAAGAGACTAAAGGCATTTTTCATGTAGCATGTGTCCTAACAGACTCCTTGGGGGCAATCTGTGCCTTGCTTTCTGGGTCATTAGGGATCCACAGTCCAAAACCTCCTATTTCTCAACAAATCAAACAGCATATGAATACTAGAACCAGAGATCTGAACCTGCTTCAGCAAATAAACAAATCACAGTCAAGAGGCAGATTCACCATGCAGCGACTACACCTTCTAAGGAACAAAGTCCCTCCACAGCAAGCTATGTGACACACTATCTTCCATTAAGAGGGAATTAGATAACTGGATAGGTATTCATAAATTCACACTGGTATGACTGGCATAGTCCTTTTTGGAGAAGGAGGTAGTCTAACAATGGGTACTGGCAAGGGGTGTAAATGGCCACATGACCAAGTTGTCTTGTGATGTCAATGATTTTAATAAAAACGCATTACTAGCAGACAAGTCATGCTTTCTTGCTGTATTTTCATTGCCTTCCTTCAAATTATTTATTTATTTATTTATTTGACATTTGTTTATTGAGATAGTCCGAATGTACAGAAGCCCATTTTCAGAGGAGGCCTGGGGAGAAATACTCCATTACATACAAAAAAAACAAGCACTAAAATAATATAACATAGTTGGTGCAAAGTAAATTAGTCAAATGTACAAATGGCATAAATATAATATGTAAATATAAAGACACGTAAAAGGACTCTCTCACTTGTCTGCATGTTTAAATAGGGACCTTAGGAATGCATACTGTAGGTGGGGTATCTTTAGTTTCTTCTACAGAAGGAAAATTATCTGCACCAATTCACCTTATTATTTTGTCACATTACTTTTGTTTTAGATCATCTGAATGGTATGACTATCCAATGTCCCTCTTAATTTTTGTTGATGTTCTTTTTCCCATCAGTTGTGCACTTGTCTTTTTCAACTGCTGTACTTTGCACATTTTAATGAACTTATGTTGTCATATTTCTAACTAGTCCAGCTTTGTCAAATCCACTGTTATACTATCTAACACTCCTAGTTACAGAAACATTTTTGTAAGATATTGCAGACCTTCTTATTATCTGCAAAATATGTTTTCCTTTTGCATTCTTTGCAGTCTCAAAAGTAATGGCAGTTAAAAGTGTGTACCCAGTAATGTACTCAAGTTTCAGCTCCATAAGGAATCCATTCATTGAGTTTTGCTCCCTGCTGTCTAACTTGCTAATTACTGGTTTCTGTAGAAAATCACTACTACTGTGGTTTCTTAGTGCATTCAATCAGTGATTCTTATATTTTTGAAGATGTCTATCTCCTTAGTTTTTATGTGACTGTTAAGTTGGTATATATGTTCAGACTGTGTGCGTAGGGGTTTGCCCCCAAAATAAAGGGAAGGCAGGTACTTGCACTCTACAAAAAACACTTGATTTTAATTTCATTTAGCAGGTTGAATCCTGAAAAGTTTAACTTGATGAGTTGAGCTCTCACTGAGTTAAATAGCACTGATTTGTATGGAAAGTCCCTCATTTTCTGACTGTGGGGTCTTACATTAAATGTTTCTCTGTACTTTAATATTTAACTTAGACTACCTCCCTGAAATATACTCCAGCAGTTTTCACTTTTAAGCTTTCTATGACATGCATATAATTCAATAATATTTAATTTATTCTCCTTTTATGTCCTGTATCAAGCCAATTTTTAAAATTCTCTGTCACCTAGTACTGTGGTCATCAGATGAAAACAAACTCTGCTACGTATTGCAAATATGACCTTCTCAATGTGGACCCTTTAAGATGAGATATGATAAAGAGATTTTGAGTTGTGGAGATGGACACTGGAAAGGAACATTATTACTTTCCATATGTGACAGTGCCCTAAGACACATATGCCACCTTTCAAAAATAAGTGATATGTCATGATTTGAGACTCTTTGAAAATATCTTGTAATCTTCCTTTCATCGCAGCTTTTGTAACTTCCAGCATATTCTGTTTCAGATATTACAATCTATGAACATAGCATCTCATGAAAGTAGTTAGCAAGGAACCAGTTTTGACTCAGTACCAGGTCAATGACAGCCAAATGTTCATACTTCCCAAATCTCTTATTTAAAATTCAGATAAGGAATTTTGCTTAAGTCAGGGTCAGCTGACTAGTATTAGGATAGTATTCTTACAATATTGCTGTCAGCTTGGGAGACCAAATACGTCAAATCAACTATTTAGCCAGTCAGTCAATTATCTGATTCATTTTTGTCTTGCTTAGTCTTTATTATTACTTAGTCATATAACTACTGTAAATCATTACTTGTGCACAGCTGTTTTATATGAATCATCCAGTTACAGAAATTATTTGTGTCACTCATTAAAGTGCACCAATCTCAATCAATTACTGAATCAACTAAATAAGAAAGTGCTGAGAAGTTAGAAACTGAAGTCTGGCTGTTATTTTATAATTTTCCTTTAGCATTAAGTACCAGTTTAACAGATTGGATAGCAGCTTAAAAAAATTGTCTTATATCTTTTAGTTTGATTTTTTTTCTGAGTGGTGTTTTGCTTTAGAGTTTCAGTAGATCAATCAGATTGGTAATAATAATACTGATCCTAAAAAAAACAAAAAACAACTATAAAGCATTAATAAATAGCAGGGACACAAATGTACCCGTGTGGCTCTGTGTTATTGTATTAAGGTAATGCAAAAAATGACTTTATTTTTGAACATTTAGTCCACTTTTTAATCTGGAATCCTATAATCTCAGTAATAGCTTTGGAACAGATAAATTGTCTTACCCCACAAACTGCAGCCTGCATCATGGCATCCAAGCCTCCTTCAGGGGCATCCACATTCCCTGAAACATCCTGATTGTTGACTGTTTCTGTGAAGAAATTGTCCTTATCAGTCAGTTTGAGCACATGTCTGTATCCAAATGGTTTCTGGCATGGCATGAAAGTAGCAGGGCATGGCATTTCCAACTTATCTGGGTGTGTGTTAACAAAAGGAGGAACAGGCTTATCCACAAAAGTACCAAACCCTGCAATTAAGAAAGACATAATTCAATTAAATGCTTGAAGGGAAATTAACAGCATGAGAACTTACATACACATGCACTCATATGCACACACGCGCGCACACACACACACACACACACACACACACACACACACACACACAAACATAAACATTGATTTTTTTTTCATCAGATATTGTATAACTCACTATTATGTTGATTATAAGAGGAAAAACAACTGTCCTAACTGGGTTTTGCAGTTCCCTTAATAACTAATCCTCTGTTCATATGCATGTGTGTGTCTGTGTGTGTGTGTGTGTGTGTGTGTGTGTGTGTGTGTGTGTGTGTGTGTGTGTGTGTGTGTGTGTGCATGCGTGTGTGTGCATTTACTGGAAGAAAGGGAGCAGAGGCTCCACTGTTTGTATCTCACCT
>NC_056737.1:1721789709-1721987209 GCF_019279795.1 Protopterus annectens | reverse complement strand
AGCCTAAGTGATCTCAACCATTTTAAACTGTGTCTCAGTCACTACACAGATGCCAATGTCCTCCAGGGTGCATAGGATTTGTAGAGTGGAGTTTCTTGTTTAGGCTTCTAGAACTGATCAGTAACACCTTCATAGTTTCCTTTTCTTGTTTTGTTATGTTAGTAGGTTTATCAGGTTGGCATTGTCTAAAAAACCCATTATAGGAGTGGGCAATGCCTTTGCCAATAACTGAAACCCTAGAGGAGACAGATACTGGTCATCCCTGATGAAACAGTGTGGTCTGTGAAGTATACCTTCCCAGGCTGACAATTATTGGAGCCCCTTTGAATGGCACCAAAAACTAAGCCAATTATTGAAGTCCGTTATTCTTTTCTCATACTTTGTCATCATCCTTGGAGATGGAAGAATGCTGCTCAGTGCTAGGCTCATACCTGCCTTGGGCACATAGTCTAAGAACTCCCTCATATGACTCCTTATATAATCCAGGGAGGTACATCTGAAGTCATTGACAATGGCATGAACTATGACAGAGTTATACCAGAACTTGTTCAAGGACTTGAGTGAGTGCATGAGCTAATGGATCCTTGCACTAGACAGCAACTAGCCATCACTCTTTCCATGCTCAACCTGAGAAGAAGTACATCTGTATGTCTTACAATGGATTAATCTATGACAAGAATGTTTGATTGGGTTGACACTTTCCTTACAGCTCAGCATCTGTGGCCATATCTCTCAACTGCCATGAATTACTCAGTTTTTACTGAGTTTTGGGGTCCAAATAATGGGGTGCCATGATTCCCGAATAGCACCCCTTCATTTCTGATTTATTTGCGCTTTGTTTTTTCTCTTTTTTTAATTTTCGCACTTTATGAACTGACGTCATCACGTCCACGATGGCGCCAGCTCCACCAGCCTGTCAGACTTCAGCTTGCACTCGTTTGTAGCACTTACCACGTCTGGTTCAAATGCTTTTGCAAGCGGCAATCACCAGAGCCGGAAAAGATTGGCTGGATCTTATTTAGAATAGGAAAGGAGTTTAAACTTTTAAGATGCTGGCTGGACGCTCAAGGAAAGAAGTTTGAAGACGCTGGCTGGATTATTTATTTAGAAGAAGTTTGCGCACTGGCTGGGGATTTTATTTAGATGGATACTCGCTGGATGTATTTAGAGGTAAGGGGCATATGTGTGTGTGTGTGTGTGTGTGTGTGTGTGTGTGTGTGTGTGTGTGTGTGTGTGTGTGTGTGTGTGTGTGTGTGTGTGTGTGTGTGTGATGAGTGAGTCAGCTCCTCAACAGCTAAAACAAACAGATGGCATAGCAGGAGCTTCTAAAACAAACTAACTGTCAAGGAACTGTTAAATAAGCAATGTGTCTCTCAGGTAACTTGTTTTACAGGTGAACATGTTCACCCATTCATAAGTACGGCACTTAATTTCTCGGTCAAATGATGGGGGAACCTATAACTGCTGAAAAATCCTGATTCAGTGGTCTGACCCTGAAGTGACATAGAAAATTATTCTCCACGTTTTTCTAGTCTGATGTGGGATAAGATGACAACTCTTGTTACAACATTTGAATCTGATTTAGTCTTTGCATATTTGTATCCCTATTCCTTTCCCATCCTGACCATTCATTCATTCATTCATTCATTCATTCATTCATTCATTCACGTTCTGATAATAACTTGTTATTAGCTAGGGTCATCAGTGAGAATGAACTGAGCTCAGCAAGCAAATGGGAGTAACAGAGTATAAAACCTTGATGAGATGACAACCATTAGAAAATGTAAAGATAAACTAAAACAAAACACATAGACAATTTAAGATGATCATTGATTTGCATACTGAAGTGTTTTGTGATGTGGGATGAAACTTGAGACACTAACCACTAGCAAAAACCCACATTGACAAAAGGAGGGCATACAAACTTAACACAAAAAACCCTCCATCCAGAGAAAAAAAACAGAAAATTTAGCAGTGCAAGGCATTAGCACTAACCGTTCCATCATTGTATGAGCAAGCTACTATTTTTTGTGTTTTTCTAAATTAACCCTCTCCTCTTAAGTCATGCAGTTTGGTCTCACTGCAATATATGTGGTTGTGTTAGTGTGTGTGTGTGTGTGTGTGTGTGTGTGTGTGTGTGTGTGTGTCTGTGAATGAATGGATTGCCCCCCATTTTAATATACCTGGTGGCTAGAGGTACTCAGGCTCAAACCCTGTACCTTGGGCACGAGGTAAAAAGAGCCTAAACTCCCTAGCCACCACCACTTGTGAGCTTTGTCCAGTTTGTTTTCTGCTAAGAGATTGAGAGCTGTGATGCATAACATGATGGTAATCCAAAATTTAAAATGTGCAAACCTTCAGATTGATTTATATTTTCAGGCAAATCAGTTAAACACAGATCTTTGAGTGGAAAACTTCCCATGATCATTTTTACATAAATGGTAAACTGTCTAGGCTTGACATTTCAAGAAGATTGCATATATCATATAATTTTAATTATTTGTTGTATAGATCTGAAATTGCATAACTGATATATTGTTTTTAGTTTTATTTGCTTGATATATGTTGTGAAGACTGGTAGTGATGGACGAAGGCTGCCAGCCTAGTCAAATAAAAATTGATACATAATTTTGGCATTTGTAAATATAAATGTAAAATACAGGCTTGTTTCTTAAATGTAAAAAAAAAATGCTGTTTCAACAATGTGGCAACGTTGCCCTCTGCTGTAAAGAAAACTAAGTCAAGCATTTCACATCTGTTCTTTGAAATTAAAATTATGTCTTGCATGTTCTTTTGATCTCCAGAGCTTGGAGTCATTATGTCTGGACTAGCACATTCTTTCTATTGTTTTAATTTAAGGAATAATTACTAGAGTGTACATGTGAAACGTCTATTACTGTTGTAGCTTCCTGAGAAGGTGTTAGCTTGCTAAATAATGTAGTCTGTTGGCCTGGGAACTCCAGGCTGTCAAAGAAATGATATAATGGGAACTAAATGAGAATGATGTAATCTGGGAGGGCCCAGCAGAAATGTTTGTTAGTGATTTTAAAAAGTATTGCTCAGAGAGAGACTGTAAGTATTTTTGTCTGACTATCTAACTCAGCACTCTGCCTTATGCTCTCTTATGTAAGTAGTATGTTAGAGCTGTGTTTTCTCCTAGAAGTAGCCAGGAATTATAAAGATTAGACTAAGTGTTTTTCTGTTATGTTAGAACTGTACTACTGAATTATTTTAAGTTTCTGTGTGATCTCTGAACTCTTGAATAGCACTATGGTGTAGTAGTATTGTCTTGTATTTCTAGTATTTATTATTAAATATTAAATATTTTTAAAACCTCTTAACTGTGGCTGGTTTATGTAGAGATAAGTTAAGCTCTAGAGTACATTGCATATTTATAGAGTTTACTGTCTAAGTCACTCCAAATAAGCCTTAAGACTGCTTAGTTACACTACTATTGGATAATAGTATTGCACAGTAATAATTAGACACCCTTTTAAGCACCTTTGGGTAGCTGATAATTATTAGCTGGTGGTGGCAGGAATTACTACTGTAGAGTCTGGGCATAGGGGCACAGCTGGAGAATCTGTGTCAGCCTTTCCCAGGAGTGTCTGTGAAGTTGTATAAATACTTATCTCAACATGTGTGTGTGTGCCAGCTACTTGGGCAGGGTCACGAAGCACTGGTTGGACAGAGAGGGTACTGGAAGTTAGCTTGCCAGCTAGGCTGAGATCTGGACCCTATAGCTGTGCCAGTGGGGAGTCTTACTGGGGACCTGGACAGCAAGGGAGCAACTAGCCCCAGACTGACTGTGATCTCTGTATGCTCATAAGGGAAATTGCACTTTACTGTGTGCATTTGTTATCCTTTTCTCCTATATGAAATGCCCTCTTTGGTGTTAGAGGTGAGGATTGAAGCTCCTTGATTGCTGGGCCAAGGCACGGGCATCACATATTAATTGGTGGCTGTGGTTGGGATATTCACCTCACATATTAATTGCTTTGCAGTGGTGGGATCCACTACACATACTAATTGGTGGACATTAGTAGAATATCCACATCACATATTAATTAGTTGGCAAATACTAATTGGCTTGTAGGGGTGTGGGTAGAGTGAATCCTGTAGCTTATGTACAGTGATCTCTGAAGGTGTTTTGAACTCCAAATCAGCCACGCAGTGAATACTCAGAGTTCAGATCACAATTGTTTTATTTCTTTTGTTAGCTTAGTTAGTCAGAGTGAGCAGGCAGCATGTCAGCAGAGGAGTATGGAAAGCTGACAAGGAGCCAGCTGGTGGAGATGTGCCATGCTAGGGGACTGGTGCATGGAAACCTGACTAAGGCAGACCAGATTGCAGCCTTGGTTACAGCTGCATCAGAAAACATCATTCAGGGGGACAATCAGACTGGCAGTGGAGATACAATATCCTCGGAGAATGGACAGCTCAACCTTTCTGCTAAGGGCAATCAGACTGGCAGTGGAGACACAATATCCTCAGAGAATGGAAAGCTCAACCTTTCTGCAGTGGACTTAAAAATCCCGCTGGAGCTAAAGAGACTTGAGTTGGAGGCCAGGTGTTTGGAGATAGAAGCTGAAGAAAAAAGCATCAGAGGAGGCATGAGAGGGAAATGCTGACTTTTCAACAGAGTAATGGAGGTAATGGGGAAGGGAGTAACTGGACCCCAGAAGCACATGTCAGTAAATTTCTTCCGCAATTTAAAGAGGGGGATCATTTTGATAGTTTCATTCATATGTTTGAAAGGGTATGCAAACAGTATAGTGTTGACCAAAGGCTCTGGGTACAGTTCCTAACCCCCTTACTCCAAGACAAAGCTGTAACTTTTTTGTCAAAGATGCCTGACACTATCTGTTCTGATTATAATGCTGTAAAAATGTCTTTTAGAATATTTTAAGCTAACACCTGAAATGCATAGGAAAAAGTTTTGTGAGCATAGATGCAAGGCAGATGAAAGTGTGCATGAATATGTTGCTGAACTGAGCACTTATTTTCATAGCTGGGTGAGTGGATGTCAGGTCACCACTTTTGAAGGGCTGGCAGGCTTTTGGTGAGGGGAACAAGCCCTTAGCACTTTGCCTGAGGACCTGAGGATCTGGTTAGCTGATAGAAAATGTGCTACTTCAGGTGAGTTGGGGAAGAAGGGAGACCTATACCTGGCCAGCAGGGCAGCCCTGCACAGGAAGGGGAACCCCAGTACTGCTCATGGGTCTAAAGGAACCCATGGTGGTCAACACAGACTACCCCAAAAGAATCTGCCAGAAGCAGGGGAAGCCACAAGTCCAGGTACATGTCCAGGAGCTAGGGTTAGATATTTTGAACGCAACCAGTGGGGCCATGTGGCATACAGGTGTCCATGGAGGCAAGGTGGGGAACCAGAGGTGAGGGAGCCAGTAAGTGGGAAAAACAAAATGCCAATAGTAGGTTGTCTTGAGACAACAGGGGTACTAAACTACCATCCTGCAGATGTCCTGAGAGGGAGGGATTTGGATGAGGCAGTACCATGTGCTTATGCAGTTACACGCGGTCAGGCTAGGAGACAAGCATGTAGGTCTGGTATCCTGAGGAAGACCCAGACTGCATACTTGCAGCCAGGACTGGTGAGGTGGTTACTTCAGGGAGTGAGCTATGCTGTAGCAGTGAAACTGAAGGTGCGCCACAGCTGCTTGTGAGTACTGATGTTCCCTTGTACAGGGTAACTGCAAAGGTAGAGGTGAGTAATAGTACCCAGGCTGACAGTGAGGCACCACTGTCAGAGGATGCCAGACTTCCTGTGGAAGGGGAGCTGGGAATGGTTGCAAGGAGAGAGTTGAGCCAGGCTCAGCTCTCAGACCCTATAATGCAAGGCCTGAGGCAGGAAGCTAGGGGAGGCACCTGATTCTAAAGAAAAGGGGGAATCTGTGTACTGGGACAAATGGTTACTATACAGGGAGTGGGCCCCTGAGGGAGGGCTAGAAGGTGAAAGAGTACAGCAGTTGGTGGTGCCTAGAGCCTACCGTCTGGTGCTTCTAGCCATAGCTCATGGTATTCCCTTTGCAGGTCATATGGGCATAAAACGTAGAAAGAGGCATACTATGCAGAACTTCCATTGGCCTGGAATTTCCAGAGATGTAACAAGGTACTGCAGGACCTGTGAGCAGTGCCAAAAGGTAGGCAAGGCAGGAGACAAGGTGAGAGCTCCTTTGATGTCTTTCCCCTATGATTGAGGAGCCATTTCAGAGGGTAGCTATGGATATTGTGGGTCCTCTGAGTACCCCAAGTTCCACAGGGAAAAAGTATATCCCAGTGGTAGTGTATTATGCTACACGATACCCAGAGGCAGTGGCTTTGTCCTCCATTGAGGCAGAGAAGGTGGCAAATGCTTTGTTAGAGATTTTCAGCAGGGTGGGTTTCCCAAAAGAAATACTGTCTGACAGAGGTGCCGATTTCATGTCAGACCTTCTGGCTTGTCTGTAGAAGTCCTGTGGGGTGAAGCACATGAAAACCACCCCCTACTACCCCCAGACTAATGGTCTTGATGAGAGGTTAAACTCTACAATCAAGTCCATGCTACAGGCAGTTGCAGATCAGTTTAAGAGGGAGTGGGACAAATATTTGCCCCATCTGTTGTTTGTTTACAGAGAGGTTCCCCAGGAATCCACAGGTTGTTCACCCTTTGAGGTGCTGTATGGGCATAGGGTGAGGGGACCTCTAGATTTAATTCAAGATGAGTAGGGAGGTGAGTATGAGTCTCACAAGGAGTCTGTTGTGGCATATGTCCTAAACCTCAGGACAAGGCTCAGGGAACTCAAGGGCTAGGCCCAGGAAAACCTGGAAAAAGCCCAACAACAGAAAAAGTGATGGTATGACAGGAATGCTCAAGCTAGAGAGTATGTTGTGGGGCAGCAGGTAATGGTTCTCATTCCTGTCAGACACAAAAAGCTGCAAGCAGCTTGGGAGGGTCCCAACAAGGTGGTAAGAAAGGTAAGTGATGTTAACTACATGGTGGAACTGCTAGGCAGATGTCAGGGGCACAAACTGTACTATGTTAACATGATGAAACCTTACCATGATAGAGAGGCCCTTGTGCTGAACATTGACAGTAGATTGCAGGAGGAGTCTGAGGGAGATCTGGTGACGGATCTCCTCAGTGATGCATGGGCTGACACCTCAGTGGAAGGGGGTATCAATGTCCCAGCAGCTATCTCCTACCCAGGTCCGAGAAATCTGAGCAGTATTGCAGGAATGTGGGGACCTGTTCACTGGGAAACCAGGGTGCACCCACCTGGTGCAGCACCAGGTGGATAAAGGACCCCAAAGGCCTATTAGGCAGGCTCCTTATAGGGTGCCTGAGAGAGTCAGATAGACTCTGAGGGAGGAGGTACAAGAGATGTTGGAACTAGGGGTGATTCAAGATTCCAACAGTCCCTGGGCCAACCCAGTGGTGCTGGTGCCAAAGAAGGATGACAGCACCAGGTCCTGTGTGGACTACAGGAAATTAAATAGTTACACAGAGGCGGATGCTTATCCCATGCCTAGGACAGATGAGGCCCTAGAGCAGCTGGGTGGGGCTAGGTATCTTATAATTATTGATCTTACCAAGGGTTACTGGCAGGTGCCCTTGACTCCCAGTGCTAGAGAGAAGTCAGCCTTTGTGACTACTTTTGGCTTGTATGAGTTCACAAAAATGCCCTTTGGGATGAAGAATGCTCCAGCGACTTTCCAGAGGCTGGTGGATAATATCCTAGCAGGATCAGGAGGGTTTGCCCTTGCTTATCTATATGATATTGCCATCTACAGCCATTCCTGGCCAGAGCACCTTCAGCATGTCAGGGAGGTGCTGGGCAGACTACAGAGGGCAAGGTTGACCATTAAGCCGTGCAAATGTCAGGTGGGTATGGCAGAGGTCTCCTACCTAGGACATAGAGTGGGAAGTGGTAAGATAAGGCCAGAACTTGCCAAAATGGAAACCATTTAGGTATGGCCTGCACCTGTTACTAAAAAGCACGTGAGGGCATTTTTAGGAAGAACAGGGTACTACAGTATGTTTGTCCCCAGTTATAGTACCATAGCTGCTCCCCTCACAGACCTGACAACAGGCCAGATAAGGTAGTGTGGAACCCAGCATATGAGCAGGCATTCCAGAAGCTTAAAGAAGCTTTGCGAGTACCCCCTGTGTTAGCCAGTCAAGATTACAGCAAATAATTTTTTTGTGCAAGTGGATGCTTTGAACTATGGGATGGGGGCTGCACTTAGCCAGATTTCTTCAGAGGGGGAATAGTACCCAGTGGTTTATCTCAGTCATAGGCTCTAACCCAGGGAGGAATGCTATGCAGCTGTAGAAAAGGAATGTCTAGCCATAGTGTGGGCACTGCAGAAACTTCAGTCTTTTCTCTATGAAAGAAAATTCACTGTTATGACAGATCACATCCCTCTAATATGGTTAAACACATCCAGCCAGCAAAATGCCAAGTTGCTAAGATGGAGCCTGGGGTTGCAAGCATATGCTATGTCAGTGCAGCACCGCAGTGGGAATAGCAATGCCAGTGCAGATGGTCTCTCAAGACAGGGAATGGGGTGAGGTACACTCAGATAGACCTAACCCTGTCAAGCGGCGTTTATCAAGGGTCACTTGAAAAACTAGCTTAAGTTCTCAGGGGGGGGTGTTAAAGACTGGTAGAGATAGATGAAGGCTACCAGCCTAGTCAAATAGAATTTGATACATAATTCTGGCATTTATAAATATAAATGTAAAATACAGGCTTGTTTCTTAAATGTAAAGAAATGCTATTTCAACAATGTGGCAACATTGCCCTCTGCTGTAAAGAAAACTAAGTCAAGCATTTCACATCTGTTCTTTGAAATTAAAATTATGCCTTGCATGTTCTTTTGATCTCCAGAGCTTGGAGTCATTATGCTTGTACTAGCACATTCTTTCTATTGTTTTAACTTAAGGAATAATTACTAGAGTGTATATGTGAAATGTCTTTTATTGTTGTAGCTACCTGAGCAGGTCTTAGCTTGCTAAATAATGTAGCCTGTTGGCATGGGAACTCCAGGCTAAGTGTCAAAGAAATTATGTAATGGGAACTAAATGAGAATGATGTAATCTGGGAAGGCCCAGCAGAAATGTTTGTTAGTGATTTTAAAAACTGTTGCTCAGAGAGAGACTGTAAGTATTTTTGTCTGACTATCTAACTCAGCACTCTGCCTTATGCTCTCTTTATGTAAGTAGTATGTTAGAACTGTGTTTTCTCCTAGAAGTAGCCAGGAATTATAGGTTCATAGGTTCATAGGTTCATACTAGGCTATCTGCCCGAGGGCATTTACAGGCCTAGCCCATCGTTTTGTGGCTTACGCCACCCCTTTAGTATGGGGAACTATACCCATTATTTTGCTGTGCCTCTGTCGAGCAGTGACACTGAGGTAATCCCTGGGGTATATCTGCAATCTCCCATCCATTGGTCAAGATTTCTCTTGAACAAGGCCAGCGAGGTGCTCTGCCTCACATATACCGGGATTTTGTTCCACAGCATAGGGAGTCTTTGGGTGATGAATCTATCCCTCCAGCACGTCCTATTAATAGCCGTGTCGAGGTTTAAGTCTCCCGCCCTTGTGGCTCTGATGGATCTAGATGTTTTGAGGTGAAGCATATTCATCAAATCTGGGTTTGACATGGCCTTGTATGTTAGGCAAAGGTCACCTCTGAGCAGCTGGCGACTGAATAGAGCTGGAGTTCTTTCAGTCGGGCAGCATAGGACAGATTTTTGAGACCCTTTATCCTTTTGGTGAGGAACTTTTGTGGCCTCTCCAGCTGCTGCAAGTGTCGGGTCAGATACATTCCGAATGGGGCATTGTACTCAATCATTGGTCTGATGAGTGATGAGTAGAGGGAGACAATGACCTCCCTTGATCTAGATGAGAATCCCTTCATGATAAGGTGGGCAATGTAGAAGGTCTTCCTAACTACTTTAGCTACATGGGTGTCGAATGACAGACTACTATCAACCTGGGTCCCCAGGTCCCTGATAACTTCTTCTGTGCTCAGTGGATTGCCACCTATTTGGTAGCTAGGGGTAACCTTGTTTTTCCCGAAGGGTATGACTATGCATTTTTTGGCATTTAACTTTAGGCCATGGCTCTGGCACCAGTTATCCGTTTCTGTGAGACCCTTCTGAAGGATATATGTGTTTTCTACTATGGCGCCCAGTTTGCAGTCATCTGCAAACTTTGTCAGCCATAACCCTCCTGTGTTTGCTTGTACTTCAGAGAAGTAGATGCCAAACAAGAGTGGGCCCAGGACTGAGCCCTGTGGGACACCACTTGTGACAGGCTTTGAGTCTGACATGGCACCAGCAACTCTGACCCTGTGGGTTCTGTCACTCAGCCAGTTTGCAACCCATCTTGTGATGTATGGGTTAATATTTAAGCTGATGAGTTTTTCAATGATACCCGAGTGGGGTATTGTATCAAGGCCTTCGCCAGATCGAGGTAGGCTGTATGGACTGCCTTTCCCTCATCAATGGCTTTGGTGACTGTTTCGAAAAAGTCAACCAAGTTTAAAAGGCATGATCTGCCTTTGACAAAGCCAAACTGGGTAGGATCCAAAGTCTGCAAATTCCCTATGTCTTTATTTATGAGGTCCATTATGATCCTCTCCATGGCTTTGCAGATAAGGCTTGTCAAGCTAATGGGCCGGTAATTTCCAGGGTCGGTGGAGGCACCGCCTTTGTGAAGTGGGACCACAGTTACAGTGCGCCACTCCCTGGGTACGTATCCAGAGGTAAGACTTTGATTAAACAGCTGTCCTAGCTGTGGGTTTAATTCCTCATTGAGTTCATGGAGCACACAGCCGGGGACACCATCAGGTCCCATGGATGCTGTGTTTTTTGCTTTGGAGAGAGCAGTTCTCACTTGGGCGTTGGAGATGTTTGGGGGGCTGCAATCATTTGGTATAGATATCTCTCCTTTTGGGGGGGAGATTAGACTTAGTGTTTTTCTGTTATGTCAGAACTGTACTACTGAATTATTTTAAATTTCTGTGTGATCTCTGAACTCTTGACTAGCACTGTGGTGTAGTAGTATTGTATTGTGTTTCTAGTAATTATTATTAAATATTTTTAAAACCTCTTAACTGTAGCTGGTTTATGTAGATATAAGTTAAGCTCTAGAGTACATTGCATATTTATAGAGTTTACTGTCTAAGTCACTCCAAATAAGCCTTAAGGCTGCTTAGTTACACTACTATTGGATAATAATATTGCACAGTAATAATTGGACACCCTTTTAAGGGTCTTTGGGTAGCTGATAATTATTAACTGGTGGTGGCAGGAATTACTACCGTATAGTCTGGGCATAGGGGCACAGCTGGAGAATCTGTGTCAGCCTTTCCCAGGAGTGTCGGTGAAGTTGTATAAATACTTATCTGAAAGTGTGTGTGTGTGTGTGTGTGTGTGTGTGTGTGTGTGTGTGTGTGTGTGTGTGTGTGTGTGTGTGTGTGTGTGTGTGTGTGTGTGTGTGTGTGTGTCAGCTACTTGGGCAGGGACACGAAGCATTGGTTGGACAGAGAGGGTATTGGAGGCTAGCTTGCCAGCTAGGCTGAAATCTGGACCCTATAGCTGTGCCAGTGGGGAGTCTTATTGGGACCTGGAGAGCAAGGGAGCAACTGGCCCCAGACTGACTGTGATCTCTGTGTGCTCTTATGGGAAATTGCACTTTACTGTGTGTATTTCTTATCCTTTTCACCGATATGAGATGCCCTTTCTGGTGTTAGTGGTGAGGATTGAAGCTCCTTGATTGCTGGGCCAGGGCGCGGGCGTCACATATGTATTCAGAATTTGCACAACAGAGCAACCCATATAGTGGTACTTCTGGCTTTTATTGTTTCCTAATTCCCTGAGAAAATAATTCACTAAATGATAGCCATTAAGTTTCAGTCTTGCTATTTTTCAGAAAGCTGTTGATTTGGCTTAGTAGTATGTTACTCTGACTGTAGTGCATAGGGTCCAGGGCTCAAGACTTGCTAGCGACATGCATGCTGGTAACACAGCATTTTATTCTAGCAACTTTTCAAAATTATACAAGCAATGTTTAAAATGTGTCCCTGGTTTTTGACCTTTTGCCCCCCCCCTCCCCAAAAAAAAGAAATTGAAAATAAATGTGAGAGGCATTGCAAGATGCCTATGGCTTACACTACTGTCATTCTATTTATAGTGTGGATGTGGAAGTAAACATTTATGATAGAAATGTTTAAAATTGGGCAATTTTGTCATTATTGGTTCATGCATTTTGTTTTATTGCCTACAGTACAGCCTACTGGAAAAATGTTCAAACAATAAATTTAAAATGCACTCTGTCTAACAAGTGTGTTGTATTATACAAGGAATATAATTTAAGAAAGTCAGGAAGGTGTATCAAAGAAAAGAACATATGTATGTTTCTTGTTTTGTGTGCAAGGGGCCAATGATTTGAAAACAGCCTAAAGGTAATCTTTATCCACCACTGACCAGATGCATTTTCTTTGGATGTGGTGTGGGTTTCAATGAATGTGAGTTTCAAGGGCAGGGAAGTTTTAATGCCAAGTCGATTTTCATTGTGAGACAGTATTGCTTTGTTTACCAGATGTCTCTTAGTGTTTGTACATTGTTGTGCTGTAAAATGTAAAAATAAAATCTAAATAATCATCGTAGAAGTAAAGCAGTATGCACACATTAGTGCTTATGGTAAATGGGGTGAAATAGCCAGCTCATGGAACATTTGAATGGCTGCAGGGGGACTCTGGTGCCATATTTTGGTTGTCTGTTCTTCAGTTTACATTTGAAGGTTGGCATCCCACAATTCCATTGGAGTGGATGGGGTTACATAATTATATATGTAAATTAGATGTTAATCAGTGTGCAGATTTGTACCTATTTTTCTTGGGTCTTGTCCAGATTTTTGATGTTTCCAGGTAGAGAGGTATGTCTGTGACCCTTGGATTCTTATGTTTTGTAAGGAGGTACGTTTAACTTGCTGAGTGTGATTTGTGCCTATATACTGTTTTGGAAGTCTTTGAGGTTTAGGTAAGTTAATCGTTAGAACCTCACCATGTAATGGACTATGTGTATTGTGATGGCCTTGTTGAGGTGTAGTTTGTGGTGTACTGCTGACAGTTTTAAAGTCTGGGTTTGCTGTGTGGTAGATTTTTGCTTCCAAGGACATTATATATGTACATCTCTCAAATACCGTGTAATGCTGTTTGAGTAATAGATGATTATCAGACAGCATGAGACATTTCTTACACTGGTAACAATTGGTAGACTCCCCCCCAAGAAAACAATGCAATAATTCTCCAAACAATTTGAGGAGAAATTTTTAAATACATTGTGGACGTACTTGTACTTGTTCTTTGTAAGACCGATAAAAAAAAAATTGCAGTAGATGCAAATGAGCAATGAACAAAAACACTAATTCCACTGCCAATTCAACAGGAATTAGCAAATTATACTGAAAGCCAAAACAAGCAAGCCAATGATGCCTAAAATCGGTTCAATGAGGAAAAAGACTTAGAAGGCAAAAAGACCAATGGAAACAACTAATTCTGTGGCAGACGTTAAAGCAAAAGCTTTAACAGGATCCACGTGAATGAAATTTTAGGGTATATATTAACAGCAAAGGAAAACAGACAAAATAAGTGCAAACTGAAACTGTATTCCAATTACAGCCCATGGGAGGGGAGCACAACAATTTATAATATGATCCCAAAGAGCTATGGCACACAGCCCTTTATATACTCTAAAAAATATTCGAGAAGGTAAATGACATGCATATGCAAGATACAATTCAGTAAAACAGAAGTTTACTGCCATGTATGTTATGCATGTGAACTGTACATGCATGTGAGCATGTTAGTGCCCTTTTACTAAGGTGTCTGCATCCAGTTATATAGTGAACTCTTAACTGTCCTTTTCTAACTATATTTGGTGGACTCCTGCCCTCAGAAAAGCTTTGTCAGGATGAGTTATGGTACGGGTCCTTTTGGTCTCTTTGTACTGCTGCTCTTCAGTTTGCCTTGTATAAATCTTTACTGGTTTTAGTAGTTTTGCTCCCTTTAAGTGATTTAGGAAAACATCGCAGAACTGACCCTGAAAAGATATGGAGAAACATGCTAGCTACAATAAATGTATTGTTGTCTGTTAATCAGAAGAAGAAAAGGTTGTGACATTTCATTTTAACTTCAGTTAAGACAACTGAAATACACTTCTAGTCACTTCATTGGAACAGAATACAGAAAATAAGTTATATTTATTATAATATTTACTGAACTAAGTTTGTAGAACAAGGAGTTCCTGCAAGTGTCGAAATAAGAATGACTCCTAATATATATAAATAAATTGAAGGTAACTGATAATGTTGAATAAGGCACATAGATATGAAGATGCAGGGCAGTTTTGCAATAGGAGCTAAAGGAAAACAGCACTGGCACCTAGTAGGTAGAAACAATCTAACTGTCCTTTTCTAACTATATAAGGACATATACTTAAGGACCCGTACCATAACTCATCCTAACAAAGCTTTTCTGAGGGCAGGAGTCCACCAAATATAGTTAGCTGCCAAAAAACAGTACAGTATAGTATGATATGGTACAGTAACCTGACTGGAAGCTAGATAAATGAACTGAAGACCTAAGTAAGCAGACTGCAATTGCTTAATCACACTAGCAGCAGCATCAAAACATCACCGCAACTGGTGGAGGCAGCCTCACCCTTCAAAGAATCAGCCAGTCATCCAACAAATGTTCACACAGTTATACTTTTCACTGCGAAGACCTGGAAGTATAAACTGTTTGTATAAGATGCAAAGAATATCTATCTATCATAGGTTCATAGGTAGGTACTAGGCTATTGGCCCTAGGGCATATATAAGCCTAGCCAAAGGTACCCTGGCTTTTGCCACCCAAGAAAATTATTTTCCTGTGCTACTGTCAAGCAGAGCCACAGAAGTGATCCCTGGGGTAAATTTCCTGGGGTGAATTTCCTATCTCCCATCCAATCATCAAGATTTTTCTTGAACAGTGCTAATGAGGAGCTTTGTTTGATATTGATAGGTAGTTTGTTCCAGAGTATGGGAAGTCTCTGGGACAGGAATCTATCCCTCCAGCATGTTCTGTTTACTGTGGTGACAAGGTTTAGGTCCGTCTATCTATCTGTCTATCTATCTATCTATCTATCTATCTATCTATCTATCTATCTATCTATCTATCTATCAGTAGTCGTAGGATGAAACTACATAAATGTCAAACATCAAAACAAAGAGAACAAATTCATCTAGGAAGTCAGTTTGCCACCATCTTGCTGGCACTATGGAGGCCCTAAAAGCTTCTCATTGTGCCACTAAAACATTTCTCTGCTGATGAAACTCCCCCCAGCCTCTGCTAGCTCACTTCCTCCTCCCTTACTTATTCTTTACCCCCTGCCTTACACGCTCTGAGTCATTTAATGAAATGGTTGAGTTGATTAAGATGCTCGGATTTAAATGTTCTAACTGTATATAAGTCATTTTCTGTAACATTTTTAGAAGCAATTTACTATAACAAAATTTAAGTTACGATTCAGTAATCATCGTTAATAAGAATTGTTACTCTTCTGCTTATGCGTCCGTATGTATGTTAGTAGTGTACTGGTGCTGGCATTGGACATGGCTGAAGAGGGTCACTGGCCCAAATCAGTTACCCGGCTAACTAATAAATGTCCAGAGAAAAAAACACAGAAACACAGGAAGAATATGTTAAGATCCACAGAAACAGTAAATAAAAGTCAAAACTGAAGCAATGAACAAGGACCTTTGAGGAACAAAACTTAACTAGTGAAGTATCATGCTACTGCAGATACAGCTACAAATAAAACCTGCTCATACCATCTGTTTTGCTTTAGAAAAGGATTATCCACTTTATAGAACAAGATGCATACATGTTTGCATAACATTTACCTATATCTTATTAACTGCTCAGGTTCTGGTTGTGGTTTTACAACAATTATGGTCTGGAGAATGGTAGCAGGTTACTCAGGTATCTGTTTTTACCCAGGGTACTCCTCCTGTTCTACTCATACTTTATTCCTTGAGTACTGGTATAAATACTACCAGATGCATGATGAAAGATCACGTAGCTAAAGAAAAGGGACTGCAAGGATGTTCAGCTGTTAAAAGTGTCAAAACGTTGTCTCCTCTGTAACAAAATCACATACAAAGAAAAACAAACAAAAAATGATACCATTACCATTACCATACCTATACGTGCTGATTCAGAAATGTTTTTTACTGCATCAAAGATCAAACGTCCCAGATTTTTCAAATTATTCAGGTCATCTGTCATGGAGAATGAGAGGTCCATGAGGTAGTACAGGTCAATAGGATAATGTTCGGCCTGTTTGAAATTGACTTTTATAGTCTGAGATTGACCTACAAATAAAACACACATTAGTTATCTCGGGAACTTCTCAACTTGGCCATTCCCTTTAGTGCTATAATAATAATCAACCAAGTAGGTTATACTTTACTACATCAAACCAAGGAAAAAAAAAAAAAAAAAATATATATATATATATATATATATATATATATATATATATAAGTAAACATACCATAATAGTAGATGTTCAGATGAGTACAGGATACAACAACCTGCCAGTTTCCAAAGTCTCAAGCACACCTTCCACTTGCCCATTCAGTTTGGGCTGAGCTGAAGAAAAAGAGTATTTTGAGTGCCAGGCACTTCACAATTCCAGGAAAGTAAAAATATATATCCTCACCATGGTAACAAAAACATACCCAAAACATTATGGTACACTATTTGAATAGAGAGAGCCATCTGTGCTATTATGTTCATCATCATAACAACTGCAATAGCCTTAGCTAATACGAATAGATTACCATAGCTTAGACTGACATGGAGGAGGAAAGGTAAGGGTCAGGTGCCCCTAGAGAATGGTCCTAGCAAAGCCTGTCCTAGACCTGGAGATGGAATCAGGTATATCAAGCTTTGTAAAAGTATGTACACAGGACATGCTGCTTCTAGAATACTTCTAGACTCCAACCCTTTCCAAAAAGCCACAGATGAACCCAAGTCCTTGGTAGAATAAGCCTTAACCCTGCCTGAAATTGCCTTGCAGTGGTGAGTATAAAAAATGCATTTTATTTATTTTGTTTTCATTTACCGGGTTTGTCTAACTGAGTTTAGTCAAAACCCCCTTTTCATCAGAGCCTGAGGTGAAAAGCTCCAGAATATTGCAAACATTTTTAAACAGGCATTCAGTACTATACATTAAATAATTTACATTAGCAATTACATATACAATTGATAATTAGATTACATTAAAATGACAGTAGGTCCAACTATTACAGTATAAAAGATACTTATGCATTTGCAAATAGTGAACACTGAGCAACTAAAGAGGTGTATTAGTGGGTTTGTCAGATAGATAAGAGATCATATAATTAGTGTTTACTAATTCAAAGAAATGGAAGTGAGGGAAGGAAACTAGGTTGGGAGAATTGTTAATATTGTACTTAAGAGGTGGGGTAAAGCAGTTTCAGAGACAAATATATATATGGTCATCACAAGGTTTATATTAGAAGTATAGAGGGGGAGAGTCACAAAATAATGTATATATCAGGGGGATGGTAGTAAAATTATTCAGGTATTGGTGAAGACTGGTTGTGAGGCATGGGATTCTAAAAGAAGAGAAATGGTTTGATGATATGGCAAGCTGAAGGTAACAGTGGCATTTATCCTAGGGATATACAGGAGCAGATCCATTGATTTGATAGGTGAAGTTTTACTCATGTTGTGTATGAGTTTGCATCTAAAGTGGTAGTTTAGTTTCATGTGGTTCCACAGTTTAGCTACACTATATGCATATAAATAGTTGCCTGTGGTATTAGGTGATTTGGTTAGCACCTGTGTTTTATTCATGACAAGAAGTTGTTACTTTCACATAAAACAGCATTCTGGTCAGAAGAGTAGCAACCAAAAACTTACCAGTCAGTAAGACCTTAATGTTCAGACATTTATAACAGTATAACAAAACTTAATCAGTTCTGCATTTCTTCCAAAACTTAGGCTGACATAGCATCACTTTCTTTTTATTTTCTCTCCGTTTCTCTCATTTAGCTAAACCACAGCCTGATTAGTGTATTAACTGCATACCTTCTAACCCTGCACCTCATTCTCTTGGTAGTCCCCGCCTTTCCCATTATCATGAATTGGGCATTATTGCTAACTCATATTTTCTATTAACCTAAACATCTGTCTCAGAAAGACTGCTTGTTTACACAAACTACTTACAAATTATAACTTTTTTTCTTCTCTGGATTTAACTGAACCCTACACATATTTACTTTGAAATGTATTGTCTCATTAAATGTTAGACTAGTCTCCCTGAGTGTTATGTTCTGTGCTAAGTGAACACTAACTATAATATATCATGCCAGACTTTGATTTTTAAAGCATGTCATGACCCTGTCTTCTACCATTTCAGTCTCTGTCTCTCTTTCTATCTTTCTTTCACACACACACACACACACACACACACACACACACACACACACACACACACACACACACACACACACAATGTCTGTCTCTGAGGTGTAGCCCAAGATGCATTTTTTACTCACTAGCATTTTTCATGATTTATTTTATTAGTCCAACAGAAATTAATTATGTACTTCTTTTCTATGCAAAAGTGGACATTTAAGCACTGTATTTAATAACTCCTGATGAAGAGCTCATGCCAGCTTAAAAGCTCGAGAGATTGCAAAACATATATTGCTGCAATAAAAGGTATTATATTACACCTGTTTTCCAGTGTCTTTGTGTTTTTCAGTTAGTGGAATAGCACTGCACTTCTTTATTTTTTTTTCTTATTATGAGTAATGATTTTTCTCTAGAATGTAAAATTCTTCTGGGGAGTAGTGTTGTATTAAGTTGTTAAGGGCTGGGCAATTTTCTGACTTGTAGAAAAGTCAGTGATTCTAGTTAACTGAGAAAGAACTAGGTGATTTGGTCATTCCAACTAGTTTAATTCTCTGATGACTAGGTAGTGGTGTGCTCTATTGTTATAGTTTACTGCAAATTTGGCTATTTTATTTTTAACATTGTTCAAGTTTGGACAGTTGTGAGACAGATTAGTAAATATTGGGACAGTGTAGAGGAGAGATGGCAGTAAGGAAGAAGAGACTAAAAGGTAATAGCATGAGATAGCCACTCGGAAATAGTCTGCTTTGACACAGGTTATCATTTTTTCTTAATTTTACAAAAAATGAACAATTGATCAGAATTCCTAAAAGATTTTGTTCTGCAAGTGCCTGGGTTGTCTGTGAACTTCCAAGGTATGGAGTATCCTTTCTCCCTCACTTTAAGAAATGGAAAGAAGATGGAGAGATGGATAGCTTAGTTTACAGTAAATTCAGTAACCACTTCAGGCATAAATGAAGGATTAGTTCTCCTGTCTTTGTGGAACATGAGATAAAAATGTTTTCTG
This sequence comes from Protopterus annectens, assembly GCF_019279795.1. NCBI lineage: Eukaryota > Metazoa > Chordata > Ceratodontiformes > Protopteridae > Protopterus > Protopterus annectens. The sequence continues at coordinate 1,721,967,698 of NC_056737.1, read as the reverse complement.
CCTGTTTTTCATGTTAAGTACCTCAAGTGAGCCTGATGGACTGGTTCAAATGGAGCAAGAGTTAGGTTTTTCATGGCAAAATTAATATCCCAAAGAGGAGTTACCTGTTACCTAGGATGCTTGGTATGAAACACCCATTTCAAATACATTTCAGATAAGATTGCATTGAAGGAGAGGAATCCACAAGCAGACATGCTGAAATTACCAGCAATTGAACCTTGATAGAGGAGTAAGACAGGCCATAGGATAGTAACTCATGCAAATAATACATAACCTGAGAAACACTAGTCTTGAAAGGGTGATGGTTCCTGTCCTGGAACCAACTAGAAAATATTTTCCATTTATTACTATATGCTTTTCTAATAGCAGGTTGTCCTTCCTCCTTTAATAACTGCTGCACATCCTCAGAAAATTGGTGCCTAAAAGGTATTAAGATTCTATCGTCCATGCCAGTCCATTACAGTTGTTTGGGGTCAGCATGAATTAAACATTTCTTGTCCTGTGTGAGAAGGCCCAGTCTGTGAGGAACCTGGTGGTAATTCCCCTGGCCATTTACAAAAGAAGGGATACTTGCTGTTGCCTGCTCCAGAAGGGAGTGACCACACTGATCTTTGAAGAATCCTTCTGAATCTTCAGAATGTTCCTGGTATTAGTAAAAAGGGTGGGAAAGCATATAAGAACATTTCTGTCAAAGGAAAAGAAAAACCCACTGTCTTCCAATCCTTGCATAGTGTCCTGGAGCAGAATTTTGACAACTGATTGCAGTGAATGGAGGCAAAAAGATCTATATGAGGTGCTCCCGTCAGCTGGATAAATTCCTAGAAGTCTGTCCTGGCCCTGCTCAGCTGGTCTGCCACACAAATTTGCCCCGATAGTATGTAAGATGTCTGTATAGTGAGATTGTGTTGAAAAGCTATATTCCAGGCTACCATGGATAGTCTGCACAGAGGGTAAGATTTGGTTCCCCCCATTTGTTTATGTACCACATCACTGTGGTGTTGTCTGAAACACTTGTAATGGTCCTGGGGAACATAAATGAGAGAGCTGATAACATTTATGACTGCAAACATCTCTTTTATGTTCACATGTTTTTGTTTTGACTTTTTTTTTTTGCAAAGATCCTGGACTTTTATCCCTATAGATACTGCCTTACAAGCAAAGTCTATGATGTCTGTTTTTGTAGACTGTACTAAAAATCAAAGAGAATATGGGAAACCTGGATTCTGATAAATTTGGTTTCTTCACCAAAAGAAATCTCCCTTTTCACAAACTCAAAAACTGCAGTTTGGAATGCCAGGGAATGCTGATATTCGGACCATACAGATTCTAGGCACCACTAAATGTTTCTCATGTGGGGGTTTACCACATGAATCATGAGAGTCATAGATGCTATGAAACACAGAGTCCTGAGAAATTCTTTGTCTGAGACAGTAGTCGGAATTGAAAAACTCAGGAATGGATCTATATACACATCAACTTTTTCTTGCAGAATAAAAGCTATTCAGACTGAGGTATCTAGGAAACACCCCAGGTAATCTTGTGAGAAAGAGTCAAGCAAGATTGTTATATGTTCTCCTGGAACCCCAGTCTGTGTAAGAGATCCCTCACCAAAGTGAAAAATTCCCTTTGAAAAAGACTCTACAAAGATAAGCAAGTCATCTTAATAAGGAAAAATATGATTGTCTTCAGTCTGTGTATGGATATCACTGGATCTAGACACTTTGTGATTATCTTTGGAGCAGCAGATAGACCAAATGGTAACACAGAGAACTGATAGTGTTATATAGACATAGTAAACATTAAGAAACATCTGAAATCTGGGTCTACAGGAATGTGAAGATGCACTTCCTTTAATTCTAAGGTCACCATAAAACTGAAATGGAGAATGAGCGGTAATAGATTGTGAAGGGATAACATTTTGAACATGGAGACTATGATAAACAGGTTTAAAAATAAAAGATCCAGACTGGTCTCCAAGAATCTTCTTTCTTTGGCACCAGAAAGATTCTTGAATAAAACTCGTCTCCAAGCAGTGGAGGAGGGACTACTTCTATCACTCCCTGAGACAACAGATGCTGAATAAGAGGAGGAAAAAGACCAGTTTGGTCTAGTGGCTTGGGAAATCCCTCTAAAGGGGGAGAGACCCCCACTGTCATCTGTAAACCTGATGAATTACTTTCAGAGCCCATCTATTTGAAACTGTCTTGTGCCAAAAAGTTAAATGGAGTGTCAGATTGATTGGAATGATTAAGGGTTTGCCAGGGTGGGAAGGGGAGTCTTGCAGATAGTCATTACAGTTTATTAGACTGTCCATTCTCAGGGGTTCCTCCTTTCTTTTTGAAACCTCCCTGCCATTGCTTTTTGAACAATTGCTTACCAACAGCTTGGTGTTTTTTTTTTTTTTTGTTTTGCTATTAGACAAAAGTTGTAGTGATAGCAGTAAACACTGCAACAAACTGGGAGAAGGAAGGCTGAAAGTCCCCCTTTCTCTTATCAGAAATAACTAAAATGAAAGGTCAAGACCCCGAACTACAGACTGAACTAAGTCTAAAAACAAAATACTCTTGTTCAAAGTGACTGGCACAGGAAAAGATATACGCTTATTTTTTTTTTGCTTCATTTTGCAAAGAATATCTGAAGAAGCAGACCCACTTTCGCCAGGAAAAGCCTCCCTAGGAGTTAGTCACTGCAGTCTGGTTAGGCAGAGAGGAATTTCCTGCTCCATCTCACAGGACTGATAAAAATTGGCTTTCTATTTTACCCACCAAGGGCAAACCATCACACAAAGAGGACACCTCTAACCCCTCTCAATGATAACTGCAGAGACTGCAGTATAGAGAGCCAAAGAAAAAAGATGAATGGCCTCAGGCCCCAGAAACAGCCACTGCAGAGCCACCCACCCATCTGTGGCTAAGGCACTTTAGGAGCCAGTTGTGGTGGTAAAGACTTTATTTTTTTTCTTTTTGTGGCTGGAAGAAGGAAGAATCAAGGTACAAGTAGGTTGTTAACATTGTTAAGCTGAAAAAGATACCTGATTCCTGGGGAGGTCAAGTAGCAGTAGTCAGTAAAATAGGTAAGTAGTAAAAACGTTTTTCCACTGTCACAAAACACAGAGAAAAGCACTTTGAAAATTTACCTCCCCCAGAAAAGTAAAATAACACAATTTTTACTAAGCAAAACGTTTTAAATTAGTTTTAACAACCCTTTTCCACAAAAGTAAAAAGTAATTCTCCTGTTTAAAAGTTTCATGGTAGTCAATACAAACACCTTTTCCTAACTTTAAAATTAATAATTTCATAGAAAAATTCACTTTCTCACATAAAATTAAAATGTGGAATTTGTTTTTCCTAAAGGAAATTTATCTACCCAGCAATGGAAAGCACTGGACAACCATCAAGCCTCAAAAGTCCACAAGAGAAGCATTTTTCAGTGGCAGGAAAGCTCTGAAAGGCTTGACAACTGAAGAAGTTTTTCTTCCGCTCAGATCAAGTTGAGTAATTGTTTGGATGTGTGGATGGTGCCCTTGAAGCTTTAGAAGCTGACTGTTGTATGCTGTGCAGGACACAACTCATATAGCTAAGGCTACTTCAGCAGTGATCATAATGATTATCATATGAAGTAACATCTGTTGCATCTGCACCTCATTTCCAAGTATAATCCTTTCATGAAAGCATGCTGTATTTGGATGTCACAGGCTCTACTTAAAAACATCATAACACAGAAATGAAGGCACCTCTTACATCTCACCCTTCAGCGGGCTGGCATTGCTGGCAAGGCATCAGTTCTACAGAACTCTCTACCATCCCTTATTTCTACTGATACAGACTGACAGACTATTGCATCATGTATAATGTCTGCATTCAGAGTGAGTGTGTTTTTCTTTTTATTTACCTAGTAAGATCACCTTCACTGAAGAAACTCATTTTGTGAAGAGATGAGACCTTTGACTTGGTTAAAGCATCCAAATGAAGTGAGGACATCAAACATATTTACAAAAGCTTAAGTTAATTAACATCTCACAGTGTTCACCCTTTGTACTACATTACTTGGTATTTTATGTGATGACCTCATGTGAGGTACAGGGGCCTATGGTATTATATCAAAATATGCTCTTTACAGGACACAGAGAATGTATGGTAGATTCTGTTAATATTATACAATAATGACGCATTACCATTCAAAAATGAGCATGCTGACTGGATAGCCCAACCAGTGTTCCTGGTAAACATTGAGCATATACCAAAAGAAAAAAGTTCTTCCACAGAATACCATAGATTTTCTATTGTTTTAAGCTGAGAGGCAAAGCAAAATACAAGAAAACTCAGGTACATTCTGCAAAACTAAAGAATCAGAAAAGTACTACAATTTCCTTATACTTCTGCACTGTCCCACAGAAAATCTTAGCAGTTAAAACAAAAAAAAAAAACAGTAGCAGATATTCTGTCTTGTCTGTTGCTTCTCCTGCACTGTACTGATATACTATGCAAGTGTGGGAATGTAAGTCCCATATGCATGCGCAGTACATTAGTAACAAGGAAGAATGCAGATGAACACCACAGCACCATTATAAAAAAACATTATTTAAGGAAGGCAAACAATTTCTTTCTAAAATAATGTCATTGTGTAGTAGCTATAACCCACTCCAGGATGTGGGTGTCACAGGATTTACCCATGGTTGGCTTCATTTCATCACTCAGGCTTTGCCCTTGTGATCAAATCACGCTAACCATGGGAAAAGTCTGTGATACCCACACACACAGTTCTGGGTTATTGCTAAATTGTATTATATTATATTCAATATGGCTTATATTAATTAATTTCTAGTCCTAAGCTGAGTTCTTGGTTTCTGTCTTTTGGGTGTTCATTTACAAAGACTGAGATAGCACCGTCTATCCCAGTGGATATGCAAAATAGACAGGAGGTATGCTCTGAAACTTATAATGTGGACTTATGATCTCACACTGGAACTTGTGATATATATTTTAGATCTTTAAATTGTAATTCAGTAATGGTATAACAACATCCTACAAGCAGAAATTGCTTAGGAATCATACATTTTTTCCATGGCTCATGACATTTAGCAAAGCCATCTTTTTATCTTTTTATACTTTTCATTTATTTTTCCTTAGAATTTTAAGGAGCCTAAAAAAAGGACACACCGAGGATGGAACATTTCCTTTTCAGTATTTGCTCTCCTTGGGGAGAGGTGAATCCCATCAGAGGCAAAGCATTATGTCCAGTTGAACATCTCACTCTAGGATGACATCTCTGAGTCCCATGTCTATGACACACGTTCATAGACACTGGTAGAAATCCCAAAATTTGTGATGATATTTAGGTGTCATACAAGGCAATGGCAAAAAATTACTAAGCAGATGTGTTTCCCATGCTTTCAGTAATGTTTAATAATCACAACACATCCTGTATGTATTCATGAGGAAGGATATTCTAAGACAGTACATTCCAACATGAATAATAACAATGTCATAATTAGCCTTAATCCTTTTTTGACCTAGATGAGATATCTAAAGTTTTGTCCCCAGGAGGTATAACACTGTTAAAAGTTCCTTACAATGTCCATTATGATATGTGACTGGTTTGAGCAGAGCTGAATCATGGACTGCTAGGATGTTGTTGGGATGCCAAGTCACAATATCCACCTTATGTTTTTTTATTAGTTTGGCTTAGTTAATCTTAACCCCTGGTATTTTGATATTGTTATACTATACTTGTAATGCTGCGTTTTAACTGTTGAGTTTTGTGTCACAGGCTTTAAACACTTTTACTGAGCTAATGAGATATTATGATGTCATTGTATGTTAGGAGTGTGAACAGAGCACTTTGCCAGAGAGCTCATATAGTTATACTGTCTTATAGGTTAGTAGATATATTTGAAGGTAAACTCTGTTCCTATAAAGCTAATGTAGCATGTCTGCAAGCAACACAGGGCAGTTATAAGATAAACTTACCACTTCTTTCCAAAAGTAGTCTTTCTGGTATAATTGCAAAATGTTGTACTATACTCAGCAAGTATAACCCTTCTTCTGTAGCTTAACTAATTATTTGTGTTTCTTTTTATATAATATGTCCCTCAAAATACATTACCGTTCATTAACACAATGTGAGTGCAGAAGTTTACTAGTCATCCTAGTGACAGATTTTCTTCAAATAAAAACTGTCAATGTATGTAAAATCAGCAGTACAGCTTTAACTTATAATTGTGTAATCCAGGGGTTTACATAGCTGATCAGGTATTGCATAAACACCACAACTGATCAGATTCATGCTTGTCATTGTTCCACTTTTTTGTAATATCTACAATCTTCTGCAGGATATTTTGAATCCAAAATGATAAAAGCTCTAACCATCTTATTTACATTAGTGCACGTTCCTGTTACCAAATATACTCAAAGAGAAATACAGGCAAAGGAGCCCCAAATATGGAAAATTTCACAATGCAAAAAATAAGAACACAAAGTGGGAATGTAGAATAGAAGACCAGTAAGGTAGAAGTTAAATAAATGAATACCTCTGGAGCGAAGAATTAAGTGTAGAATGTCTAACATATCATGAAACAGCATGATCAAACAATGAGTCCCCAAATTAAGGAGAAACAGGTGAGTGGAAGACATCCGAAGAATAAATATGGATATGAGAAAGAAAAAGAGATTTGATAAGGTGCAATATTTATGCAAAGGAAAATGCAAAGTTAATCAATACAAAAAACAGCACCAAAGATATTTGAAGAAAAATACAGGCAAACACACCCAGATCTGGAAAATTTGCAATACAAAAGGTAAGAAAACAAAGGGGGAAAACAAAAGAGGATTAGTAATGGAGATTTAAAAAAAATGGAAATTGAAGTTATGGATTACCTGCAAAATAAAGGATTTAGTGTAGAAAATCCATCTTGGATAATGTCACTGCATGATGGAACAAGGAGTCCCCAAAATAGGGAAAAACAGGTGGAATGGGAAGCATCTGATCACTTGCCAAATGACGATACTCAAGAGCCTTTAGTAGGAAATCAGTGCAATAGTTCAGTTAGAGTTGCACAGCAAGGGAAGGAACAAGAAACAGTTATAACCCTTACACAGGCAATGTTGTGGAGTGATGGGACATGGGATTCCATATAAAGGAGAAACAGATGATGCAGGATGCAGTTGAAGATGATTTGGCACATGAAGCTGTGCTAAAACTTCTGTAGAATTCCCACTGGAAATAAAGAGCAAAAATGCGCCTTCAGTTTAGAAGAAACTGATCTAAGGGAAGACTCACTTGATTGAATAGAAATGGATAGACAATAAGGTTGATGAAAGAAATGGATTACAGATAGAAAGTAAGACCTAAAATGTTAGAAGTCCGATAGCACAGATGAACACAGTAATCAAGAGTATTAACAGAAATCCATGTGCCATAATGGAAGTAAATATGATATATCACTGTGCAGCTAATCTAATAACACATAAAGTCTTACCACAAAGTGTAGAGTAAGAAGGGAAAGACAGAGAAGAAATAAAATGCCATCATGGAAGAGTCAAATAGATAAAACTATAAAGTAATTAAGACAGGAAGTGTCACTGTTAAAAGAAAATATAAGAGGGAACATATCAGCAAAAATACTTAGAAAGACAGATGTGATAAAACCAATGCACTGTATCTGAACAGACCAGGATCTATAATACACTATTACAAATGAAAAAATAAAGACATCAGCATAGTCAGAAAAAGTTAGCAAATATGCCGATAAATATAAAGGAAAAATACCAAATAAGCAATTCATTGATTACTGAAAAAAGTTAAAGAGAACTGGCAAAAGGAGTGGAAACACCACTAAAAAGAAGAAATAGATACTGTGAAGTCCATTCTCTGGGCCAGTAATCAAGGAGCCTGAGTCCACACTACTGACACTGGTGAGGAACATTCACTTGGTACAATGATAAGTACACACAGTATCTCCAGATGCAGCTCTCTGTACCAAGCACAATTTCCTTTAAGAGAACACAGGGAACACACTCAGTCCAGGGTCTGGTTTTCCTCTCTCTCTCTCCAGGGCCCCAATAAGATGCCCCACTGGCACAGCTACAGAGCTGAGCCCTCAGCTAAGTGTCCCAAGCCAAGTTCCCCACCACTCTGCCTCTGTGAAATCAGTGTTCTGGTTTCCTGCTCCAAGTAGCTGGCATACACACACACACACACACACACACACACACACACACACACACACACACACCTGGGAAAAGTTGGTACAGATTTACTAGCTATGCCCCTCTGCCCAGACTATAAGGCAGATAATGTTACCAGGATACTCCAAAGGCAGCTACTCTAAGGGTCTTACAAGGGTACCCAATTATACTGAATCAAATTAATACTAATACAAATGGCAGTGTTTGCCCAATGCAGCAAGGCTTCCAGGAGTGGCCACAGTGTCACCAAACAAATGTAAACACTTTCAAATGTTAAAACATTCTCCAAAAGACCAGACACAATGAAAGGTTTAAATATATTTAATAATAAATAATAAAAGAATGGCTTCCCCACCTTTTGTTCCTCACATTGTTTCCATGGACATCTAAATGATACATGGCTCCACTGGTTACATTTTAATCCTCGATCCTGGACATGTACCTGAACTACTGGCTTCCCCTGTTACTGGTGGACCCTTTTGGGGTGTCTTTGGCTGTCCACCATGGCTTCCCTTATACCCATGCAATGGGTATCCCCTTCTTGTGCACTGATGCCCTGCTTGCAAAATTGAGATACCCTTTTCCCCAGCTCATCTGCAGTGTGACAGTCCCAGTCTGCCACTCAGATCCTCATGTCATCAGGCAAAGTGCTAAGGGCTCGTTCCCTCACCAAAAAGTCTGCCAGCCCTTCAAAAGTGATGACCCGACATCTATTCACCCCCCACCCCATGAAAACAAGTGCTTCGCTCAGCAATATAATCCCATATACTTTCATCTGTCTTGTGTCTATGGCCACAAAACTTTTTTTTTCTTTTCTGTAAGCTTCAGTTGTACTCTTAAAGCATTCTAATAAGCACTGTTTGACTTTACCATAATTTAAACAATCAGTGTCAGACAATTTGGAAACAGCAGTTACAGCTTTATCATGGAGTAAGGGTGTCAGGGACCATACCCAGAGCCCTTGGTCAACATCATACTCTTTGCATACTCTTTCAAAAATATGAATAAAACTATCAAAATTATCATCATCTGTTAACTGTAGAAGAAATTTACTAACATTTTTTGTTTCTGGGGTTCAGTTATTCCCTTCCCCATTACCTCCATGTCCCTGTTGAAGAGTCAACATCTCCCTCTCATATTGATGCTGCTTCTCATTTTCTTTGGCCCCCAAACACTGCAGTCTTTAATTTTTTTCAACCTATAAATGCAGTAGTCTCTCCACTGATTATAATTTAACATGGTTGGCTTCCAGTTCAAGTCTCCTTAACTCCAGATGGATTTTTAAGTCCTCTGAGGAAAAGGTGAACTGTCCTGTTTCTGAGGGCTGCAAATTCTCATCACCAGACTGGTTATCCTTCTGGTTGCTGATCTGAACTGTAACTAAGGCTGAAATAATTTCCTCTTTAAGCTGTTTAGCATGCACCAGTCCTTTGGCTTCACACCTTGGCCAACTGATTTTCTTGTCAACTTGTCATAATTCTCTGCTGATATCATTGTCTGCTTTCCCTGACTAAACTAAACTAACAAAAAATAAATAAATAAAACTGTTGTGAAAATGAAACTCTGCATTTTTACCTTGTGGTTGCTGAGAGTACACATACCTTCAGTGACTGCCTACAGGTTACAGAAGTTCAATTAATATCCACACCACAGCTCACCAAAATAAGACCCCCCTCCCCAGGACAGTAATCAAGCATCCTGAATCCTCAACACTGACACCATTGAGGGATGTTCACTTGGAACAAAGATAGCTACACACAGTGTTTCCACATGCATCTGTCTACACCAAGCACAATTTCTCTTAAGAGCACACAGGGAACACAGTCAGTCCAAGGTCTGGATTTCCCCCTCTCTCTCTCTCTCTCTCTCTCTCTCTCTCTCTCTCTCCATGGCCCAAATAATACTACCCATTGGTCCAGCTATAGAGTTGAGTCATCAGCCAAGTGTCCCAAGGCAAGTCCTCCACCATTCTCTCTATGAAACCAGTGCTCTGTGTTCCTGCTTCAAGTAGCTGGCACATACATTCTTTGAGATTTGATTTTCACACACACACACACACACACACACACACACACACACACCTGGGAAAGGCTGGTACAGATTTACTAGCTATGCCCCTCTGCCCAGAATATAAGATTGCTACTGCCACCAGAACACTCTAAAGCCAGCTACTCTAAGGGTCTTACAAGGGCACCCATTTATATTGAGTGAAATTAATACTAATACAAATGGTAGTGTTTGACCAGTGCAGCAAAGTTTTCAGGAGCAGCCAGAGTGTCACCAAATAAATATAAGTATTTTCAAAGTTTAAAACATTCTCCAAAAGACCAGCCACAATGAAATGTTTAAAGAGATTTAATAACAAATAATAAAAGAACATGAAAATATCAATATCTATTTACAATAAACACTAGAGTTTCAATCACAGGAAGTTTTAAAATAACACAGATGAATAGATTCACACAGATATAGGATAAACAGTATTTAACTAATCTTATGATATTTTCCTTACTGATCTAAAGAATTACTATTCCCTGGTTCATACCTCTCAACCTCTTGGCACAAGAAATCTCTACAAAGACTGGCATAATGGGGAGGGGGGGGACAAAGGTCCAGAAATAGGGACACATTTCAAATATTGCTTTTATAAATTTAGAAAGTTGTTAAAATAACAGGATTTGTGGTAGCATGCATTTTTTTAATGATATGAAGTCAAAAACTCAACTACGTGTCATTATGTGGTGATTTTAATCCTTAGATCATCCCAGTAATTTGTAAAAGAAAAACCCACAATTTTTATGAGGAGCAGACCTAAAATATGAGGCAACAATCTGGACATTCTGTGAACATATGTACAGTTGAGAAGTATGAGGGCCTGGTTACTTACTAAAGCAAGGCAAGATGAAGTGGGTGAGTGGTCTTGTCATTTCCAAAAATTGCTTTGAGACGAAAATCTCATCTAGTATTAAAACATCATTTCAGTGCTGGATTACAGAATATCACATACATTTGGTCATCTGACTTCTGGTTCCCATACTACCCCTTTACTAGAAATGGAACCAGAATCTCACACATATGTGTTACCATACATATAGATAGAGCTTTGATAAATTGTGTTATAGCATCTGGAAGCCATACATCCATTTCAACTCTTCCACCCTTCCATTGTAGCAATTGGTTCACTGCTAAGGACAATACAGCAGGATTCCTAGTCCTTGTTTTTACAGGCATTTTGTCTCTGGCTGCAATCAGAACTGCAAGATACACTCTTTATGGCCTACCAGGTAATTTAATTTCAGACTATTTTTCAAAGTTAACTGAACTGAGATTATCCTCTTCTCTTCTAGTACTCTTTGTTACAATGTTAATTCCAACAGTTATAATACAGTCTGACATTACAGGTGTATTTCTTTTTTCTGTCCACCAGGACCCACTGTTGGCACATTTTCAATGTAAACACCTGTACAAGTCAGTTTGATATACAAATGGCATATAATTCTTTACAAAACTCCAGCTAGCTATGATGACATATGGTACACATCCACTGCCCTGGTTCTCCTGGATTAGCTGACAATACCTCACATTGTTACAGGCACACTTTGGAGATATATTTATGAAGACACCATGGAACATAACAAAGATGCTGAATGAATAGAAAAATTAAAAGAATCAGTAAGGAGTTCAAATATACAGGATATGAAATGGGATGAACTAACAGTCAGAAAAACTGAAACAAAATGAAGAAAAACTCCTAAATGGGAAAACCCAGGCCCAGGTGCAGTGCCTAATTTCTGGCTAAAGGTATTAACATTTTTACAGAAAGATTTAGCCTTGAAAAAGAACTACGTATATGCACATCCTGAACAGACACAAACCTGATTAACAACAGGAATAATGATACTCTTCCTTATAAGTGAAACTGCAAGCCATTCTAAGGACTATCGACCAATAACTTGCCTTCTGAGGATGAACAGACTATATACTGGAATTTATGCAGATAGATTTTATAGTCACTTAGAAAATTCAATCATGGCAATAAAAGAAAAGGACAACTAAAGAAAATCATATGGAAAAAAGTCTTGTCTGTTGCTAAATAAAGGCATAATTTAGAATTGTAAAAAGGGGAAGAATCTAAGTATGGCAGGGATAAATTACAAAAAAAATTGTGTTTACCGATGTATAATATTCATCCTACATTGATCAATTATATTAAAGTTTATTTTATTTTATTTTATTTTATTTTTATTTTACATTTGTTGACTGGGCTAGTCCAGCTGGATACATATCCCTTTTCAGTAGAGGCCCGGGGAGAAAAGCTCCAGCATAATGGCAATACATGATGAGAATACATGTTACATTTACAAGATAAGAATAGGAATAACATAGATTTTATAAAAACACAAGTAGCAAAGCAAGAGGTTAAACATACTAGTTGTATAGGATAAACACAGTGGAAATAATAGACTAGGTCACTAATTATCAGGGCTCATTATGAGTACAAGAGATTTTAATAATCTGAGTAAGGGATTTGGATAAAGGTGGAACGGGAGTAGTTTGGTATGAGTTTGATAAGTTAGTCAGGTTCAGTACATGGGCATAGCCATTGTAACTTAAGATGTTCTTTGAGGTTGTTTTTGAACTGTTTATGAGAGGTCATGAGTCTAAGGGTGATTGGCAGGGAGTTCCAAGGCTTTCCAATGGAGTTGGCATATAGGGCATCACCACCCGAGTTCTTAGATTTAATCGTTAGGATCTGGACGTTATTAGCTGATCGAAGGGAGTTTAGGTTGGAGTAGGGGGTCAAAATACTACACAGTGAGGGAGTTCTGTCCGGTTGGTTTATTATTTTAAAGGCTTCTGTGAGTTGGTTAAGTTTGAGAAGATTGGGCAGTTCCAACCAGCCGAGTTTCTTAAGGTTAAGGCAATGGTGGGTGCGATATGGGGAACCTGTTATGAATCTAGCAATATAGTTATAAGCAAGAGAGAGCATGTTAAGTTCACGTTTATTGAGGAAAGAAAGAACTGGGGAGGCATACAGTAGGGTGGAGAGGTGATGCGTTTGGGCAATAGTTAATTTGGTAGAGGGGGTTAAGAAGTTTTTTATTCTGTACATGGATCCAAGTTTTTTGTTAACCGATTTAATGGTTTGGGTAATGTGTATGTCAAATTTAAGCTTATGGTCAATGGTAACACCTAGTAATTTGGTACTGGTGACAGGGACTATGATGGTCCCATTGATGGATTTAACATGGAAGGTCGTAATGTTAGTATTTGGGAGTTCGTTTCCGAGGGGTGTGAGGGCGTTGGGGAAAAATAGATGTAATTTAGTTTTTGTTGGACTGAGTAGGAGTTTCAAGTCGGTGAACCATTTTTCAACTAAAGTAAAACAGAGTTGAGTAGTTGTTTGGAGTTTCAAGAGGGAGACATCGGAGCAGATCAGGGTGGAGTCGTCAGCATATTATATGCAGGTGGAATTGGGGATGACTGAGTGAAGGTCATTAATGAAGATGGAAAACAGAAGAGGACCAAGTATGGAGCCCTGAGGAACACCGATGGTATTAGGGAGCAGGTCTGATAGTTTGTTTTGCCACAGGACAGCTTGTTGCCTACCAGTGAGGTATGCCTTAAACCAGCTTAGTGCTAGGGTGTTCAGATGTAGGCTTTCTAGGGTATTAAGTAGGAGTTGGTGATTGACCATATCGAACGCTTTCGATAGGTCAAGAAAGAGGGCGGAGGATATTAGTTTATTGTTACAATTGTTGTTAATGGAGTCTACAAAGGAAAGGAGGGTGGTAGTTGTACTATGGTGGGGGCGAAAGCCATGTTGGGAGTTAGACAAGAGACGATTAAGGGTTAAGTAGTGAAGGAGTTGTTTGTGAACACATCTTTCCATAATTTTCGCTATTGGGGACAGGATTGCTATTGGCCTGTAGTTGGATGTATCAGTGGAGGTACCTCCTTTATGAAGAGGGATGATATAAGAAATCTTCCAAGTAGAGGGGATGCAAGCTTCAGTTATAGTCCTATTGATCAGGATGGATATGGGGTAGGCGATGGCTTCGGATGCTATTTGTAAGTATTCCGCTGGGAGGTGATCAGCCACTAGGGTGGTTGGTTTAAGTTTTTTTAAGAGGGTACAAATATAGGAGGAAGAGACAGGATTTAGGTTAAAGGAGGTAGGGGCAGCTTCATGAGGTTGAGAGGTAGGTGGGGCAGTGGAGGTTAGTTGACTGGCAAGTGATTGGATAGTATCGGTGAAGAAGGAGTTAAAGGTGTTGGCTATTTCTTCCACATCTTTCCCAATAAGCTTCTCAGGGGTTGGGGTAGTAGTTTTACCTGGGTGAAGGAGGTTGTTAAATCCTGCCCAGAACTTCTTTGGGTTGTTCTGGTGCTTATTCTGGAGGTGGCAGAAGTATTGTTTTTTGTCCTGGGTAATGGCTGTTTTAGTAGTGTTTCTTAGCTGTTGAAATTTAATGCGATCTTGGGGGGTTTTAGTGGCTCTCCATTTGTCCCAGGCCTGGTCACGAAGTTTCATTTTGGTTTTGGTTTCTCTAGTTAGCCAAGGTGCTATACGTATTTTGGATCTGATTTGTCTATTTGGGGCATGTGAGTCAAGTATCCTAAGGAATGTGTCGTTGAAGTGGGAAACACTCTCTTGGAGGGGTAGAGTTTTTAAGATGGACCAGTTGCAGGATTTTAGGTCTGCAAGGAATAGTTGTGGGACAAAGTTCTTTTTGTTTCTAATTAGTCTATATAAGGGGGGGGTTAGTAGTTGGGCATTTATGTTTAATAATATAGGTAATTAGGTGGTCACTGAGGTCGCTGGGAAGGGTCCCAGTGGTATAGTTGGTTGAATCTTTATTGGTAAGGATCCAGTCGATGGTGGTTTCTTTTTGACGAGTATTGCCAAGTCTGGTAGGGGATAGTATATTTTGGGAAAAGCCATGTAGGTTAATAGAATGTGGGGTTGTATGGGTAGAACAGAGGGACCAGTCTATATTAACGTCCCCAAGTACTATGGTTTCTTGTGGGTAACTAGTGGCTAGCCAGGACAGGGTTTGCTCTAGATTTTCTGTGTTCTTCCCTGGCAGGATATAAATTACAATGAGGTTGATGCTTTTTTGAGTGTTTAGGCATACCACAAACCACTTTGCAACTAAACCACAACAAGGGGCAATTATTATCCGAGGAATAAACATTAAAAGTGGGATATTCTAGGGTAATTCTTTGTCATCCCTGTTGTTTTGTCTTGCTCTTAACCCATAAACTGTTTATTTAACAGATTAAGTCTCAGTTATAATTTGGCTTCCAAAAATTAATGTTGCTTAAAGCTTTCTCATCTTCTTTTTGTGGATGACTTAAAACTGTATAGATCATCAGATGAGGAGTTGAAAGCACAGCTGCAAGAACTTTCTCAGATGATATAAGAATGACATTTGGTCTTGGTAAATGTATAAATGCAACATTTAAAACAGGAAAGTTACAGTATCAAGAAAATATCAGTCTAGGACAGGAATGTGATATAAAGGGAACTTGAGCAGGAAGGAGTTATAAGTATTTGGAAATTGATGAAGGATCGGAAATCAAACTGAAAACACGCCAATAAAACTCAGTTAGGAATACTTCAGAAGACTAAAACTAATATTGAAAACACCCTTGACATCTAGAAATAAAGTCCAAGCTGTAATCCAATTTGCCTTTCCTGTTTTAATGAACAGTTTTGGTGTGATTGACTAGTCCTCAAAAGATATTGGATCATTTGGAGAAGAAAATCAAGAAAAATGCTTCATGCTTATCAAATGATGTATAAAAATCAGTGAGTGTGTGTGTGTGTGTGTGTGTGTGTGTGTGTGTGTGTGTGTGTGTGTGTGTGTGTGTGTGTGTGTGTACATATAGATAGATAGATAGATATAAATATAAATATATATATATATATATATATATATATATATATATATATATATATATATATATATATATATTCCCCCCCCATATATGGGCCTCCTCAAAATTGGTTATATTTATAGAACTGCGATCATGGGACTGCATACATATCTGCCAACCTCATCAGATCTGAAAATAATGAAAGTTTTACAATGTGAGGAGAGGAAATGTAAGATGACCTCTATGCTTAATTTATCAGAAGCATTCAGGTAGCAAGCAGAATGGAAATTAAACCAGAAGTTGACTAAAATGAGAAAGCAACTGAGCTGTAGATCAGAGTGTCTATGTATTTTTAAAAAGCTTTCCATGAGCTTGCACATGTGCATAAATACTGAGCATGTGCAAGGTAGACTCCCATTTTGTAGAGAGCTGTTGAGATGTGAGCATGCATGTATGTGTTAGTCTGTCAGTTTTTATTTATATTATGTTGCTGCTATCCATCCTGATGTGTTTCTATATAATAAAGCATATAAAACTACTCCACCTGTTTGTCTTGTATGATAACAGAGGACAAGCAACTTGGTGACAGAATGGGATCCAGAATCAAGACCAAGAGGCACTCAGTTAATGTTGGAGGACTACAGAGGAATAGATCACCCCTACTGAACGTATGACTTAAAAAACAGGTCAGAAATGAATTCCAGGTACTTGCTTAAATTATTCCTTACTCAAATAATATAAAACAAAGCACTCAGAACACTCAAAACAAATTTTTAGATAAACAAAATGCCCAAAACTGTGACATAATGATAGAAATATTCTAAATAGTCAAGAAAATGTTTGAAACAATGTCCAAGTCACATCAAATGTATAAAACAAGGAAAATGACTGCATTTTGCTATGTTACTTTTTCACATTAATTAAAGCTATTTGAAATATCTGAAGTGTACAAGATGTTTGCAACTTTGTGCAATATTACAATACAGTTATTTCACATAACAATGCCATTTCAAAACATATTTCATCAAATACAGTATTTTGAATCATTCATTGTGCATTTGAATGTTATTTCAAGTACCTGGTATATGTGTATATTCGTACGTAATTACAAGGGCCATTTTTGCAATGTGTTTAAGCATAATTTGTTGGCATGGCAGAAGGCTTCACAGACCAGCTCCAGTTGTATTTGATAATAATGTTGCAGAGAACTGGAGAGTGTTTGAGCAAGAGTAAGATATTTTCATACATCCAGCATTTTCTGAAAAAAAATGCACTTACAAAGGAATTTAATTCTGCTTAATTCAACTGGTTCAGAAGCCATAGAAAGACAACATTCATTTGTGTATGTACCTGCTGTGTTTGCAGAGGAGGGGGAGGACCACCATATAGTGGTACCAACTGAAACAAGGGAAGACCCTGAGTGCTTAAAGCATAAATTTAGAGAAATGTGTAACCCCCAAATGAATATTACAGTGGAAAGGCACTTATTTTACACAAGGGCTCAAAAACCTGGTGAAACGTTTGCAGCATTTATAACAGACTTGAGAAATAAGACTAAAACATGCAGATTTGGTGATTTAAGGGATGAGTTGATAAAAGACAGACTTTGTGGTATTAAAAATGATGCTGTGAGAAAGATTTTGCTTCAAGACAGTGATTTAACTTTCAGTAAGGCCATAGAGATTTTTCAGATACATGAGCTCACAGAAAAGCACACAAATATGCCTATAAATAAGAAATGCATGCTTCCAGTATCTTCTAAGGCTAATGTTGATAGTATGCAGCATGTGGTTAAAAGAAATAGGCCCAAGCACATGGGGGCTGCTGCAGGTCCTATAACAATCCCTGGGAAATCCCATAGCTTTCTAGCAAATTCCAGAGCAGGCATAGTCTCAGTGAAGCACAAGGGTGAGTCAGCAAACTCAAAGCATGTGCCCTCGGGTCTATATTAGAACATCGAAGTTTTAAAACATTGAATATTCTAATATCAAACCCAAAACAGCGAACGCTGAAAATAGCAAAGCTGCAGAACACAGAATTTTTTCTTAGGGAAAGAATTCAGTTGGCTGTTTCTGTGGTTTTGCTATTTTCAGCACTGTGGTGGAAAGTTACGGGTCAGGTTCAGGTAAGTGTGCAAATGTGTGGACGTTAGGGTTAGGGCATGGGTTAGGTGAGTTAGGGTTAGGGCACGGGTGAGGTGAGTGTGCGATAGTGACAGACAGTATTAGGGCAGGGTAGGTGAGTTAGGGTTAGGGCACGGGTTAGGGCAGTTAGGGTTAGGATGCGGGTGAGGTGAGTGTGCGATACTGACAGACATTAGGGTTAGGGCGGGGTAGGTGAGTTAGGGTTAGGGCGCGGGTCATTTGAGTGTGCGATAGTGATTAGGGTTAGAGTTTGGGTTAAGGTAAGTGGTAGATAGTAGTGTATGTACAGTTTAGTGTAGGGTAGATGTAGGATTTTAAGTGTATGTGTGTGGATTGCAGCTTTTTTGGTGTGCTTACGTTGTGTGTGTGTTTCTTGGAACAGCGATTTTTTTCCCATGGAAATAAAATGCTGTTTCGGGTGTTCGAGATTTTAAGCTTTTGCTTAAAAGGGGGTCGATGAATTAGCATTCGCTTTTCTAAGCTTTCGCTAATTCAATATAGACCTGTGCCCTCACCTAGCCTCATAGTCAACTGTCATAATTGTGGTGGCAATCATGTATCAAAAAGAGAAATGCGTTTAGATTTCGACAGCAGTGTCACAGATGTAAAAAGTGGAATCATTTCCAAAGATTTTGTAAATCAAAAGAGGCATATTCTTTTATTAAAAGAGAACATTCAAAGAGACAAGCTGATCAATTAGAAAGCTGTGGCCCTACTTATTATGTTGATGGTGTGTCTGTGTGGGCAAAGAATTAAGTATTTTGTACTATTTGGATTAATGGGAGACCCATAGAGCTCAGAGCTGATACAGGATCAGGGTTTCCAGATGTCCCTATTTGAGCGGGACTGTCCCAGGATCAGCAGCCCAATCCCGAGTCCCACTCTGCCAGTTAAAATCCTGGTGAAACAGCCTCCGTTTTGTTTTGTTTTTTTGATTGGCCCATATGCAGGTATACGAGCCAATCAAAAAATCACAAAACAGAGCCACTTCTGTTTAATGTGGAACTGCCTGATCTTCCACATTAAAGACCTTTTTTTTTTTTATGTCTTCACTTTTTTTTTTTTTTTGCTCCCTACCTGTCCTTTTAGAAATCTGGCAACCCTGTAACTGGTTCAAAGTGCAATTGTTATGTCAGCAGAAACATTTGCTAGAGTATGTGCTGCTGAGAAGCTTAATTTGAAATGTGCAAAGTGTGTTGCTTATGGTGGTAAAGAAATTCAAACTGAAGGCTCAGTAGTGCTTTCATGTTACTCTGCTGGGAACAGCTATGGCTTGCAATTTTACATTATCAAAAGGCACATGCAGTCATTATTAGGCCTCAAAGACAGTTTGAAAATGGGACTACTTTCATTTAATAAGGAAGTGCACCATGTTAGCTTAAAAGGCAACATGGTTCTAATTTTGCTCAGACTATTTTTCTACCTGTGCTGATCCTTTCAAAGACAAACTAGACAAACTCCCAGTTGTGTACTCCATGAACTTAGGCACTGAAGTCAGCTCAGTTGTCAGACCAGCCCAGAAAATTCCAGTTACTGTGCAGAACAGAGTCAAAGCCAAGCTAGACAAAATGGTATTGCAAGGTGTGATTTGTCCAGTAGAAGAACCTACTGAATGGGTATCTTCCATGGTGGTAGCTCATAAGAAAAGCTCAGATGATATCAGAGTATATACTGATCCATGAGATTTGAACAAAGCACTAAAATAACCTTATCATCCAAAGCGTACAGGCGAAGAAGTTGCTGCTCTTATGCCAAATACCGCTGTTTTTTCTGTGTTGGATGCAAAAGGTTCATTCTGGCAAATTTTGCTTGACCGAAAATCTTCATTGCTAACCACTTTCAGTACTCCTATTGGCAGGTACAGATTTTTGAGAATGCCATTTGTGATAAATCCTGCCAGTAAAGTCTTTCAGCATGCAATGGAAAAAAAAATGTTCTGGTTATCTGTGTGCTATTATAGTAGACGATATTCTTATAGGAGGTAATGGTGAAGTCAAACATGATAGAAACCTCAAGAAAGTTCTGGAAAGAGCACATGAAGTGAATCTTAAGCTGAATCCTCAGAAGTGCAAATTCAGGCTATGAGAAGTCACTTATGTTGGTCATTTGTTTACCAATTTAGGCTTACAACCAGATCTTCCAAGCAAATAGCAATTCTTGAGATGCCAGCTACAGACAATGTTCAAGCCCTTAAATGTTTTCTTGGCATGGTTAACTGTCTAGGCAAGTTCATTCTAGACTTGAACTAACTTTCAGCACTGCTCAGAGAGTTGACATGCAAAGATGTATCCTGGTCCTGGTTAGAAAAACACCAAAGTGTGTTCGCTGTTCTGAAACAGGCAATTGCCAGTCCACCTACTTTAAGATACCATGAGGTTCACAAACCAGTAACTCTTTCTTGTGATGCTTTGAAGCTTGGTCTTGGTGCAGTTATTCTTTAAGAGGAGAGACCAGTAGCCTATGCATCCATGATTCTAACCCAAACCAAGATGCAGTATTTGCAGACAGAGGAAGAACTCTTGGTAATTGTTTTTGCATGTTCGAAGTTCCATGATTATATTTATATTCAAATCAAAACTGATCACCAACCTCTAGCCACTGTTTTGAGAAAGCCTATGCATATAGCTCCTGCTAGATTGCAATGCATGATGCTCATATTGCAAAAGTATAATTCCATCTAGTCTACACAAATTTATTTTGCTGATACATTATCCAGCTCGCCCAGAGAAAACACTGAACAGCATAAAAATGAGCAACTTGATTTTGATGTCCTGGAAATGAGAAATTTTTCTTCCATACATCTTTATGAGCTTAGAAGTCACACAGTTTCAGATCCAGTTCATTAGAAGCTCAACCACTTTATCAGTCGAGGATAGCCGTCAAAGCAATCTTGTTTACCAGAAGAACTACAACTATATTTTCCTAACAGAGATGAGATTTTCTTTCACAATGGTATCATCATGAAAGGTCTAAAAGTGATTGTTCCAAAATCCTTGCAAGAGTATATTACCATCTTGCATTATGGCCACACATAACAAAAGAAGGGCAAGAAGACTACTATTTTGGCTTTCTATGTCAAAGGATATTGAGAGGGTACCTCCATCTTGTTCTTTGTACTAAGCCACATCAACAGAAAGAACCACTTCAGCTGAACCAGATTCCTGAAATACCTTGGTCGACAGACATATTCAAATGGAATGGTCAACATTACTTTGTGTTATTAGACTCTTATCTAGCATCCAGTGCTGTCATTACTAAATTGAAGCATCATTTTGTAGTCAATGGTAGTCCACACAATGACAATGGTACACAGTTTACAAGCCAGCAGTTCAAGAGATTTGCTGAAGAGTGGGACTTTATTCATGTTATGAGTGCCCCTGAGTACCCACAGTCAAATGTTTGGCAGAACATACAGTTCAAAGTGCGAAACAGTTATTAGAGAAGTCAAAACAAGACAATAGCAATGTTTTTCTAAATCTTGTGAATCTCAGAAATGTTCACCTAATCAGAGACTTTTGTCAAGACAAATCAGAACCACACTACCAATCAGTAGTAATCTTTGGGTCCCCTGTGCTGAGAACAATAAAGCACTGAAAGATCAGCTTATAAAAAGGTGTTTGTCCCAGAAGTCCTATTATGATAAGATCAGCAAACTGCTCAATCCATTACATGAAGGGGAGATGGTGAGGATGCAGACAGCAAAAGGTTTTAATCAGATTGGAGTCATGAAAAGTGTATTTCCAGAGCCAAGATGGTACATTGTGAAATCACAAGGAGTTGAATTTAGGTGGAATTGGAAACATTCAGTACCAGTATCTGAGCCAGTATTGCAGCATCTTGCCTGTGATAAAGTGTCTAGATCTTAGAGTGAGTCATCCAGTATTACAGTTCCAGAGGACATTCCAGTAAATGTCCCTGTTCCTAATAAGACTCCTAAGAGTCCTTAAGCAGATTGCTCACCAATGACTGTCCCTGTTGTTAAACCCAGTCCTAACTACTACATTACTAGATCCGGTCACATTTCCAGACCATGTTCCAGATACACGGCAACTTGTACATGAATATTGTGCTTATTTCTTAGTGTCTGTATAATTGCACTCCTATTCAAATGTCATTGTTATTGTAAGACAATTCACTAAAGAAGGAGGATGTAGATCAGAGTGTGTATGCACCTTTAAGAAGCTTTCCATGAGCTTGCACATGTGTATAAATACTGAGCTAGATTGCCATTTTGTAGAGAGCTGTTAAGATGTGAGCATGCAGATTTCTATGTAATAAAGCAATAAATAAACTACCCTGCCTGTTCGTCTTCTTTGATAACAGAGGACGAGCGGCATCAGTGTGCCAAAAAACAAAAGAAAGAATATACGGAGAAGGAAACAAAGTGGAAAAGTCATACATATAGTTGCAAATATCTCTGGGAACAACCTCGTGTTGATCAGGATTTGACACAGGTATGGTTAAGGAGAGATGAGTTGAAACCAAAGGATGAAAGGTTAATAATGGCAGCATACACACTGGTATACAAAGTCCATTGAACATGTGGGAGAAACAGACAAATGTAGGTTTTGTAAATTAGTACACATAGCAATTACAGTGTCTCATGTACAGAGAAACACACAATCATAAAATATCAAGATTTGCAGACAGAAATGAAAGCAGTGTGGAAGAAACAGTTCCAATAGTACTAGCAGAAATGTGTCTCACAAAAAAAGAATCTACAATCATACTTAGCTATGCTACCAATACATGTAACTCCATATGAATTGCAGAAGGAATCAGTTCTGGGCACACTGTGGGTGCTGCGAAGAGCACTTTTGGCTAACATCAAACACTGAAATAATATTAATTTTATGAACATTAATTATATCCTGACATAGAAATGGGGTCCATTCATGTCATGGTAATAAAAACCCAAACAAAATTAAAAAGAGAGAGTAATTCTGAATCCAAAACAATAAAAGTCCTATCTTGTTTACATTAGTGTACCTTCCTATTTCACCCTCATCTGTCACAGTGTGGAACCTTGGTTGTCTGAGGTCATCTTGTGCAAAAGCTCAGTGTGCCTAAATATATTTTAAAGGCAGAAGTAATCTTTAATGCAGATAACTGAGTGATAACTCTCAGCTTATGGCTTTTTCACACTGAAAAAACCCACACTGATTACCTCCTGCTGGTGTGGGAGCTGTTGATTACTCCAACCCACACTGATTACCTCCTGCCGATGTGGGAGCTGTTGATTACTCCAACCCACACTGATTACCTTCTGCCGATGTGGGAGCTGTTGATTACTCCAACCCACACTGATTACCTCCTGCCGATGTGGGAGCTGTTGATTACTCCAACCCACCCTGATTACCTTCTGCCAGAGTGGAAGCTGTTGATTACTCCAACCCACCCTGATTACCTCCTGCCAGTGTGGGAGCTGTTGATTACTCCAACTCACACTGACTACCACCTGTCGGTATGGGAACTGTTGATTACTCCAACCCACACTGATTAACTTCTGCCAATGTGGAGCTATTGATTACTCCTCTCCTTCCAACCTCAAATTCCCCAGCCATCCCACATGCCATCACATTTATAGGACCTGTTCTCCACCCACAACTCTTCCTCCTTCCTACACCTTTTAATGGTACACACATAACTGTAGACATAAACTCACATAAGACATACCCTAGTTACAATATTACACACACACCTCCTAAACCATCAGTCTGCAATTCTCATTTTACATTTTAGGAGCACATCTGTATCCCTAAAATACTCTTAAATACAATCCATTACTTCCTTTCATTTACTTCTGTCCATAATTAAACATCTACTACTTTGCCACATGTTATAAACTTATTTTGACCTACATCTACCTATTAATGTCCTCCCAATAAGCAGTAGCACGGCTAGGGTGGGGTGAACAGGGCAATCGTCCTGGGCACTATGTTGTTCAGGGCACAATTCTCCGATGAAAAATAAAAAAAAAATATTTCTAGGCAAATTACTTTTTTTTTTAATTTCCCTTTAAGGGAAATGGTAACATGTATGTCCTAAACGGATGTCCAAGATGCTCCTACATGCCTCCCATACTTGCTTACGTCATCTTCAGCACCACCTCCTCTACCTGCAGAGCCATTCATAGGTCTATTTGGGGCAGTGCCGAGTAGCAAGAAAGACAGTGTCTTGGGCTGTATCATTGGCACCCATAGTGAGCTAAGGGATGTAGTGTTTCCTCAGTGGAAATCACTCTGTGTGACCACATCTGGTGTGGTGGGAGAGAGTAGGGCAGAAAAAAAATAAGTCTCTGAAGTAAGTAGGGTTACTTACTAGTTCATTTTGGTGCTTTTCCATACACTTATGGGCAGTTTGCTGAAGGGTTCATTGTGGGAAATGTTTCATTTTGGTGCTTGTGCATACTTGGACAGACTGATGAAGGATTTGTTGGGGGAAATGTTTCATTTTGATGTTTGTGGATATATGAAGAGACTACTAAAGTGGTTGTTGAGGAAAATGTTTCATTTTGGTGCTTGTGAATACATGGACAGACTACTGAAGGAATCACTGGGAGAAAATGTTTCATTTTGGTGCTTGTGCTTTCATGGACCAACTACTGAAGGGGTCACTGTGGGAAATGTTTCATTTTGGTGTCATTGGATTGCTTGTTCTTACATGGACAGACTACTGAAGGGATACTTGTTGGAAAATGACTCATTGTGGTGTCATTTGAGTGCTTAAAACTGCTCAAGGAATTGTTGAGGGAACTGCTTCATTCAAGTATCATTTGAGTGCTTGTATATACATGGACAAAGTATTGAAGGGGTTGCTGGGGGAAGTGTTTCATTTTGAAGCTTGTGCATACACGGACAAACTACTGAAGTGATCGTTGGGGGGAATTATTAATTTTTATGTCAGTGAAATGCTTGTTCATACATTGACAAATTACTGACGAGACTTGATATGTCATTTAGATAAAGAAAGCAAACAATGCAGCTACCACTGCTTGATAGACAGCAAAGTTCATAGGTTCATAGGTAGGCACTAGGCTATCTGCCTGAGGGCATTTATAAGCCTAGCTGGAATATGTTGGCTTTCGCTGCCCTCTTAGATTAGTTCCCTGTGCCTCTGTTCAGCAGAGCCATTGAAGTGACCCCCTGGGGTAAACTTTCTGTTTTTCATCCACTTGTCAAGGTTTCTCTTGAAGAGGGTTAGCAAGGAGCTCTGCCTAATGTAGATTGGAATCTTGTTCCAGAGCATGGGAAGTCTCTGGGACAGGAATCTATCCATCCAGCATGTCCTATTTATTGTTGTGGTGAGGTTTAGATCCCTCGAGCGTGTGGCTTGAGGGGATATGGTTTTCTTTAGGTGGAGCATGTCCATCAATTTTGGGTTGGACATGGCCTTGTATGTCAGGCAGAGATCACCTCTGAGTAGGCAGTATGCAACTGATTACAGCTGGAGTTTCTTCAGTCAAGCTGCATAGGGCATCTGCTTGAGGCCAGTGATCCTCTTGGTGAGGTACTTCTGTGGTCTTTCCAATTGTTGCAGGGGTCTTGTAAGGTACATCCAAAATGGGGCATTGTACTCTGTGATGGGTCTGATGAGTCATGCGTAGAGGGGCCAATGACCTCTTTCAATCTGGATGCAAACCCTTTTGTGATTAGGTGGGCCACATAGAAGGATTTTCTACCCACTTTGGCGATGTGATTATTAAAGGAGAGGTTACTATCTACTTGGATCCCCAGATCCCTTATTACGTCTTCCGTATTTAGGGGGCTACCACCTATGTGGTAGTTTGTGGGCACTTTGTTTTTTCCAACGGGGATGACTATGCACTTTTTGGCATTTAGCTTGAGGCCATGGTTTTGACACCAGGTATCTGTCTCAGTGAGACCATTTTGGAAGATGTTTGTGTCAG
Organism: Protopterus annectens; assembly: GCF_019279795.1. NCBI lineage: Eukaryota > Metazoa > Chordata > Ceratodontiformes > Protopteridae > Protopterus > Protopterus annectens. The sequence continues at coordinate 1,721,941,575 of NC_056737.1, read as the reverse complement.
CCGGAGAGTCAATTATAGCCCCTAGTTTGCAGTTGTCTGCGAACTTGGTTAGCCATAGTCCTCCTGTGCTTGCCTGTATCTCTGAGAAGTATATGCTGAACAGGAGGGGTCCTAGGACTGAACCCTGGGGAATGCCACTTGTAACCGGTTTGGAGTCAGACCTAGCTCCTGCAACTCTTACCATGTGGTTCTGTTCGTGAGCCAGTTGGCAACCCATCTCATGACATAGGGGTTTATGTTCAGGCTGGTGAGCTTGTCTATAATATCTGAGTGAGAAATGGTGTCGAAGGCCTTTGCGAGGTCTAGGTAGGCTGTGTGGACCACCTTTCCCTCATCTATAGCCTTGGTAACTGTCTCAAAAAAGTCCACCAGGTTTAGGAGGCAGGATCTGTCCTTAACAAAGCCAAACTGGGTAGGGTCCAGTGTCTGGAGGTTCACAATGTCTCTGTTAATGAGATCCATGATGATGCGCACCATAGCTTTGCAGACCAAGCTAGTCAGGCTTATAGGCCGATAGTTCCCAGGGTCCGTTATGGCTCCACCTTTGTGGAGCAGAATAACCATTGCTGTGTGCCACTCTGTGGGCATGTAGCCTGTGGAGAGGCTGAGTTTAAATAGTGTGTTTAGGTGAGGGGTTAGTTCATCTTTGAGCTCATGTAGGATGCAGCCTGGGACACCCTCTAGTCCCATTGATGCCATGTTTTTGGCCTTGGAGAGGGCTGTTTAAACCTGAGCGTCTGTGATTTCAGGGGCATTACATTCTTCTGGTATAGTTATGGGCCCTTTTGGGGTTGAGAGGGGGGTGAAATTTGCACTGAACCTGTCTGCCAGGATGTTGGCTATATCGGTCAGTTCAGTGCATTTTGTGCCATTCTGCACTAACTCTGAGCAGATCTGAGAATTGCCACTTAGATTCTTGACATAGCTAAAGAATGCCTTGTGGTTATCTTTGGAGTCAATGGCAATTTTGCTTTCTAAGCTAGCCTTGGATGATTTTATGAGGGATCATAGTTTCTTGCTGATACTGATCAGGGATGTCTTCCCTTCTTGGGATTTTACTCTTTTCTGTACTAGTTTCCTCCTTCTATTGTATAGCTTGTTTATGGCAGGGGTCCACCAAACTGGTTTACTTTTCTTGGAGGAGTGGGTCTTGGTTTTGTTTGGGATAGCATGATCCATGCATTCTTGTAGGTGCCCCTAGTGTGCATTAGTAAAGGATTTTGCAGCTTGGACAGCATTATCCTTTAGCATGGGGGCTTTGAAACTTCTCACCCCGGTCTTAAGTAACGTGAAGTTTGCTTTTGAAAAGTTTTTCATGGTGGTTTCTTTGACAGGGACTGGTGGCAGAATGTGGATATCTAGAGTGATTAGTTTATGGTCAGATCTAACCAGCGAGGGGTTGACCTCTGGTGTGGAACATCGTTTGCTCATGTTGGTGATGACCAGGTCCAATATGTTGTCACCTCTGGTGGGGGTGCTGACCAGTTGATCCAGGGCATTTGAATTTATAAATTATAGGAAATGTTGGGCAAGGGAGTTTGTACTTAAGTAGTTCTCCCAGTTAATGTTTGGGTAATTGAAATCACCCAATATTAGGGTGTTTGATAGGATCTTTATGGTTCCCAGTGTTTCCAGGAATGCAGAGTGCGGGTCCTGGGACATGATGGGTGATCTGTAGCAAGCTATAATTTGAATAGCAGCTTTGCCCATTGTTAGTTGCACATGGATGATCTCTGAAGCATCATGCTGTGCCACTAACCTGGAGGTGTGGGTATCCTTGATGAATATGGATATTTCCCCGCCTTTTGTATTTTGGTCCAGGTTTTGTGGCCCTAATGTATGGTATGAGTTGTAGCCTGGTAGTGCTGGGATGCTCTCTGGAGCCTTAAACCAGGTTTCTGTTACTGCACATATATTGATTTTCTCCATACTGAGGAGTGCCTTGAGTGCATGCATTTTGAGGTTTAGACTACTGGCATTGAGTAGCATTACCCTCAGTTTTTTGTTACTTGTGCTATTTACGGTGTTGGGTTTGTCTTTTAAGCCTTGACTAAAAAAGGCACTATGGGGTGGCAAGAGCCTTGGCCAGTATTCGAAAGCCTAAGGGTAACAGGTCTAAGCCATCTCTAGCGAAGCAGCGTGGCTTGTTGAGCATGTCATCCCAGACTGACAGACACTGGGTCCCGTTTGAATGACACCAGAAGCTTAGCCAATTGTTGAAATTGATAATTTTTTTCTCTATACCGTGGTATCATTCTTGGTGACGGCAGGATGCTATTCAGGGTCAGGGTCATACCGGCCTGGGCTACGTGATCAAAGAGCTCCTCCATGTCTCTTTTCATGTAGTCCAGGGAGGTACGGCTCAGGTCATTCACACCAAAATGGACAATGACAGAGTCATATTTGTACGTGTTCTGGAGTGACCTGAGTGCTTGTGTTATGTGGTGGATCCTGGCACCCGACAGGCAGCTAACAGTAACCTTCTCCATGTTCAGCCTAGTGAGTGGGACGTCAGTATGCCTGACTATAGAGTCACATATTACTAGTGTGTTGGGTATGTTATTTTGCCTTAAGGGCTGTGATTGCGTGGCACACTGGTTTTGTGAAGTATATGTTCATGGTTTGTGTTCTGGGGGTGGAGGTTGCTTGGATGTCTGCTTTGGAGGTCTCTGTTGCTTTTGCAGATTTTTATTTAGAGCCTACGAGTATGTTTTCGTGTATTTATGTGTGTTTTTTGCTGGTGCTGGTTTCATAGGTCTATGTGATACTGGTGGTGTGATGCAAGTAATTCCCTTCTCCTCTTGACTCCCTAGTCCAGTAAAATAAGTACAATATGTAGTTGAAACAAGCTTTTTAAATCACATTAACTCTAGAAAATTGGCGGAATTAGCTAAAGGCAGCAAGAAAATGCAGAAAAATGATACTTAATCACTCCAAAGTCTCTCTTTTGTCTCTGCTGCTGTAGAACTCTGCAGGGCACCAGGCAGGAGGTTGCTGAGCTGTATAGTAGTGCAAAAACCTCGCAAATGCGGGTTTTATAGCATGTTTGCAGAGCGAGTTTGCAGAGCAAACCATAGCTTTAATGTGTCGTCTTCTTGATTTTTAAAACAAGGATATAGTAAATCCTTCCACTATGATTCAACAAAGATTAAATCCCCTGATGATCAGGCTAACTGAAATCTAAATGTTTTTGCGGGGAGGGTGGCAGGCTCTTCTGCATCCCCAGTGTGGGGGAGAGCCACCCATGCCCTTGATATTTATATTACTTAATCTCTTCTTGGTGATTGAAAAAAGTAACATATGACTCTGCCTCTCATCAAAACTGTTGGGGGCACACCTCTCAACTTCTCAGCACACAAAATCTGGACAAAGCCTAAAATAATGGGGTCAATGGCCCAAAAACAGGGATATAGTTTAAATATTGCTCTTATACAGTTTAAACTTATACAGTTGCTAAAACAGTAGGATTTGTATTAGTATACATTTTCTGAAGGAAATGAAGTCTGAAACATAAATGTATAGCATTATTTAATTAGTTCAGTCTTCGCTTATTTGCCAGAAAAACACAAACTTTATGAGGTGATAATCTGGACATTCTGCAAAAATCTGGACAGTTGAGAGGTATGGTCAGGGCCCAGGGCTCAGCACGTGTTGGTTAATGTTCTGAATGCCTGTTGTTGCCTAGGTGAACTAAGGAGAAAAAATCAAACAAAAATGAGGCCTTGCTATACTCTCTATTCTTAATAGTTCTCCCGAGGTCTCCTTTAGAGTACCTTGAAATAATTACAGTTACTACAGATTTGCAGAGTAACAAACTGTACTGCCCTGTCTGTGCTAGAGATTTGTGTAGGACTTTGGAAAACTTTCTTCTTCATTTGGTATATAAGCAGCTGAAGAGTATCACAAAATAAGACCTGTATATTTAATGCAGTATACAAATAGTTATTGTATTGGTATTCAGGATTATTATTGGGCTTTATTGAAATATGTGTTTAAATTAAAAAGAACATAATTTTAGCTCAGACACTTCCTTTATTGATGACTTGCATGGGAACTGAATATATACCTATTATGGTTTGTTTTGTACAGTAACAAAACAATTGTGTATGTGTGTGTGTGTGTGTGTGTGTGTGTGTGTGTGTGTGTGTGTGTGTGTGTGTGTGTGTGTGTGCGTGTGTGTGTGTGTGTGTGTGTGTGTGTGTGTGTCTCTCTAAGTTTGTAGGTTAGTACTAGGCTATCTAACTTTATGGGCCTTTTTAAGCCTAGCCAAATTTCACAAAGGTAAGAATCAAGCCTTGTACCTTGTAAAAATGAGATAAACCCTGTAAGAAGCAATTTAATCCAAGGGAACATTTTTTCTTTTTTTTTTTTTTACAGTAATTTTTTCTTTCTCCTGCTGCTTACTTGCTTACAAATCACATTTATCTTTATGTATTTAGTAGGTTTGTAGAACAGAGCATGTGGTGTAACTTTAGCATTTCCAAGTGTAGGCACGTGCTTATAAATAGTGAGCACATGCAGGCAGAAGTGCCATTTTGAGAGAACAGAGTGTGAGCATGTATGAGTGTGGCAGTCAGTCTGTTTGTAAGTTTATTTAAGTTTAAGTTACTAAGCCTCAATCCAGATGTTTCTATACAATAATGCTGCTTGAACCAAACCTACAACTGTTCTTCTGTTTTGTCCTGACCAGATGAGTGACATGGTGTCAGAACCGGGATTTTGAAAGTAACTTCTTCAAGTCACGAGGTGCAGAGTTGAGAGTGAAGACATGACAAGCAGGCTGGGTGAATACAATGCTCAAACAATTAAAAAGGCCAGAAATGAACTACAGGTAACCAAAACTCACACAAAGTATTATTTTGTAAAGAAATTGATAGAAAGCATTCATTAAGCACAAAATTAATTATTAATCAAATGAATAGCACAAAGACATATTATTAATGAAATGAAAGGCACAAAATGCATTGATAATTAAAATGACTGAAACCACAATATTTTATAAGAAAATTATCAGAAAAACTCATAAGGGGTTCAGTAGTGTGATCCTGGAGTTAGAATATAAAGTTAGGGGGTGTGGGAGTGAAGCCCCTCACCTACTTTGGTTTTAGTGAACAATTATAAACCAAACCGGTCAATATAAAACCAAAGTAGATGGGGTGTTTTGCCCCCCACACCCCCCCAACTATATATTCTAACTCCAGGATTGCACTACTGTGGGAAAAGAGAAATATACCTTTTATTTGCCTTTTTCTAATTGTTGGGCAAATAAACTGTCAGGCAAATGAACTGTCAGGCAAATGAACTGTCAGGCAATTGGGCTGCCTGAAATTTCTGTCGGGCAAATGAACTTTAGGTGAAATGAAGGTGATCCATCTATATATATAACCTGAGGAAGCGAAAGCGCTCGTTCGATATATATATTCCAAATAAGTTTTGCCTATTCATCATCGTGGAGATCTCTGCTTGTTTTATCCTGTGAACAGTTTTCATACTTCTAGTGGAGATCCTTGGATGGTAACTTTCCTGCTATTCCTGATATATATATATATATATATATATATATATATATATATATATATATATATATATATCTGGCTCTCCACATCCTTCCCACAAGAAACCATAGTCCTTGGTGGAGAGCCAGTTAAGGGCATTTTCAAGAGTATTTATGTTATTGCCTGGGAGGATGTAAGAGCAAATTATGTATATGGATTTATTAACATTAATTTGGAGCTTAGATATTAAGATCTTGGCATTGCTAGGTGGGGGGGGGATTGAATATTTAGTGAGGTGACCTGTAATTCAGATTTAAACAATATTGCTACCCCCACCCCCACCTCATTTTTGGGACGGTCTAATCTGAGGATGTTATAACTTGGTGGAATGATATCACTGTCCTTAGTAACTGGTTTGAGCCAGGTTTCTGTTAGACATAGGATGTCAAAAGAATGTAAGTCTAGCAGGGCATGTAGCTGGGTAATTTTATTATTTAAACTACGTTTGTTGAGGTGGGCAATGAGAAGTGAGTTAGTGGCAGTAGTGGGGTTATGGAAATCAGGGATGGTATTGCTAGGCCCCGGGTTTGGGTGAATGTCACCATGTAGCAGGAGGTGCTGTTGGGGATTCTGTGAAAGTTTTACTAGTTTACAAAAAATAGGGTAAATTTTTCTGGTGTGGAAATACTTAATATGGGTAAAACTATGAAACTGTGATAGAAGGTAGGATGATGAGGATGTTATGTTACTGTGGGTTTGTGAGGCTGAAAGAGAGAAAGGGATTGTTTGTTTTAAGGGAGTGTTGAAATTTAGTAGAGGTTAGAAATTCATAGCATGTGAGGCTATGGGATAGAAGTAGAGTGGTAAGAAGTAAAGACAAGAGGAGCAGGTTTGAGTGTATTAGTAAGCCAGGAATTTACATAGTAAGAGGAAGTGGGGTGGGTCACAATCAGGAGATTAATAGCTGAAAAAGGCTGGTTAAGGGGTGGGTCTATTTAACGAGAAAAAATAAATAATAGGAGAGGTGTGAGTGAATTAGGAACAAACTAAGTATGTAATGAGATGGGGTGAGCTATTGGTTGATATGGGATGGGGTGTGGCTATAGAAGTATAATGTTAGGTGCACTGTGTGGTTGGGAATCAGGGGTAGGGTAGGGGAGTGGAGTGAGCTCGCAAGGTGAACGGAGCAGGCAAGAGCAGTAAGGTGAGTACAGCAAAAAAGTATCAGCTATTTTTCGTGTTTTGGCTTAATGAAGAAATATATAAAGTGAAACATGGGGAACAAAGTATATTAGTTTATCAATAAATATAGGTAATTTAGCAAGGTGAGAGTGAAGTTTCCACGTGTTAAGAAATGGAGTAGAATTGTACTTAGTTACCAAAAATGGGTTTAAGACCTTTGGGATAGATAGTTTTATGGCTAGAATTTGATGTTGGTGGATGCTGCCACCTAGGGGTCAGAGGGGTAATAGCAACTAGGAGAGGCAGGCAAGAAGCTAATTCGATGTAACAAATATAGGATGAGGAGGAAAAATGACTGGAGGGAGATGTTGGCTATGGGTCTGCAGTAGGCTGCTAAATCTCACACGGGAGGGTTAACAAGCAAGTGTAGGCATTACAGACAATGGCAGTAAAATGTATTTTCAACATACATGTACAAAACATTAGAAATAAAAGTTTTTATGAAGCCTGGCAAGGAGTCAGCTTCAGGGGCGTCTTAAGGTTTAGCAGTAGGTTATCCTTTTAGTGTTGAGGCAGGGAGGGAACACCCGATGCACTTAACTGTAAGAGAGGAAAGAGAGAACATTGAGTTAGGCAGATTTAGGGAATATGGAGCGAGAGGAAGAGGGGGAGGTTTAGATAAAGACTATAGGATTAGTAGAAATTGAGTTAGTAGAGAAATGCAGAGGTGAGAGAATAGTAGAATAAGGGAGATGAGGGGTCTTTAAGTAAGGTAGTAACAGAGAGCAGTAGTTGGAGGTCAGGTAGGACAGGTGAAGATGGCAGTACAAACGTATATATTACATACAACCCAATTTGCATATCCATTTCATCTTCTGCATGAGATGGAAGAGATAGGAATAGCGGAGGTCAACCATAAGCAGAGTTAAACAAGACAGATACAATAGCACATTAATTACACAATGATAGGGGAAAAAGAAAAAGTACATTAAATACAAACATTAGCAGATACCACATGCATTAGCCCCCTTTTGTCAGAGTGCACCACTTGCACACTAAGACCTCAGTATTCTATGCCTAGATGTGTCCAATACTTGATACTTAGGCAAGCATTAACTGCAAAAGGGCTGCCCTTAAATAAACCACCTTAAATGGTTAAATGTTAACTGGTTAAATGTTAAATGGTTACCTCTGAAAAATGCTTTAAACTTTTGATAAAACTTCCTGTTTGGACATGTTTTTGCACTTCCTGGTCTATGTTTTTTGTGAAAAGTTGCTGTCAAGGCATTTTTCCAGCAGCTGGTGAAAAATAGTATTTTTCTTTTATTTTATTTTTTGCTCTGGGGGTGGCACCAAATGAGGGTCTCACCCTGGGCTCCAAATGGTCTAGCTATTCCTCCGACAATAAGGTATTGTTTCATTAAGTGAAACAGGTATAGCTTTATTATTACAAGTTTTCTGGTTATTAACAATGAGTGTAGTGTGTACATTGGTAATTCATATGCATCTGTTCAGGTAAGCAGTACCTGACTACAAAGTCTCTTTTTCTCCATGCTCAGATTTATTTCACAGTACACACATTAAAAATGTGCTTTTATCACACTCTGCTATGATTAGTACTAACACTACTCTCACATATCACATTCTTCCATTACTGTAATCCTACATACTGTAATGCATTCTCAAAACCAGACAATCAAAAACACTGCAATCCCAGTTACCTACTAACCTGAACTATACCAAACCATATTAACCAACACCTACAAATACAAATATCCCAGACATAATAATTCTGTGGTAGAAAAACTTACCATAAAGACAAAAATATAAATATAAATGGCTGCTTTCATATCACATCCACTTTGATGCTTAACAGCGATGTTCATCCAAACCCAGGCTACAATGCCCATAGTTACCAACATTATGGCAACACCTAAGCTACCTCTTCCCTCATGAGAAATTCTGGTCACTTAGCATTATCTATTTTCGTTGACCTAAAAGCATTCGTCACTATCTCTCACCAAACGCTACTCACAGAACTTTCATCTCTCTGTCTTTCCCACTCAGCCCTGTCATGTTTCCATAGCTTTCTCACAAACAGACCTCCCAGAATTTAGTCATCACAGCCATGACATCTCATCCACTGTAATATGGCCGAGAGCATCTCACCTTCTTCCAAATACATAATAATAATAGTAATGCTCTCCACCCCAAAGTGTTTCTTAGACTAAAAACAATCATTCAAAAAAATCTCAGTAACCTATAAAAATAACAAATTAGGAAAAGTACAAAAATGAAACCTACTGGGAGCCACAGTAAATCTAAATTTTGATCTACACATTCTCTAAGCTGTTAAAATACAGCAGAAACTTGGTTTATTATACAGAAGTAAATAATCTCACTGAAAGTACTAGGAAAACTATGGCATCAACCTACTTACTACCATCTCTTCTTTATGCCTCCTCATCCTTAGTAACCTTCACAGCACCACAAAAAATAAACTAGACAGGTGTTAGCAACAAAACTGCCAGATTTGCCAACAATCTACCTACAGCCACTACTGCATGCCTTAAAACAATTACATTGGCTGGAACTTCAACAATATCTTACTTACTCACAACTAAATATTGCCCAAAACCTAATATACGAACCAAAAACCAGTCCAGCACTACAAAACGCCACAAATATTATACCCAGCCAGGGAACTATGCTCTTAAATTAAATCAGTTTTACTCACCACCAAATCTAACAATACTGCAGGTGACTCCCACAAGTCCTGTTATGTCTTCACACTATGGAAGTTTCTACCACTACATTTAAAGCAAAAATGAAAAACAAATTTCAAAAATCAGCTGAAACAATACCTAAATAACTCCTTGCTATCCTCCTGCTCAACCCAGCCTAACACCCTAACTCCAAACTACTGTTTAACTAATTACTTACTATTTCATTTCATCTGAAAGCTACTCTATGCATTTTTTGTACTTCTCAATCTTCACTCTTTTTCAAAACACAAATCGCTCTTATATAATTTCTCACCCTTTAAAGCTTATCTAATTACTAATCAAACACTCTAAAGCTTTCTGACTTAACCATATCTATCTGCAGGATTTTTCTCTCTTCTCCCTCAACGTGAACTTTTGCTTCAAACTGAAGTACCCAGTTTTATTACTTACAGATATCTGTGACTTTGTTGTAAAGTCAACTCTAGAACACACCAAACACTTAATTGCAAAGCTTTCGGGTCTACACCCTTCATCAGTACAAATCAATTAAATGTATTCAGCATTTAAATAGGAGATACAAATAAATCACATGCTTCAGCCTACCTATCACACTAATTAACAATCAAAATTTAAAGGAACCTTTTAAATAAAATATAATACTTTCCTTAAATATATTTAAAAGAATTATTACATAAAACTATACAGTTTATATTTTTCAAAGCATATTACATACATAAATACATATAAAACACATAATGTGTACATATGAAATGCATATAAATACACATACAAACACACACACACACACACACATATATATATATATATATATATATATATATATATATATATATATATATATATATATATATATATATACACACACACACACACACACACACACACACACACACACACACACACATACACTCTCACCTACCATATTATAAATGAAACTATATCTTCTCCCTTCGTCTTTACATTAACACTGGTTTTAGACTAACCGTATTATTCAAGCCAGGACTCGTATCAGCTTGTAGTCTGATAATCCATTCATATTCTTTTAACTCCAACAGATTATTCATATCACCTTTCCTTATACTCATTTGTACTATATCTAATGCCCTAAATTTAAATTTATGTTGTTCACCCTTGTCCATAATATGCTTACTCAAAGTGTTTGTTTCTATTTTCCTTCTTATTTCCGATTTATGTTCTATAATCCTTTCTTTCAGCTTTCTAGTCATCTTGCCTACATAAAATGATGCACAAAGTGTGCAGGTAGCCAAATAGACCACTTGTGTCACATTACAGGATGTCAAAACTTTTGAAACATAAACTTATCCCTTTATGGGGTGTTTAAATAAGTTATCACCCTCATATAGGTCATTACAGCAGGAACAATTATGACATCTTCTTGTTCCTACTGCATATCCCACCATATCAGATTTTAATTTAAAGTCTTTATAACAAAGCTTCTGCTTCAATGTTTTCGAATTTCTGTAGGCATAACTTGGTTTATCACCCACTATAGTCCTTATTTCAGGCATGGCTAATAAAATAGGCCAATTTTTCTCTACTATTTTCCATACATTATTTGTATTTAAATTGTATGTAGTGAGATATCTAATTATTTTGCCATCCTTGCATGTATCTCTTCCATCCTTCTCTAATCCCCCTCTTAAGATAGGTCTATATCTAGCACTCCTTTCTTCCAACACCTCTTCAAAAACCCTATTTAAAATTTGTTCTGAATATCCACTTCTTTGAAACTCCTGCAGCATAATTCTAGCTTGTTCTATGAAATTATTATCAACCGTATTTAGTTTACTCATTCTTATTAGTTGTGCCTTCACTATTCCTTTAAAAGTATGTGGGGCATGCATACTACTCCTATTTATATACCTCAAGGAGTCCACTTCCTTCCTATGTACCATAGATTCTAACCTATTTCCGTTTTTAAATAAATGTACATCCAAATATTTTATATCATGATGTGATGCCTCCATTTTAAACTTTAGAAATTCAGTGGATGCATTCAAATACTGTATATAATATTCAAGTTCTAACAGGGTACCATCCCATATTAAAAAACAATCATCTACAAATCTTTTGTAGAACAATACTTTCTTACTCATTTGGTTTTCTTTATCTCATATTATACACTTTTCCCATTCATATAAGACCAAATTCGCATATGTGTTGGCAACTGGCGTACCCATCGCCACACCAGTAAGCTGCAGATATGGTTCCTCGTCAAAAATAAAAACATTATGCGTTAATACTGCTCTGGGAAGTGTACAAATATTTTCAATTTCTCTTCCATACATTTTTACTTCATTGTTTAAAAAATTACGTATAGCATTAACTCCATAATCGTTAGGTATAACAGTAAACAATGAGGTAATATCAAGGGATACCATAATATACCCTTTAAAATCATAGCATTGGTGCCAATTATATAAACTATTTAAAAAATCATTAGTATCCTTTAGTACAGTGGAGCACTTTTCCATATGTCTTCCTAATATACTTTGTAGATACTTCGAAATAAGCTCCGTTATCCATCCACCCCCTGACACTATAGGTCTCAGTGGTGGATTAACAAGATTTTTATGTATTTTAGGAATACCGTAAATTTGAGGGATTCTTGGACATGGTACTGTCAAATAGTTGAAAAACTCAACACTCAAATCATCACTAAGTTGTAACTCATATATTACCATGTTAACTTCTGTCATTAACTTTTGCACTTCAAGGAAAGATACTTTTCTAAAGGTGCCACCTTCACTAAGCATTTGTTTAAAATTCTCAAAGTATGTATCTTTATCCATTAAAACAATCCCACCCCCTTTATCTGCTTGTTTGATGACTATATCATCACAAGCTTGCAATTCTTTTAGGGCTATATGTTCAGAATACGTCAAGTTAAATACCTTCTTAATTTCATTTATCCTATAATGTAAACGCATCTCATGTTCTACAATATTAGAAAAAGCAATCAGGATAGGACATAAATCGGGCGAAAATACACTTAATTTCCTACATTTAAACGTAGGGACATCAGTACTTTTAAAAATAAGCTTAAGACTAACTTGTCGCACAAACAATTTCAAGTCTGTTATAGCTTGAACAACAGGGATTGTTTGTTTTAAGGGTGTGTTGAAATTTAGTAGAGGTTAGGAATTCATAGCATGTGAGGCTATGGGATAGAAGTAGAGTGGTAAGAAGTAAAGACAAGAGGAGCAGGTTTGAGTGTATTAGTAAGCCAGGAATTTACATAGTAAGAGGAAGTGGGGTGGGTCACAATCAGGAGATTAATGGCTGAAGAAGGCTAGTTAAGGGGTAGGTCTATTTAATGAGAAAAAATAAATAATAGGAAAGGTGTGACTGAATTAGGAACAAACTAAGTATGTAATGAGATGGGGTGAGCTATTGGTTGATATGGGATGGGGTGTGGCTATAGAAGTATAATGTTAGGTGCACTGGGGTGGTTGGGAATCAGGGGTAGGGTAGGGGAGTGGAGTGAGCTCGCAGGGTGAACGGAGCAGTCAAGAGCAGTAAGGTGAGTACAGCAAAAAGTATCAGCTATCTTTCGTGTTTTGGCTTAATGAAGAAATATATAAAGTGAAACATGGGGAACAAAGTATATTAGTTTATCAATAAATATAGGTAATTTAGCAAGGTTCTAAGTTTCCACGTGTTAAGAAAGAGAGTAGAATTGTACTTAATTACCAAAAATGGGTTTAAGACCTATGGGACAGATAGTTTTATGGCTAGAATTTGATGTTGGTGGATGCTGCCACCTACTGGTCAGAGGGGTAATAGCAACTAGGAGAGGTAGGCAAGAAGTTAATTCGATGTAACAAATATAGGATGAGGAGGAAAAATGACTGGAGGGAGATGTTGGCTATGGGTCTGCAGTAGGCTGCTAAATCTCACACGGGAGGGTTAACAAGCAAGTGTAGGCATTACAGATAATGGTAGTAAAAAGGTATTTTCAACATACATGTACAAAAACTTTAGAAATAAAAGTTTTTATGAAGCCTGGCAAGAAGTCAGCTTCAGGGGCGTCTTAAGGTTTAGCAGTAGGTTATCCTTTTAATGTTGAGGCAGGGAGGGAACACCCGATGCACTTAACTGTAAGAGAGGAAAGAGAGAACATTGAGTTAGGCAGATTTAGGGACTATGGAGCGAGAGGAAGAGGGGGAGGTTAAGATAAAGACTATAAGATTAGTAGAAATTGAGTTAATAGAGAAATGCAGAGGTGAGAGAATAGTAGAATAAGGGAGATGAGGGGTCTTTAAGTAAGGTAGTAACAGAGAGCAGTAGTCGGAGGTCAGGTAGGACAGTTGAAGGTGGCAGTACAAACGTATATATTACATACAACCCAATTTGTATATCCATTTCATCTTCTGCATGAGATGGAAGAGATAGGAATAGCAGAGGTCAACCATAAGCACAGTTAAACAAGACAGATACAATAGCACATTAATTACACAATGATAGGGGAAAAAGAAAAAGTACATTAAATACAAACATTAGCAGACACCACATGCATTAGCCCCCTTTTGTCAGAGTGCACCACTTGCACACTAAGACCTCAGTATTCTATGCCTAGATGTGTCCAATACTTGATACTTAGGCAAGCATTAACTGCAAAAGGGCTACCCTTAAATAAACCACCTTAAATGGTTAAATGTTAACTGATTAAATGTTAAATGGTTACCTCTGAAAAATGCTTTAAACTTTTGATAAAACTTCCTGGTTGGACATGTTTTTGCACTTCCTGGTCTATGTTTTTTTGTGAAAAGTTGCTGTCAAGGCATTTTTCCAGCAGCTGGTCAACAATTGTATTTTTCTTTTCTTTTTTTTTTTTTTTGCTCTGGGGGTGGCACCAAATGAGGGTCTCACCCTGGGCTCCAAATGGTCTAGCTATTCCTCCGACAATAAGGTATTGTTTCATTAAGTGAAACAGGTATAGCTTTATTATTACAAGTTTTCTGGTTATTAACAATGAGTGTAGTGTGTACATTGGTAATTCATATGCATCTGTTCAGGTAAGCAGTACCTGACTACAAAGTCTCTTTTTCTCCATGCTCAGATTTATTTCATAGTACACACATTAAAAATGTGCTTTTATCACACTCTGCTATGATTAGTATTAACACTACTCTCACATATCACATTCTTCCATTACTGTAATCCTGCATACTGTAATGCATTCTCAAAACCAGACAATCAAAAACACTGCAATCCCAGTTACCTACTAACCTGAACTATACCAAACCATATTAACCAACACCTACAAATACAAATATCCCAGACATAATAATTCTGTGGTAGAAAAACTTACCATAAAGACAAAATATAAATATAAATGGCTGCTTTCATATCACATCCACTTTGATGCTTAGCAGCGATATCCATCCAAACCCAGGCTACAATGCCCATAGTTACCCCCATTATGGCAACACCTAAGCTACCTCTTCCCTCATGAGAAATTCTGGTCACTTAGCATCATCTATTTTTGTTGATCTAAAAGCATTTGTCACTATCTCTCATCAAACACTACTCACAGAACTTTCATCTCTCTGTCTTTCCCACTCAGCACTGTCATGTTTCCATAGCTTTCTCACAAACAGACAGCAGTCAGTAAAATGACTCCAAGACTTTTCACACTTTTTATCTGTTACCATTGGAGATATACAGGATTCAGTACTTGCCCCCCCTCTTATTCAATATCTTTTTAAATAAACTTCACACAGCCATAAAGCATGCAACCATAATACAATATGAAGATGATGCCATCCTAATCTACTCTGCCCCAGACCTCCCAGAATTTAGTCATCACAACCATGACGTCTCATCCACTGTAATATGGCCGAGAGCATCTCACCTTCTTCCAAATACATAATAATAATAGTAATGCTCTCCACCCCAAAGTGTTTCTTAGACTAAAAACAATCATTCAAAAAATCTCAATAATCTATAAAAATAACAACAAATTAGGAAAAGTACAAAAATGAAACCTACTGGGAGCCACAGTAAATCTAAAATTTGATCTACACATTCTCTAAGCTGACAGCAGAAACTTGGTTTATTATACAGAAGTAAATAATCTCACTGAAAGTACAAGGAAAACTATGGCATCAACCTACTTACTACCATCTCTTCTTTATGCCTCCTCATCCTTAGTAACCTTCACAGCACCACAAAAATTAAACTAGACAGGTGTTAGCAACAAAACTGCCAGATTTGTCAACAATCTACCTACAACCACTACTGCATGCCTTAAAACAATTACATTGGCCGGAACTTCAACAATATCTTACTAACTCACAACTAAATATTGCCCAAAACCTAATATACGAACCAAAAACCAGTCCAGCACTACATAACGCCACAAATATTATACCCAGCCAGGGGACTATGCTCTCAAATTAAATCAGTTTTACTCACCACCAAATCTAACAATACTGCGGGTGACTCCCTCAAGTCCTGTTATGTCTCCACACTATGGAAATTTCTACCACTACATTTAAAGCAAAAATGAAAAACAAATTTCAAAAATCAGCTGAAACAATACCTAAATAACTCCCTGCTATCCTCCTGCTCAACCCAGCCTAACACCCTAACTCCAAGCATCACAAACTACTGTTTATCTAATTACTTACTATTTCATCTGAAAGCTACTCTATGCATTTTTTGTACTTCTCAACCTTCAGTCTTTTTCAAAACACAAATCCCTCTTATATAATTTCTCACCCTTTAAAGCTTATCTAATTACTAATCAAACACTCTAAAGCTTTCTGACTTAACCATATCTATCTGCAGGATTTTTCTCTCTTTTCCCTCACCGTGAACTTTTGCTTCAAACTGAAGTACCCAGTTTTATTACTCACAGATATCTGTGACGTTGATGTAAAGTAACATATGTTTACCCAGTGTATGTCGATGTAGGCTGTGATAAACTGAGAGGCTGCCAGCCCAACTAGATAGAATTTTGTAAATAATTCTATGTCCTTTTAAATATTAATATGATCCACAGGTTTGTTTGACAAATGTAAGAAAACTGTAGTATGTGCTGAGCTTTAAAAATGTAACCACAGTAAACCCTGCAGGAAGAAAGCTGATAAGTAATGTATTCTATGACTTGTGTGTGATCTCAAGCTAGGAGACAGGATGTCTACAGCTGAAAATTCTTGCTATTGTCTTAAGACAGAGATAATTACTAGGTTTCATGTGTAAAGTATCTTTTATTGCTGTGACTTCCTGACAGCTGCAGATCACAAAGAAATGTAAATTTTTGAGTTGTGTTAGCCTGGTAACTATATCAGAAGTGACAAGAATGATGTCATCTGAAATGACACAGCAGTAAAGTGTATTATCAATTTAAGGACTACCTCAGAAAGAAAAAAGTGCATTTTGTATTTTGTTCTGAAGCTGACAACTCACCAGCACTTGCTTTGCTGTGTAAGTAGGATTTAGATCTTAGTATTTCTCTTAGAGGTAGATAGGAATATAGCCTAATTAGTCTAGCTGTTTTCTATATTTATGTCAGACTGTCCTACAGTGTTGTTTTAAAGTTTTTCCTGTGATTTCTGAACTCTGTATTGTCACTGTGTTGAATCAATGAGTATTGTCTTGTGTTTTTTTTATTATTAAATATTTTTAAACCTTTTAACTGTGGCTGTGTTGTGTAGAGGTATTTAAGCTCTTAGAGTACACGCATGTGTTTGGTGATACTGTACAAGCCACTCCAATAGCCTTGCTGTTCGTCACACTTACTATTTGGATAACAGTAACATTGCACAGTAGAATTGGTCACCATTTGTAAGGGCCTTTAAAGTAGCTGAAAACAGTAGTTGGTAGCAGGTGGTACTACCATATAGTCTGGGCAGAAGGGGGCATAGCTGGAGAGCCTGTGTCAGCCTTCCCCAGGAGTGTCTGTGTCTTTGTATATAAACCAAATCTCAAAGTATGTGTGTAAGCTACTTGGGCAGGGGCACGAAGCACTGGCTGGACAGAGAGGGTCTTGGAGGCTTTGACTTGACTACTCGGCTGAGATCTGAATCCTATAGCTGTGCCAGTGGGGAGTCTTATTGGGGATCTGGAGAAAAAGGGAGAAACCAGCCCCAGACTGACTGTGATTTCTGTGTGCTCTTAAGGGAAATTGTACTTTACTGTGTGTGTACTTGTTATCCTTCCAATGTGGACGCCCTTCACTGGTGCTAGTGGTGAGGATTGAGGCTCATTGATTACTGGGCCAGTGCATGGGCATCACATAGGCACATCACAATATTGCAGTATTTGATTTATGTTCATATACTTTATTGAAAATGTCTGTTTAATCCTATGTCCTTGTGTTACAGTTATCCTGTGTGACTTTTACTCTCTGTAATGTTTGACTTTGTATAATTTTGTGTGGAGCTTTTTTTCCCTAGGCCTCCACTGAAAAGGGTTGTAGTGCATGGAGTGTAGTGCTCCTATATCATGAAAAGCACATACCAGTTAAGCACTTCTATAGCACAAGACGCAATCTTAACAATTGATTTTCTCCCCTGCTGCAGTTGTTAATATTGGGAATTGCTGTAGGAAGTTAAACCTGATAGTACTGTCCAGCAAACGAAAGTGACAGAATTAAATACTAATTTGTTTCTGCCTACTATCTGTGGCACAAACATGCCCCTGACTTTCTGTATCATAAGAAAATGTTATGCTGTGTTTCTCACCATTCTTGCCAAGTGTTTTATGACTTTTAAAGCCAGCAGAACATGTAATGCTTTTTTTACCTCTAATTAGTAGTCCATGGAGCAGATAAAACTCCACACACTAAAAAAAATTATGATTGGGTCTCTGATCATAACCTTTTATTATGTATTCTTGACATGGGTGCCAATGTTTGTCTCTTGAGCATTGCTCTTGATGGGACTTTTTTTTGGTATCCATGTATCAAATGCATAGTATGCCAGTTATGATCAGTGACACAATCATAATCCACTATTTTGTTACCTGTCAGACTTTCCCAGTAATCAAATGAAAATAAATAAATAAATTATGGACTTTCATTACTTCCATGGTATGGTGTTTATATATTTGATTTATTGTTGTCATTGTGAGATCTGCATAACTGAAAAGTTGTGATTTTATTGCTCTGATTGCTTCCTGAGTTGCAGCTGCATTTTTGTGGAAATAGCAGTCATAACCACAGACAGTGTTCTGGAATAGATGGCTAATTATAACTATGGCCCAGACCAACCAAGTTTGATTAGCATCTCAAGTTTATGAAATGCTGGTGCTGCAGGATGAATACAGCAATCCTGGGAAGTAGGGTACTTGCTCATGCACACTTCAAGTTAGATTTCCAGTGGAGACTTGAGATGCACTGGGGTTATTGTCTGAGTTGCTGTGGAGGTAGTATGATATCCCTGCACACTCCACTGTATTTTCAGCCATCCCAAAAAATAGTTGGATATTTGAAAAAGTTGGATCATCTCCCCTTACAGGTTCTCATGTGAGGTGCTGTACAGGATGCCATAAGGCATTCTTAGCTCAGGTGTTAGCCCAAAGGTTGCAGAAATTTCAGAGAATGGCCCACTAATTTCTTTCCTGCACTTCAGGATGGGATGGGCTTGCAGTTATTAAACAGGCATTTCCAAAGTGGACTTCTGATCACTTTATCTTTTACCATCAGACAATTAACCACCCATTGGCAAATGCCTTGGTCAGAGTTCAGTCCACTAAGGTTGTGGCTACTTCAGTGATTGCTTAAAATGTCTGCATTACAGACAACTGTGATGTGACCACTTTGTCTAGTGTACACCTTCAACCATTTCCTCGTCAACTGTAGCTCTGGAGGTTGAGACCTATTTGGAAAGTAGATACTGCAGAACTCAACCTTATGAGCTCTGCTGTGTGTGTTTCTCCATTTGCTGGTATCCTGCTGATCTACTGCATGGGATTCAACCAAACCAAAGACCCATCAAAGAGGGTGCTCAGTGTTAAATATATAAGTTACATTTGACCACATTAGATGATCTGTGAAGAGGATGGACCCTCTTTGGTGAGTCAGGTATATCCTTTCTCCATCTCTTTGTGCATAAGCATCACTGCCAGCCAGCTTCCACTGTTGGAATTCCCTGTAAATTGAGCAAGTATATACTCATATATTACTTGTTAACAGTTTAGATGCAAATCTTGATTATTGTTTCTTGATATACTTGCTGGCCGTTAGGGAGTAAAATGTCAGATGAAGAGCAGGTGCTCCAATGTATCTGGCATGTGACATCATGGAATGTATCAGAATGGATGCATGCATATTCTGAAGTGTGGAAACTTCATAAACTATTGGCCAAATTGTGAGTTAGACAGGATAAAGCATGACTCTCACCTTTCCAGATTTTCACAATGCCAGGATTTCTACCTCACATTTTTGGCCTATTCCTCATAACAACTGAGCTTTTCCAGCAAATTATTAAGAATTGAAGTAATTAAATAATAAACTACTTTAGACATAAATGAGAGATTTACTCTCAAAGAAACCCTGTCTTTATGGGACACCAAATAGGATTGAGTAACCAAAAACAGTCTGCAGCTCATATACTCTTAGTAGATATGCCAGAGCAACCAGCAATACTGTCTTCCAATAGATGAAGCATAAATCAGCCTGATGAGTCGGTTCAGAATGAGGTAAACTTAACTTTTCCAACAGCAAGTTAAGATCCCAGGTAGGACCTGTTTTCTAGGTGGGCATATATACAAACCCAAGAAACCACAAAAGCAGGGTGAAAACAAACCAATAATCCAGAGAAATGGAATGGATGAGAACCAGGAAGCTAGATAATTCAAAATTTTTATTCCACACCAGTCACGAACAGTCACGAACAGAAGTTAAACCACATAAACCAAGGCAACAGCATAAACGCTATTATTACAACTTGTATCCCAACACTTCATCAGATGTACTTAATGGAACTAAACCATCTGCTATTTATACACCATTTAATAAATCAATTAAAAAATCAATTAAAAGATTCCCTCCAAATTCCTAATAGGTTAAAACTTTTTTTAAAAAAATATCTTCCGAGTTAACTGACTGTCTTTGTTATTATGGACACATTTTAATATAAAAAAACAAATCCACTTATTGTAATACTTATTTACACTATAATAGTGCACACCCTACACATTGTAAGAGGAACATTATTAAAGGTCAGTTTGTGAGGGGTAGCAGGATGACTAGCAATGAAGAAGATTTTAAGAGAGAGTGTGACACATTAGGGAGTATGTTTAGAAACCGAGGCTACCCAGAAAAACTTAACGAAGAAATTAGACAAGAAGTTGAAAAAGGAAGAGAAACTAGATTCGCACCTATAGTGAGAGGAGTGGAATTGGTTAACATTCCTAACATAAGTAAGACCACTGATATAGAAAAAGAAAAATATAATCTAGCCCTTACCTTAGAATACAATGGTGTTAATAACAATATAAAACAAATTTTTTTTAGAGAATGGAATAGATTTATTAATTTAACTGACATAGAGAAAGCAGAAAAGATTCCAGCTAAAGTAGTATATAAAAAATGCACAAAGCCTAAGAAATATTTTGGAAAACAAGAAACTTAATAATTTGAATGATAAAAAGAAAAAAGGTACATACAAGTGTGGCAGATGTGCACAATGCCCATATATATTAAATGGGAATAGTATAAATATAATGAGTAGGAATAGAACAATAACAAATGAAGAGTATTATTATAATTGTGAGTCTATGGGCTTAATATACTTAGCGTTTTGTAAAATTTGTTTTTCATTCTATATTGGGAAAATGGAAAGGAAGCTTAAAAGGAGAATCTATGAACATCTTAATGATGTCAAAAATTGTAAAGAGACTAATGCCCTTTATAGACATACTAAGGAATGCCCGGAAGCAAATTTTGTATTCACAGTTATTGAACATACCGAAAAGGATATAAGAGGTGGGCTTTGGGAGGAAAAGATAGAATATAGGGAGCTCTGGTGGCAAATCACACTAGAGTCCTATAACCCACCGGGTTTGAATGAATATACAAGTATATTACCCATTTTAAAGTTAAGGGCAGCTAAATTGTAAATATATACCTGAATGCATTCTAACAAATTTGCGTCTAGTGTAATAATTTTTATCTATTTTTTTATTCACAACAATTTTTACTTTTTTAAGATTTTAAATATTTATTCATAGATAAATTTCAACTCCTGAGGGTTTTAGCTATATAATAATTGAGTTATAATAGGTATTAATTTATTGAAGTTGTGTTTTACTATGCATACATTTTTTAGTAAAATTAACACTCAGTAGCAATATTGACAAATAGCCAATAGATGGCAGGCAAGTACAGACTATTTTCCACTGCTTATGATTTAAGCAACTGAAATTTTACACAGATTTTTATTCTGAATATACAATATAAATGCATGTTATTTATATAAAGACATATATGATTGGTGAATTTATTTTTGAGTCAAGAATCTTTAGAATTGTTTTTTTATATTAAAATGTGTCCATAATAACAAAGACAGTCAGTTAACTCGGAAGATATTTTTTTAAAAAAAGTTTTAACCTATTAGGAATTTGGAGGGAATCTTTTAATTGATTTTTTAATTGATTTATTAAATGGTGTATAAATAGCAGATGGTTTAGTTCCATTAAGTACATCTGATGAAGTGTTGGGATACAAATGAAAACGCAGTTGTAATAATAGCGTTTATGCTGTTGCCTTTCCTTTGCGGTTTATGTGGTTTAACTTCTGTTCGTGACTGTTCGTGACTGGTGTGGAATAAAAATTTTGAATTATCTAGCTTCCTGGTTCTCATCCATTCCATTTCTCTGGGATATATACAAACCCCCTTAATATTTTCATAGGTTCATAGGTAAGTACATGGTTAGATGCTCTTCATAGGTTCATTGGTAAATACTGTCACATGTCTCTTGTATTTAAATGAGAAACTGAGGCTGGGTATGCATTCAAGTCATTTATTATACATACACACATCAGGAGCTGACTGACTTGTTACTTCTAATACACACACATGTGCATCTCCATTCAAGCTTACATTCACACTGACTGACTACACAAAATGGCCCCGATGTCGCACGTGCTCAGTAACTTATATGCATGTGCTGTCTAGCTACAGTGGCTAACTAGATTCAATAGGCACACTGATCTACAAGTACTAGGCTAGCTGCTCTTGAGGGCCACTTTAAACCTAGCCAGTTTCCCTTTTTGTGCTCAAATTAACATCCAATTTTGTTAGAGATTGGTCTTACCTATCCCATGGTTGATAATTATATATTACCCCTAATGACAATAACTAGGGTCATAATAATGTATGGGATAAAGCATTTATGAGCTGTATCTCTCCATTAGTAGTATGGGGGCAGTCCTCAAGTAAATTTTCTGTTTTCTGTTTCCCATCCATAGATTCAAGTTGCACTTTAATATGGACAGGGCTTAGTTTGTTGTCATTAAGTTGACTCACAGGCAGCTAAGTCTTCATATGGTCAACATTGTTTCACAATAACTGGAATGCCAAATTCTGATATACCCAACACAAACACCAAACCTTGAAACACCCTGCTGTTCTATACCCAGGAACAAGCACTACCATGGGTCCAGAAGGGGCAAGGTTGGACAGTCGGTAATGCTGATGTTCGTCATTCTGACATTTGCAAAGTGGGATTCACACAGGTAGACTCAACCACCTGTGAATTGATGTAATGATAGTAAACCACAGGGAAGAACTTTGTTTTATGTGGATGGTGAGTTCCACAGCAGCAGTATCCTCTGTGAGATATAACTGTCCCTGCAAACCATTCTGTTGACATTGCAGAAGAGATTTATATCCCTAGACTAAGTATTTCTGATGCCATTTGACTTTATTGATGAGCAGTAAATCCATCAGTATTGGGTTGGAGGATGCCTTGTGTGCCAGATAAACCTCACCTCTTAGCAGTCTGTAGGATACTGAGTATATGTGACAGGCTTTGAGTCAGTCCATATAACAAGTGTTGATTAGGCCTTTTATCCTTTTAGTAAGGTATCTCTGTGGGTGCTCCAGCTGTTGCATGTGTCTGGACAGATATATGCCAAAGGGGGCATTATATTCAATGATTAGCCTAATGAGGGCTGAGTAAAGAGAAACAATGACACCCCTAGATCTAGATACAATCTCTTTGTAAATAAGCTATGCAAGATAGAAGGATTTTCTTACAACAACAGACACGTTATTCAAAAGTTAGGTCACTGTTCACGTAAGTTCCCAAATCCTGAACAATTGGGTCAACTCTCAGGGACATAATGTTAATGTGGTAAATCCCTGGGGTAGATAACTTCCAAAATAATATAATAATGCATTTTTTGGCATTTAATTTCAGTCAATGATTTTGGCACCAGTTATTTATTTGGGACAAACCACCCTGCAGGATGGCAAAGTCATTTCAGGATTCAATGACTACTTGTAGTTTATAGTCTTCTGCAAACTTAGTCAGAGCCCTTTGGTATTTGCTTTTACTTCAGAAAGGTAGATGCCAAAGAGGAGAGGTTCCGGCACAGAACTCTCTGGAACTTCCCTGGTGACTGGTCTGTTTCTGGAGGTCACCCCCTTATTTTGATTTTCCTGCATCCAATCAAATGGGCAAGACAGAGGTTTAGTCCCAGTTTATTTAGCTTTTCTTCTCTTACAGGACATTTTAACCCTATCCCACCTGCTTAGAGATTGCCTTACCCATCCCATGATCCATAATTATATCTTAACAGGATCATACCATAGATAATTTGAAGAGACCCATTCTTAGGATAAAGCATTTAGGAACTGCCTCTGTCCATTAGTAGTAGAGGGAGCTGCCCTGCAGTAAATTTACTGTTCCCCATCCATAGATCTTTGCAATTGAATATGGACAGGGATGAACTTTGATTTATGTAAATGGGGAATCTGTTCCAAAGCAACAATATCCTCAGCAAGATATATCTGTCCATCCAAAATGTTCTGTTGATGTCGCAGAAGAGGTTTAGATACCTAGAACAAGTATTTCCGACTTGTTGATGTGCAGTAAATGTATCAGTAATGGGTCAGAGGATGTCCTGCATGCCAGACACAGGTCACCTCTTAACAATCTGGAGTACACCAAGTACAGTGACATGGGTCTGAGGAGGTCCATGTAAGACATGTTGTCTAGGCCTCTTATCCTTTTAGTAAGGTATCTCTGTGCATTCCTGTTGTTACATGTGTATGGACAGATTCTTGCCAAAGTGGACATTATATTCAATGATTGACCTAATTAGAACTGAGTAAAGGGGGGCAATGACATCCTTAGATCTAGACACAATCCTTTTGTTTATAAGTTGTGCAGTATAGAAGGACTTTATTACAACAATAGACACATTGGTCAAAACTTAGGTTACAGATAAGTTCCAAAATCCTGAACAACTGGGTCAACTTTTAGGGTATATTATTAATATGGTAGCACCCTGGGATAGATGACTTCCCAAAGGATACAATAATGAATTTTTGGCATTTAATTTCAGTTCATGATTTTGGCATCAGTTATTTATTTGGGATAAATCTTCCTGCAGGATGGCTAAGTCATTTGGTGATTCAGTGACTGCTCCTAGCTTGCAGTCATCTGCAAATGCAGTCATCCAGAGCCTTTGGTATTGGATTTTACTTAAGAACCCTTGGTGACTCCACTGGTGACTAGTCTCTTTTGTGAAGATAACGTCCTCAATTTTGATTTTCTGCATCCTATCTGTGAGCCAGTAGGCAATCCAGAGGATGACTTAGGGGTTTATTCCCAGTTTATTTAGCTTATAGGTTCATAGGTTAAAAGCATTGGCCATGTTAAGGTATGTTGTGTGTATCATTTTGCCCTCATCCATCGCCTTGGTGACCTTTTCAAAAAAATACATCTGGTTGAATAAGTATGACCCACCCTTGACAAATCCAAACTGTGACAGTTCCCATGTTCAGCGGTTTCCTATGTTCTGATAGAGTAGTTCCTTAAGTCTTTCCATAGCTTTGCATATGAGGGTATTGTCAACTGGGATTTAGTTATGTCTTATGTGTATGAATTAATTAGTTATGTTGTAACCTGAGTTTTTAATGTTACTGATAATAACAGATTTTCATCATGATGAAGAATCCTCTATATGGATTATATCATGCCTAAGATGTAACACCCAGCCAGCTTATAAAGCTTAAAGGGCACCACCCAAATGCCTAGACTGTTAACAACTCGAGCAGAGCTGGTGAAAAATCAGAGGACTGGGTGCCAAGCACGTCTCATCTTTCATGCCAACTGAAAGAGTCTACAGTCATGAAAAAGACTGATATTAAGTAATGAAAAATCAATGTCTTCACCTTGACAACAAAAATTATGGGGGAAGGGGAACTACTGTAACAATGATCATTCAAATATCTAGTGCTTTGGTATGTTTGCTTACACAACTGTACAGTCTTCAGCATTTGATCATTGCTGCAATAGCCTTGGTTATATCAATAGAATAGCATAGTTTATAAGCTTTAGGAGGAGGAGGAAGAATGTAGGTCCAGGAGCTCCTGTAGAATGGTCGTAGCGAAGCCTGCTCTAGCCCTAAAAAAGAATCTAATTTGTAATACTTTAAAAGTATGCATAGAGTACCAGTTTTCTGCCTGTACAAACTTCCACCCCTTTTTGAAAAGCCAGTGATGAAGTCAAGTAGAATATGCCTTTGCTCTGTTTAACATTGACTTGTTAAGGTGGGAATAACAAAAGGCGGTAGTATGGAACAACACTTTTGAAATACTGTGTTTGACATAGACTGTCATTTTTTGTTATTCTTTATAAGAAGCAAATAACTCATCATAATTTCTGAAGGTTTTAGTTCTGTCAAGAAAGTATCTGAGTAGTTTGTGGACATCAAAGGTTAAAGATTCCTTTCTCTCTCGTTTTGTTCTGGAAAGAAGACAGGGAGATGAATAGCTTGTCTCAAAGTATGTGTGGGTGCCACAAAAGGCATACATGAATGATTAGTTCAAAAAGAGATCCTATCTTTGTTGAAACTGAGATAAGATAGCCCCACCATCAGAGCTTGCAACTCAGATGCTCTTCTTGCAGAAATCAGAGCAATCCACACAACTGTTTTCCATGTTAAGAACCTTAAATCAGCCTGATGAACTGGTTCAAATGGAGCAAGAGGTATTTTTTCCAAAACAAAATTAAGATCCCAATGAGAAACCATCTGTTTTCTAGGTGGATGGGTATGAAGAACACTTTCAAAAACATTTGAAAATAGGAATGTATTAAAAAGGGGATCCAAGTACACCCATGCTGAAATGACCAACAGATGAACATTGAAATAGGATTAAGAAAGGCGCAAAAAATAACAAGTGCAACCCAAAGAGGAAACCAGTTCAGTTTTATTTGAATTTTATCTGAAGAACAGTTTTATGTGAATTTTATCTGAAGAATTTGAAATGAAAATACAGTGATTCAGTTAAAGCATTAAGTATTTTGCTGACCTTTTAAGAAATTGCTTATTTTACATTGGACTTACAAATTAAGGGGAAATCAGTGGAATAGGAAGCAATTGATCAGGTGCTATATGAAGATATTTTGAAGCCTTCCACAGGAAACCAGTATAAACATTCACTTGAAGCTGGACAGCAAGGGAAGGAACAGGAAACTGTGAAAACTCTGATGCACTTAATGTTGAGGAGTGATAGGCCAGTGAGTTCTCATATGACAGAGCAATGGATGGCACAGGATGAAACTGAAGTGAACGTGCCACAGGAAGATGCAATAGAACTTTCTATAGAATGCCCGCAGGAAATGGAAAACAAAAAACGTGCCTTTAGTTAGAAGAAAATAAGCTAAGAGAAGAGTTACTTAACTTAATAGAGATACATAGACATATTAAGATAAATGAAAGAAACAAACTGCAGAAGATCAATAAAACCCAAAACATCAGAAGTTTGATAAAACAAATGAACACAGTAATTAGGACTGTCCATAGAGATCCATCCAATATAACAGAAGTAAACTGAATATATTACTGTTAAATTAATAACTGATAAAGATCTACCACAAGAACACAGAGTAGTGAGGGAGAGAAAGTGGAGAACTTGAATACCATCATGGAAGTATCGAATAGAGAAAATTATAAAGCAACTAAGACAAGAAGTGTCATTGTTAGAAGAGTATAGAACAGGGAACAGATCAACAAAAATACTTAGAAAGTTAGACATAATAAATGCAATGCACAGTATTTGAACAGATCAGGATTTATCATGCACTATCGCAAATAGCAAACTAAAAATCTCAGCACAGGTGCAAAATCTTAGAAGAAAAGCAGATAAATATAGAAGAAAAGTACAAAATAAGCAATCTATTGATGACCCAAAAAGTTTTATAGAGAATTCAGAAACAAGGTAAAAGGAATTGAAAGATTGCCAAAAAAAGAAGAAATAGATGCATTCTAGAGAAGTATCTATGAAGATCCTGCAGAACATAACAAAGATGCTAAGTGGATAGAAGAAGTGAAAGAAAGAATAAGAAGTTTAAAGGTACAGAATATGAAATGGGATGAAGTAATAGTCAGAGAGATTGAAACAAAGTTAAGAAAAGCCTCTAATTGGAAAATCCCAGGCCCAGATGCAGTGCCTATCTTCTGGTTAAAAGTATTAACTTAAAATCTTTGCACGAATATTTAGCCATGAGTAAGAACTATTTATATGCATACTCCAAAGTGACACCAACCTGGGTAACAATAGGAAAAACAATGCTCCTACTAAAGAGTAAACCTGCAAGTTACCCTAAAAATTATAGACCAATAACTTGCCTTCCAATGACGTATAAACTATACACTGAAATTGATGTTGACAGAGTTTATAGTCATTTAGAAGAAAACTCAATTATGGCAATAGAACAAAAGGACAATAAAAGAAAGTCATATGGAACATAGGATCATTTGTTGTTAAATAAAGTCATAGTTGAGAACTGTAAAAAGGGGAAGAATTTAAGTATGGCGTGGATTGACTGCAAGAAAGCATTTGACAGTATCTCACATTCATGGATAAAAGAGTGCTTAAAAATGTATAAGATACACCCTACACTGATGAGCTACATTACGATGACCATGAAACAGTGGCAGACCACTTTACAATTAACCCATGATAAAGAACAACTTATTATTCCATGGATAAAAATTAAAATGGGGATATTCCAGGGTAACTCTCTGTCACCACTGCTATTCTGTCTTGCCCATAACCCATTATGCTGTCTACTTAATAGCTTAGACTATGGCTATAATTTGACTCGTAGAAAACAGCAACATGTAAAGACTCCTCATCTTCTCTTTGTCGATGATTTAAAACTTTATAGCTCATCAGATGAGGAGCCAAAAGCACAACTCCAAGTTGTCAAAACTTTTTCAGATGATATAAGAATGTCATTTGGTCTTGATAAATGTGCAAAAGCAACCTTTAAAGCAGGAAAACTGCAGCACCAAGAAAACATCAGTTTGGGACAAGAATGCGATATAAAAGAACTTGAGCAAAAGGGAGTATATAAATGTTTGAGAACTGATGAAGGATCAGCAATATAACATGAACAAATGTGAATAAAACTTAGTAAGGAATACTTTAAGACTTAAATTAATCCTGAAAATAGTGTTGACGTCTTGGAAGAAAATCCGAACTATAAACCAATTTGCTCTTCCTGTCCTTACAGTTTTGGAGTGATTGACTGGTCCCAAAATGTGCTGGATAGATTAGATAGGAAAACAAGAAGGATGCCTCATGCTTACCAAATCATTTATAAAAATCAGTGCATACCAAGATTATATATTCCCCATTCTGAAGGAGGTATGGGCCTCCTTGAAACTGATTACATTTATAGATCTGCAATCATGGGACTCCACACATATCTTCTGACCTCACAAGACCCAAATGTAGTGAAAGTTTTGAAGCATGAGGAGAATAAATCTAAGATGACTTCCCTGCTTTGGCTAGCAGAAGCACATTGGCATCAAGCAGGAATGGAAATCAAACCACAAGTAGATAGAAATCAGGCAGCAACTAAATGTGCCAAAAAAAACAAAAGAAAGAATATAAGGTGAAAGACCAGATGAGAAGGCAAGAAATGTGGAAAATCCATAAAGACAGTTTCAAGTATAGAAAACTTCTGGAAACCTCATGTTGATTAGGAATGAATGCAGGAATGGTTAACGGGAGGCAAAGTCAAACCAAGAGATGAAAAGTTAATATTGGTGGCACAAGATAGTGCAATGGTTTACATAGTCCATTGAACATGTGGGAGAAACAGACGTATGTAGGTTTTGTAAAACAGAGTTGGAAACAGTCGCACACCTCATTGCTGGTTGTGACATACCAATGGCAGAAGGATTGCATACTGAAAGGCATAATAATGTGGTAAGACTGTTGCACTGGGGATTGTGCAAACATTATGGTATTGAAGTGGCAGAAAAACACTGGAAACATGAGCCACAAAGCATCATAAAAAATGATGAAGTCTACATCATATGGGATCATCCATTACCAACAGTTCAAAAGATGGATGCTAGAAAACTGGATATAGTAGTCCAAGAAAAGACAAAAGTAGCACTGATCATTGAAATCGCCACACCCAGTGACTACAGTGTCTTGTGTACAGAGAGAGACACAACATTATAAAATATCAGGATTTGCAGGCAGAAATGAGAACAATGTAGAAGAAAGATACCCAGATAGTTCCAGTAGTAGTAGGAGCAATGGATCTTATAAAAAGGACTCTACAATTGTATTTAGATATGTTACCAATACAGGTAACTCCGTACGAATTGCAGAAGGAGTCATTACTGGGTACATTGCGAGTGCTGCAAAGAGCACTTCAGGCTGACATCAAAGAGTGAAACAATACTAATTTCATGAACTTTAATTGTACTTTGACTTAGGAATGGGGTCCATTCCTGACATGATATTAGAAACCCAAAAGATTTGGAGAAATTAAAAAAAGATTGAAACTCTGGGCAATATTTTAAAGAATCTTTCTCTTTGTTCAGCTGTGAATCCAGACTGGGAAAATTTGAAGGGTGATCCAAGTGCTTTCTCTTGCACATATTCTTCCACAGGGGGCTAGAATGAGAGTTATCATCAGAATTCTTGTGAGAAGACTGACCTCCGATCTCACTTATGCTGGCCTAGAATGTCTCTGGTCCTGAGAGAGTCATGAAGAATGTATGGACACAGATGGTACCCAAGGGCAGGGTCAGTACCTCTGCCATAATAGTGAA
Organism: Protopterus annectens; assembly: GCF_019279795.1. Lineage (NCBI taxonomy): Eukaryota > Metazoa > Chordata > Ceratodontiformes > Protopteridae > Protopterus > Protopterus annectens. The sequence goes on along the minus strand of NC_056737.1, from coordinate 1,721,910,862 downwards.
ATACATGGGACCAAAGCTCTTGGTACTGACAACTTCAGGCCAATTGGCAAACAGGATGGCTGCATACTGATCCTTGGCGTTGAAGACTCTAGGGCTGGAGCCAAATATGGAATTTTCAGGCCCAAGGCACAAAATGCCAAGTTCTCCAATATCGAGAATAGCACTAAAGCCATTGCTGCCTAAACTCTCAGAGCTTAGGGCCTGATACAATCACCTGGGTCCAAGTAAACATTGATGTTAAGGGACACAGCATCAATGTTACCAGTATCCAAACCATTTATCTGGGAGACATACGGTTTATCTATGTCAAGGGTCATGGTATGCCAGATGGCACCAACGCCTTCACTATCAGTACCAAAACCAGGCCTAGAGGAGAAATGTAAGAAGTGGTGTCCTGTGGAACATCTTGGCTAATGGTGGGAATTGCCAGGACCAAGAATACCGTAGTGAAGCCTTAAAGAAGGTTGACATTAGGTGCTTCCAATCAATCAGGGGTGAGCTGCAGAGAGATCCTTGGGGCCTAACAGAGGGCACCAAGTATGGACTGGAGAAGACCAACTTTGATATCTCTTTCTCAGATGAGAAAATACCAAACCACCTTTTGTGGGTGGACTGCTTAGTAAGGCTTGAAGACTCTTGCCTAAGAGGTGAAGAAGTTTTGTAAGGCATAGCCATATTCACTATCTCACATGAATTAACTGGAGAAACAACTTTAAAAGTATTAGCTGCTGCTATCTTTTTTAGCATAGATGTATCTTCAGCCTTCCTCTTTTATTTCCTTTTGTCCTTTGTCTTTTTCCTGCATCGCTGCCAAGAAGAATGCAGTTGGAACTGAGTCTGCTGGGATTATACCTTTGACAACCAACTTATTTCTACATTCTGTAAGGGCCATGATGCTGAAATTTTCACATATGGGGCAGTTGTTAGAGACTTGCAATGACCTTATAGATACCAAGCAAGAATCTTGTGAGTCCTGCAGAAGGAGTTTGTGACCACAGGATTTGCATTTCTTAAATCCTGGCTTTTACACTTTATCTACACCATTACAAGTTCTGGATACACAACTGCTTAGAAAAATGTTGCTCAAACAGATGCTGACACCTCTGTAATACAAAAAAGGGCATAAGAAAATAAAGCAAGTGTGCCAACAACCCAAGAACTGACTATGTAGGAAGGGAGATGGAAGGCAAAATACAAGGGAGAGAAATTTAGAGATCAGAGTAAAGCACTGTAGAAGCTGCAAAATGCACCTAGACTTAAATGTCCACTGAGCAACTACTGTCAGATACAAAATAGTACATATCTGCACCAAAAAACTATAAAACACTGTCAAAAACACTTGAGCTGATCAGGAGACATTGTTATTTAATTGGTGGCAACAAGATCTGGAAAAGGCACTCAAGCTCTGAGGAATTTGCTGCCATCACTAGAGGGTGCTAAATGCTCCAGTCCTGTTGTTTCACTATCCAGACAGGATCTCAGAAATCTACAGGAATCAATCTGAAGATGTTATAAAAGACTGGGAAATAAGAATGGAAAGGCAATATACAAAGGAACAATGGGTGGGTGTTTGTATGGTGCCCAAAATGCAACAAAGTCTAGAGGGTTTAGGATTTTTACATGGGAATGTCTTCAGACTTCAGAAAAAAAATCCTACATTTAGATAGCAAATGTTGGAGGTATGATAGGATAGAGAGGGGTACTTGGGAACATTTTTGCTGGAATGCAATGAGTTGGTAGATTTTTAAAATTCTGTAAAGGGAATTCATTAATATGGCTAAAGCGTACTTTGTCAAAAATGTTGGGGAGAAAATTATTGTAACAAAGGAAATTATTCTTTTGAACTTGGATACAGAAACCACCACTTGACGATGTGAATACTGGCTCTAGATGATTGTCACTGTTGAACTGACACCACAACCTCATATGGAAAAAAAATGGAAAAATGTGGTTGAGAATAGAAGGATAAATGGAAAGATACTGAAGTGCCTAGACATAGTAAGGCCTTTAGTGATAATGACTGCCATAAAAACAATTACAGTAAACACTCAGTTAACCGGAACTCAAACAACCATGTTCCCCCTCAGCAAACTACCCCCCTTCTCTTTCTCAGCCTTGCAGCTGACACCATTGTGTCTCAAGCAACGGCAAAAAATATTGAAGAAACACAGTACAATTTTCGTGTGTTGAACTTTCTGTTTTCCCTCCGCAGAAACTTACATTTTTAGAATTTTAGAGTTTTAAAAAGCAAGATAGAAATAAATTCCTTTTCCCCAAACTGAGAACAAGTCAAACCAAACAAATAATATAGGGTACAGTATTAGTCAGGCCTATTTTTAATAGTAACTATCAAGCAACCAGAAACTACAGCTGTCTGGCATGTACCAATCCCCATGGGTGCCAGTAAACTAAGAGTTTACTGTACTAGAAAATGGAAATCAAAGTCTAGATCAAATATAACTGATTTATTGTATACTGCAAAGGAGATAAAAGAAATGGAGGAGGAATCTTTAGAAAATGGAATGAACAAACTGCATAGAAATAATATGAAATTTATAGGAACAATATGTGCTGAATAATGTTCAAGAGGTGGAGTTAAATTTCAAGGAAGGCAGGATTTCAGCAATCTCCATAATGTTAAAGTGACTGACAATTGTTAATAAAGATACCATAGATGTATAATGCAGAAAATGTTTATAATACTTTATTTTCTTTTGTATAACTGCATGTGTACCCATGTCACTGTGCAATGTGTGAATTTAAAGAAAGTGTTATTAAAAAAATAAAGATGGTGCCTTAGCTCTTCCTCTAGAAGCATCTCCATTTCTTAGGTTCATAGTTTCATAACTGGTTAGGCTAGCAGCCCTAGGGTCTTTACAAGCCTAGCCATGTTAGTCCCCAGTATCACCATTTGTACTTTTTGGGTAGATTACAGAACAAATTTATGAACAGAGCAGGTCTGTAATCAACACCTGCTACCCACTGTCCATGAGGGACATGGATGTCATGCCAGGGTTGAATTTGCGGTCTCCCATCCAATTATCTAGGTTGTGTTTAAATAGGGTCAGTGAGGAGCTCTGTTTTACATGAATAGGAAGTCTATTCCAAAGACATGGTAGTCTCTGGAGAAATATCTGTCTCTCCAGCATGTTCTGTTAATGTCACAGGCTAGGTTGAGATCTCTAGAGTGAGTGACTCTTGTAACATTTGACTTGCGGATGTGCAGTACTTCCATTAGGTCAGGGTCTGAGATTGCCCTATAGGCCAGGCACAAGTCACCTCTCAGCAGCCTATAAGATACTGAGTAAAGTGATAGGGCTTTCCATCAGTCCAAGCAGGTCATGGTTTGGAGTCTCTGTATTTTCCTAGTGAGAAATCTCTGAGGTCTCCCCAGCTGCTGCAGGTGTATGGTGAGTTAAATGCAAAATGGTGCATTATACTCTATTAGTAGCCTGATGAGGGTCAATTACAGTGGAGTTATAACATCTCTTGACCTGGATGCTATGCCCTTCCTTATGAGGTGTACTACTTAGAAGGCTTTCCTTATCTCTGTGGAAACTTGGTGGTCGGAATTCAGATTGATATCAACCTGTCATCCCAAGTCCTGCACCACTGGGGGGGGGGGGCTGTTAATATTGTAAATTGTAGGGAATTCCGTTTTGCCAAAGGGAGCAATAATAAATTTTTTTCATTTAATTTTAGATAATGGTTTTGGCACCAATCATTCATTTGTGTTAGCCCTTCTTGTAATATGTTGACATCACTGGGGGACTCAATGATTACTCCCAGCTTGCAAACATCAGCAGACTTGGTCAGCCAGAGCCCGTCTACTTATGCTTGGACTTCTGAGAAGTAGACATCAAACAGTAAGGGGCCCACCACAGTCTGCTGTAGTATTCCACTGGTGATGGGTCTACTGTTGGAGCTGGAGCCAGCAATTTTGACATAGTGTGTTCTGTCAGTGAACCATTTGGCTATCCATCTAGTAATGTAAGGGCTAATCCCCAGATGGGAGAGTTTCTCATCAATGCCAGAGTGGGAGATTGTGTCAAAAGCCTTGGCAAGGTTGAGATAGACTGTGTGCACTGTCTTACCTTTGTCCACGGCTTTGGTGACATTCTCAAAGAAGTCTATTCTACCAGGTTTAATAAGCAAACTAAGTTAGGTCCAGTATTTGGTGGTCACCTATGTCCTTGTTAATGATAATTATTTTCGCAGCCTTACAGATGAGGCTAGTTAGACTTATGAGTCTGTAGTTCCAAGGGTCAGTTGATGGCCCAGTTTTGCGCAGGAGGATTACTGTTGCTGTTCTCCATTCTTCAGGACCATAGCCAGTACTCAAGCAATGATTAAAATGGACACCAAGTGGGTCCACTAGGTCTTGTTTTAGATTGTTTAGTAAACAACCTGGGATATTATCTGATCTCACTGAGGCCATGTTTTTGGCCTTGGTGAGTACAGAGATTACCTCTTCTCTAGAGATACTAGGCAGAGGGCTGGCATCAGGAATGTTTGGGATATGGTAAGTGGGGTTAGGAGGGTGAAGTTTTTGCTGAATCTGTCAAATAGCAGGTTGGCAATATCTTCCAGTGCAGTATGAGTGATTCCATCTACAACCTGTTTGTCACATAGCTGAGCATTCCCTTTTAGACTTCTGACATAGTTAACAAATGCCTTTTGGTTATCCTTGGTGTCAAAGAAAATACTTCAAAAGACCAAAAGCATAAGGTTCAGTTCAGGTATCTTTATTCTTGTGCAAGGAGACAAAAAATGCAGTTACAGAGTTTGTCTGACTATAATCAGGAAGTGTCACAATTATTATACCTTTCTTTCAAGGCACTGCCCACTATGGCTGACGTAGCAGACCACCAGTTCACAATTCTGTTACTTTACAGATGTTTCTCACATTTCTAGCTGACTCTTCAAAGTTTAAAAAAGATTCTTCAGTAAACAGGATGGCCTTGACGACCACCGGTCAATTATAACTTTCTTGCTATGTGATGTTACAAGTCTAGGTACTATGGCTAATTCAAGCACAATGCAAGTACAGATTTCTGAAGCAGTTCATTGTTTATAATATCTAACTTTCTTGCAGCTTGTGCACTTTTTCATTAGCACGAACAGAGCTTATTGTCCATAATGAATGGATCTACAGAAATTATTATTATTCTCCATTTAATTTCCTGACCTAGCAGAAAATCACCTGCTTTCCAGTACATTTCCAAAGCATAAACATGTATTTTGCTGTGCTAGCAAACTAGGTCAGAGTGCATCTTGCAGTGTCAGAAAGCACAATTTCAGAAAAGCATGTTTTCAGTTTCAAATAGAACTAATGCTGCATATAGAATAAAAACGTGTTAATCTTTCCTTATTTAAAATAAGCATTGCACACATATGTTAATACATATTTTTCTAACATTTCCCCCCTGTTAATACTTTTTATTCTATTTCAAAAGCATAAACAGTTTGTTTCTTCTCCTAACCTCTTCCTATGAGGATTTGCAGCTAAGAGAGTCATTCAGTTTAAACTTATGAAAGTGTTTCCTTTTTCAACAGTTCTTTAATTTCAGTACTTTGATACAAAGTCTCAGAAAATGACATGTCTATAAAATCTTTGATTAATTTTTTCATGGAGGGAATACCACAGCAAATACATGCTCCTAACAAAAGTAATCCCACACAAATGGCAATCAGGATGTTCATTAGGATGGAACCCCACCCCCAAACAAATTCTGGAAAAAGTCCATCAGTGGGTTCGGGCCTGGCCTGGTCATGTCAGACACTTGCTGAATCACTTCCAAATGATCGTTGATTTTGTGTTTATTGTCGGGAATGTATGAACAACACTCATCTTTGATTAAAGCGCACGTACCACCTCTCGCCGCTAGGGTGAAGTCAAGAGCCATGCGGTTTTGAAGCACCATAGTTTTCATTGCATTCAGTTCATCAGTCATTAATTCAAGAGCAAACAAAGTTGCATTGCTCATGACCTCGAGAAGTTTGGATAGCTTTCTCAGTTCCCAAATTGATTTAACTGCACCATATGCAGGGGCTATGCCAGCCCAGGATATGATAGTGTCACTCAAGTCCATGTGTGCTAGTTTACTCTTGTCTTTCACGGAGTTATGGTTTCTCCAGCCTGCTACAATCTGTCCCATTGGATTCTCAGGTTTCTTGATTGGATTTTCAGGTTTCTTTGCAATGTCTCTGACATTTCAAATTCTCCCATTAGGGAAAGCTGTAGTGTGTATTATGGCCGGGACCAGGTAACCCAAAAAACAACTGCCGGACCAATTCTCAGGCAACCATTTGTTTGCCTTTTTCCCACATATGAAATAACAGTTTTCTACCTTAGTATTGATATACACCTTCCCTGCATGAAACATTTTCTTATCTATAATAGACAGTTGCTTTAAAAGAACAGGATTATGTTGTATATCACTGACAGTTTTATGCAAGGACTCAAAGTATGAGTCATAATCTGCATCACAAATTGTTTCTGTATTTTTAGCATTTTTAGGTTTAATATAACATTTATAAGAAACCGTTACATTACATTTGCTCCAACCTACTTGAATCGGGTCATTCTTAAAAAAGCATACAATTCCTGTTTGTGTCACAGTTAGGAATAATGCAATTTTGTCTCTAGATTTTACAGGTGTAGTCTCAAAAATCAAGTTTTCCCAGGTCTCATTGACCCCTAGGGAGACAGCAGCCATCAATAATCCCCCGTATGCTGTTGGTATAGCTGTGCAAATCCAACAATTCGAAATATTAAAAGTCTCAGTATACACACATTTGATTGCTTGGTAAGTGTTAAAGTTCGGATGCCAGTCTATGAGTGTTGAATCACGTTTGTTCAGTCTAGCTGGTGTGGCTGAAGTAAAGAAAGGCCACAGCAAAAGCCACAGCAAAAAGAACATTGTCACTAATGCAGTTATTAAGATGATTATGCAACACTGCTGAAGTCGTTCAGTATTTCTATTATCTCTGGGTCTTGTCATTCTACTGCTGCTGTGTGTTAGCAAGAGTTTTATCAAGTTCAAAGTTTTTGACTAGTTTACAGTGTGTCAAATGAATCCAAGATGAACGTTCTGCAATTTTGACTGCTTTGGGCATGCTCAGCAGTACTTGATATGGACCTTCCCACTTTGGTGTCGTCCAATTCTTCTTTTTGTTTGTCTTCACCCAGACCCAAGTGCCTGGGGCTACTTCGGATGGTTTGGTTTGGTCTTTATCTGAAACAGAATTAAACTGTAAAAGATGTTTGTTATTCAGCATACTCATCATATACTCTGCAAGTGTCCAATCTGTTTCCTGGTCTGCAGGCATGAGAGGTTTCCACCGAAGTATATAATAAGCTCTTCCAAAAATCTTTTTGAAAGGTGTCAATCCTTTTGCATTCAGAACAGTTCTCATGCTCAACAGTGCCAGGGGCAAACAGTACACGCAGTTCTTCTGTGTATCAGCCATGAGTTTTTTAAGCTTATTCTTTAAAACTCCATTGTGCCTCTCTACTAACCTTGCAGATTGAGGGTGATATGTACAGTGATGTTTTAAAGAAATCTCAAAATACCGGCTCAACTGTTGTATAGTTTGGTTAACAAAATGTGTACCATTGTCACTGTAGATCCTTTCCAGTATGCCAAATCTAGGAATAATTTCTTTAACTAGGGTCTTTGCAACAGTGGCTGCATCTGGTTTACTAGTCGGAAAGGCCTCTGCCCATTTGGACAACATATCCACAATGACAAGGCAGTGCTTTTTATTTTCACATTTGCTCAATTCTATGAAATCCATACAGATAGTATGAAATGGATATGGTGGTGTAGGGAAACTCCCTTGCTTGGGCATTAACACCCCTTGTGCATGATGTTTATTACAAGTGTGACATGACAGGCAAAATTTTTTACTGTAGTTTGTAAACCCGTACGTAGCGAATACCCGATTCACTAACTGTACCATCCCCCCTGTTGAGACATGGCTCTGCCCATGGCTCAACAAAGCTGCATATCTAAATAAATTAGATGGTAATATCGGTTTTCCCTCTTTGTAGATGTACAGCCTTTCCCTGAGAATTGCTCCTCGTTTTTTCCATTTTTGTCTTTCAGCTTGTGTAGTAAGTGTATGCATTGTTTTCAACATTTCTAAGTCTAAAATCTCAGAAGGTTGTAATTCCTCGTTCAAAAGAAATGCTGCTGAGGCTGCTTGCTTTGCAGCTGTGTCAGCTCTCGCATTGCCTTTTGAAATCCTATCTTGTTGTTTTGTATGAGCTATGCATTTACAAATAGCTACTTTCTGAGGCAACTGAATAGAATCTAACAAATCTAAAATAAACTGTGCATGGTTAATCGGTTTGCCAGTAGATGTCACCATTCCTCGATTCTTCCACTGTTGTGCAAAAACATGTACAGTAGAAAAAGCATACTGGCTGTCTATAAAAATGTTTATGCTTTTACCCTTTGCTAAGGTACATGCCCGTGTTAAGGCAATCAACTCTGCTGCTTGTGCAGATAAGCTATGTGGTAGAGGTTTTGCTTCTACAATCTCAGTATCAGAAACTACTGCATAAGCTGTTAGGTTCTGTCCTGTAGGACTCCTTTTGCATGAGCCATCCACGTAATATGTCACCTCGGCATCATCCAAGGGAACATCCGTGAGGTCTTTTCTAGGTAGTGTCTTTTGCTCAATTAGCTGCAGGCAGTTATGGAGTGTGCCATCCACAGGAGTTGGGAGCAAGGTAGACGGATTCAAAGTAGTACATCATTCAATTGTCATGTGAGGTTGGCTCAGCAATATAGTCATACAAGAAAGATGCCTAGCAGGGGAAAGATATGCTACTTTTTCTTGCAGTAAAATGATTGCGACTGCATGAGGCACTCTCAATGTGAGAGGGTGGAATAACACTACTGAGGCTGAAGCCTGCACTGCCATTGCAGCTGCAACTACTGCTTGTACACAATGGGATAGAGACCGCGCCACTGGGTCCAGTTGTGATGAATAATAAGCAATGGAGCATTGTTTGTCCCCATGCTGTTGAGTCAATACTGATGTCATATAACCTTGCTTACAATCTACAGTTTAAAAAAAACGTTTGTAATAGTTTGGCAATCCTAAAACTAATGATGATGCTATCAATTGTTTCAGTTTGCAGAAAGTTAATTCTGCTTCTGGTGTCCACTGTATTAAATCTTGTGCTGCCATAGGCTTCTTAAAAATCAGGTCGGTTAAAGGTGCATTCCAAAGCATAGTTTGGGATCCAGCTTCGACAAAAATTAGTCGTACCCAGGAAGGACATCATTTCCTTCTTGGTTGTGGGTTTAAGTGCTTGTAAGATCGCTACTTTTTCTGTCCTCATCTAATGTTCTGCCATCTTTGGATATTACATATCCAAGGTATTTCACTTGTTTTCTCCAAAGCTGCAATTTATTTTTGCTTATTTTGTGTCCTTCAACTGCTAGGAATTTTAATAATGCTATAGTATCTTCCTTACAATCTCGCTGGGTAGGGGCGGCCAGCAGGATGTCATCAACATAAAGTAAAATTTGACTACATCTCGGTGGGATAAATCCCGCTAAATTACTTGCTATTTCTTGTGAGAATATCATTGGGCTTTCACTATAGCCCTGTGGTAGTCGCGTATATGTATACTGCTTCCCCTGAAATGGAAATGCAAACCAATACTGGCTGTCAGGGTGTATTGGTTTCGAAAAGAATGCATTGCTGATATCTACCACAGAAAAATACTTCTGATGAGGTTTTAAATCATTCAACAAGGTATGTGGATCTGGCACCGTAGGTGCTCTTGGTATTACTGCATCATTTACAGCTTGTAAATCTTGGACCATACGCCATTCTCTGTTTGCTTTTTTAACTGGGAATAAAGGTGTGTTACATGGTGAATCAGGAGATTCCACCAGTATTCCCTTCTTAAGTAAAGCTGCTATGATTGGTTTAATACCTGCCTCTACATCTTTTCTCAAGGGGTACTGTCTCTTTTGTGGTCTAAATGCTGTCTTTGGTGTGATAGTAACTGGTCCTGCTGTGTGAATTAGTCCTATGTCTGGCTTTCCTGTTGACCAGAGAGTTTCTGGTATGTCTAACAAAGCTTTTTCTTCCTCATCTAATAAGAGGGTTTCTCAGCTGTCTTTGCTGGACTGCAAGTGTACACCTGGATGTGTTTGTGTTATCCAGTTCAGTTTCTGTTTTTGTATTCCCTGTTCTGACAGTTCTGATTCTGTCTGTTTTTCTCATTTTGTGATTTTTTCTCCTAGGTCTATCCATTTTAAATTTTCCTCTTTAGTTAAACTAACATGCGGTAATAGATTTGATTTGTAAAGTGAAAAGAACTCCTGGAGTAATGAACAGCTAACTACACTGTTCCCTTTCATGTCCCAGTACAAATTACACAGTACTAATCTGTTTGCATGATTTGTAAACAATTCTTGTTCATATTCTTTGTCAGGTCCTGGTGTATTACAATAATACAGAGTACAGTGCAACAGGTGTTGTATGTCAATACAAAGGGAGGGGAACTTACTGATAGCTACATTCATTAACTCTTCAGTTACTGCTCCAGGGCCAGTTGTAACTAAGTCCTGGCTGTACCAGTAAAATGCCTCACCTTCCGTTTGCACTTCAAAAGTATTAGTTTGTCACTGTGCTTCCATATCCTGCATGGTTGGAACTACTGCTATGCCTAATAGTTGCATAAGATCTCTGCCCAAAAGGTTCACTGGGCATTTTGCAGAAAAAACAATTTTGCTTTTCTGGGTTAATCCTGAAACAGGATCTGTTATTGTAATGTTATGGGAGAGAGGCACCCAATAGAGCTGTCTATTAGCTGCTTTTACTAGTATAAAGTCATGTGATTCTGAATTTTCTGGTAGTTTGGAGGGGTGCACCAGGGTTCGTGATGCCCCTGAATCGCACAAAAATTTGACTTCCCTCCCTTCTACCAGGAGTGTCACTTCTGGTTTTGTGTCAGCTAGATAGAGCTCTAAGCTTAGTAATTCTAGGTCTAATATTTCGTTTTCTTCACTATCGGTAGCTTCCTGCACTTCCTCTATTATCACATTCTCTGCTCCTTCTATCACATTCTCAATTGTCCTTTCTCTATTATTCCTATCTAGTGATTCCTGACTTTCATATAGTCAGTCCTCACCTTCATTGTTTTTGTCTTCCACTGCTGCCTTCTTATTTTTCTTGCAATCCCTTGCCAAGTGTCCCTGTTTCCCGCATTTGAAGCACTCACCTCTTTTCTTTCTCCCTTCAAAGTCCTCTGATCTCTGATCGGATTGTTTGTTTCCCTGGGCATTCTTTTTGCCCATTTGTCTGGACTGTACTAAATAAACTTCTTCATCTTCCACAGCAAATACTTGGGCTTTCTTTTTCTTTTTGTTATTAAAATGCCTTTCGGCATGTCTAGCATATTCAAGCAGTGATTGTAATCTGCTTGTACGATGGTCTACCATATGTTTAGTAATGAAACTACTTATGGGTGCAATACAGCCTTTCAAAAATGCATTCTTTAACTGCTGCTCATATGGGGAATATTGTGTCTGGTCTTCAGGCACCTGCATTCCACAGTGATTGTTAAAACATTCTAATAATCTGGCAAAATATCTATCAATAGTTTCACTTTCTTGTTGGATGCATTGATTAATGCAAGTCCAGTCTGCCCTAGGCTTCCATTTCTCAGAAATTCTGTCTGTCAGACCTTTCACTCTGTTATCTAGTTCTGCGCTGCTATGTGGGAGGGGCCTAAGTGCAGCGTCATGGGGATTTCAGTTGCCACTGATCATGTGCCAATCTGGACCTTCTATTTGTCTGATTACCTTTTCTACTTCCTCTCCGTTTAAGTGATAACTTAATCTCATGCCCTGTAAATCTTCTAAGAACTTTCTAAAATTAACTTTTGGATGGAGAATTCCCTCTGTGGCTTTCTGGATGTCTTCCGGTGTCCACGGTCTGTATACTAAGAGAGTTGGGTCCTGCCCTTCTTGTCCTGCTTGAAGATTTGGTACTTCTATGAGTGGGCATATCTCTTCTTCACTCATAGCCCGTAAATTCCCATTCATTTGATATAATTCAATATCCCCTTTTAAATTACGTGTTCGAGATCTAGTCTCAATAGGATCTCTAACAAACGGTAGTGGTTTTATAGGAATAACTGGATATCGTGGAGGTGGGCCAGTTTGTTCTTTTGCTTCATATTCCGGTAAGGGAGCTGGTAAGGGAACCGGAACTGGAGGGGGCGGAGGGGCCAATGCTATAACTAAGTTATTATCCTCTTTGTCTAGAAACATTGCTTTCAAATTTTTATTCTTTTGTTCTCTTCGGTTTACTTCCTCAATCCACCTGTGTGCCTGAGGAACTCCTAATTTATGCTGTTTTTTAACCCGACCTTTAGAATCGGTTTTTAACTGTCTAATAAGTTTGATAAGCAAGGATCTTTCTAGTTTCCCATCAAATTCATATTTATTAACCCATTTAGTATAATATCTAACATTGTCGGCGCATTGTGATTGCATATATTTTGCGTCTTCAGTTAACGGTGGGCTTTGGGGTTTTTTCGTTTTTGTGCATGTATTACCCATTTTGTTCTAACCTTTTAAATGTTATGTAACCCTTTTATTTTTAATGTGGTACCACCAAGTGTTTACAGTCCCTTCAGACTACCTGCCTACTTATTCTGTTTTCCTGATCTATAACAAGATAGCAATATTTCTGTCCCTGAATTTTAACAAAATTCTCACAGAACAAATAAAATCAAGTCCCTGATCTAAAACAAAAAAAAGTAGATTCACCCTACCTGAGCCTCAGCGATTGGTCACTCACTGTTCAAATGAAACCCGCCTTCAGTCGTAGATCAGAAAAGTGGCTGGCCTCTTTTGCACGACAATTCATTCGGAGGTCTTTCAATGAAGACGATCCGATGTGGTATCTTCCCTGCGCAGTTTCATGCCACCTGGCCCATCTGATCCCAGGCTAAACGAGGGTTTCCAGCTCCAAAGGACCAAAAAATGTCAAAGAAAATACTTCAAAAGACCAAAAGCATAAGGTTTAGTTCAGGTATCTTTATTTTTACGCAAGGAGACAAAAAATGCAGTTACAGAGTTTGTCTGACTATAATCAGGAAGTGTCACAATTATTATACCTTTCTTTCAAGGCATTGCCCACTACGGCTGACATAGCAGACCACCAGTTCACAATTCTGTTACTTTACAGATGTTTCTCACATTTCTAGCTGACTCTTCAAAGTTTAAAAAAGATTTTTTAGTAAACAGGATGGCCTTGATGACCACCGGTCAATTATAACTTTCTTGCTATGTTATGTTACAAGTCAAGGTACTATGGCTAATTCAAGCACAATGCAAGTACAGATTTCTGAAGCAGTTCATTGTTTATAGTATCTAACTTTCTTGCAGCTTGTGCACTTTTTCATTAGCACAAACAGAGTTTATTGTCCATAATGAATGGATCTACAGAAATTATTATTATTCTCCATTTAATTTCCTGACCTAGCAGAAAATCACCTGCTTTCCAGTACATTTCCAAAGCATAAACATGTATTTTGCTGTGCTAGCAAACTAGGTCAGAGTGCATCTTGCAGTGTCAGAAAGCACAATTTCAGAAAAGCATGTTTTCAGTTTCAAATAGAACTAATGCTGCATATAGAATAAAAACGTGTTAATCTTTCCTTATTTAAAATAAGCATTGCACACATATGTTAATACATATTTTTCTAACACTGGGCTATTGATGCAATTTTAGTTTTGTAATTTGCTTTAGAAGACTTTAAAAGATTTCAGATTTTCTTATTTAGACATAGGAATGAATTCTTTCTCCACAGGGTGATATCCATCTTGCTTTTGAACAACAGTTTCTTCCTCTTGTTATATAATCCATTTATACTTGAAGTCCAAAACAGTGGCTTGTTTTTCAGGAAGACCTGGTTTTGATCTGGTCAGGTACTGCTGAGTTTATGCAGTTGCTTAAGTGTCTGTACAGGGCTTTTAAATACACTTCTGCATAGTAATCATTGATGTCTGCAATTGCGGGTGGTATGAAGCTTTTTATACCATCACTTAGCAGGCTGTAATTAGCTTTGGTCAACATTTAAAAATTGTTTTACCTGTGAGGGTGTCAGGTCCAGTAGTTACAAACAATACTGATTTGTGGCCTGACTTAACCAGGGAGGGCATCATGCAGGCTGAAGTACAGTGACCCCCACATGTTAGTGAGTACTATGTCCAAAACATTAGAGGCCCTAATGGGGGTGCAGACTATCTGTTCCATGCATTTGTGTTAGCAAAATCCAGAAATTCTGGGCAAGCATATTTTTGCTCATGTATGTCCTCCAGTCTATGGAAGGATACTTGAAATCTCCCATGACTAAGCTATTGGGCCATATGGCTAGGGATTCCAATAAATTGAGGTAAGCGGTATGCTTATCTTGGTACATGGTGCAGATCTATAGCTATCAATGATGTGGTATGGTACTTTCTCAGTAGTTAATTGGACATGGAGCACTTCAACAGAGTCATGCTGTTTGACCAGTCTCGAAGTGTATTTGGTTTTAATAACGCATACACCTCCTCCTTTGGTTCCTTCAAGCTCCCTTTGAGGTCTGAACATGTGGAAGGCATTGTAGCCTTGAGAGGCCTTGAACCATGTTTGGGTAACTGCACAGACATCAGCATCCTCCAAGGTGAGGAGTGTTTCCTGGGAGTGCTTTAAACTCCAAGCATTAAGCAGCATGACCCTGAGTTTGTCTTGATAAGATTTTGCTACAGTAGAAAATTTGTTGTTTTGACATTAACTAAAAAACACCATGGGGGAAGGAACAGCTTTTGCCAGTATCTGAAAGCCTATGGGGGACAGATACAGACCATCTCTAGAAAAGCTGCGAGGTCTGTTTACCATATCCTCCCAGGCTGACTGATACTGGATACCCCTGTACTGACACCAAAAGCTAAGCCAATTGTTGAAGCCAATCATTTTTTGTTTATTTTGTGGCATCATCCTGGGTGATGCAAGGGTACTATTTAGGGCTAGGAACATACCTGTCTGGGACACATAATCAAAGAGTTTCGTCATGTCTCTCTCTTCATTTAGTCCAGAGAGGTACATTTGAAGTTATTCACTCCAAAGTGGACTATTACAGAGTCATAACGGTACTTGTTGTTATGTGACTTGAGTGCATGCATGACTTGTTGGAACCTGGCAGCTGATAGGCAGCTGATTGTGACTTTCTCCTTGTCCAGTCTAGTGAGGTGAGGTGAGGTGAACATCTGTGTGTCTCACTATGGAATCGCCTATGACCAAGGCATTTGATGCGTTTTGCCTTAGGGCTTAATTTGTTGACACACTAGTGTGTGTGTGTGTGTGTGTGTGTGTGTGTGTGTGTGTGTGTGTGTGTGTGTGTGTGTGTGTGTGTGTGTTGATATGTGTAGTGGTTTCTTTTTGCTTAGTGGTGAGTGTGGGTGGTGTGCTTTTGGGAGGTCTCTGTCATTTTGGCAGGCTTTTAATGAGTATCTCCATGTATGTAAGTTTATGTGTCATGACCTTATTTTGTGTGAGAGGGAAAGTGTATGTGCTAACATCCTGTTTGATATCTATTTTGATTTTTCGTGACCTTTCATGACTCTAATTTCAGAGTGTATTTGCAGCTTTCACATAGGATGTTAGTTTGCTTTAGGAGTAAATGGTTGTCAGTATACATGAAGCAATTGCTAAATTGTCTCAAGATGCCCATATCGATCAAGCTGGCAGGAGAAATGATGGGAAACTGACCATCCAATATGGAAGGATTTTTCTAAATGTGGTATTTGGGAAAAAAGTGGGATAGCTGGAATTAGGACTGGTGTAACTAGTGGTCTAGTTTGACGTGGACTAGCAAAGCTAGTGGGTGTATAATATGTTATTGTTGATAAGTGTGAGAACACTTTTTAGAGTGCAACAGAGTAACCCTTTGCTCAGCAGGGAAGCTTGGGAGGTTCTACTGGAAGGTCTCTAAGGAAAAATAATTTTTCCCAGGTATTTGCATTTATACAGAGCACTGCTAAACCCCGTTGCATGGTGAGCATCCATGAGCAAATGTGAAGCTTATATATACAGGTGAATTTAAACAGTTTTTAACACAGCTAACAATGGGGAAGGTCCAAACTGAGCCTTTCTCCAGCAATCACCAACTCAGATGGGTCCTGAGCTACACACTTTGGCTACAAGGATGCAGGGAGGCCCTCTTAATGTAAGATGCCTGGTTTAAGAGCACAGGGAAACCAAACAGTCCAGATTCAGCAGGTCTGAATATACCCTATGCTATATAAGGCAATGAAACATAATTTCAAAATGCAGAGTAAAAGATCAGTCAAAACACCAAAAATGAAGCAGTAATTTAATTAAATAGTTAACAAAGTGCAGTGCTGGCTTAAAAAATCCTTGTTTTTCATTTTTTTTTCAGTGGATGCCTTGGATTTCAATGCAGATGCAGTCCAGACCTCTGACTAAAGTTGTCAAATGTTGAGCAACTTAGTAAATTGAGAGCAAACCTATGCAAATGCGAGGCTCATATAGAGACGAATTTAAACAAAGCTACCAATGGGAAAGCCCCAAACTGAGCCTTTCTTCGGCAATCCCCGATTCAGAGGATTCCTGAGCTACACACTTTTGCCAAAAGGGTGCAGGGAGGCCTTCGTAATGTAAGATGGCTAGTTAAAAAGCACAGTGATACCAAATGGTCTAGATTCAGCTGCCTAAATCTAGCCTATGCTATGTAAGGCAAGAAAAAACATTTTCTAGATGGAAAGGAGTAGGATAGAATCACTTGAAGGTCAAAGTGAGAGGGTTTCATAGGTTCATAAGTTCATAGGTAGGTACTAGGCTATCAGCCCTGGGGTCTATACAAGCCCAGCCAAAAAGGTACCCTAGCTTTTGCCAACCAAGAAAATTATTTTCCTGTGACACTGTCAAGCAGAGCCACAGAAGTGATCCCCGGGGTGAATTTCCTATTTCCCATCCAATCATCAAGATTTTTCTTGAAGGGTACTAATGAGGAGCTTTGTTTGACATAGATAGGTAGTTTATTCCAGAGTATGGGAAGTCTCTGGGACAGGAATCTATCCCTCCAGCATGTTCTGTTTATTGTGGTGACTAGGTTTAGGTCTCTAGAGCATGTAGCTCGGAGGGATTGGGATTTCTTTAAGTGGAGCATGTCCAACAGCTCTGGGTTTGACATAGCTTTGTATGTTAGGTAGAGATCACCTCTGAGTAGGCGATATGCGACAGAGTAAAGCTGGAGTTTTTTGAGACGGTCTGCGTAGGGCATCTGTTTGAGGACGGTAATCCTCTTTGTGAGGTATTTCTGTGGCATTTCCAGTTGTTGCAGATATCTTGTGAGATACATACCAAAAGGGGCATACTCTATAATGGGTCTAATGAGTGATGAGTAGAGGGGAACAATTACCTCTTTTTTTCTGGATGAGAAACCTTTTGTGATGAGGTGTGCCACATAGAAGGATTTCCTGACTACTGTGGCAATGTGATTATCAAAGGAGAGACTACTGTCCACCTGTGTCCCAAGGTCTCTTATCGGTGTTAAGTATACTACCGCCTATGTTGTACTTCATGGGTACAGAGTTTTTATCAAAGGGGATGACAATGCACTTTTCGGCATTGAGCTTGAGGTCATGGCTTTGACACCAGGCATCTGTCTCAGTGAGGCCCTTTTGTAGGATGTCCACATTGTTAGTAGTTTTGATTATGGCTCCTAGTTTGCAGTCATCTGTGAATTTAGTTAGCCAAAGACCTTCTGTGTTAGCCTGTACTTCAGAGAAGTAGATACCAAACAGGAGAGGACCCAGGAATGAACCCTGTGGTACTCCACTTGTCTCTGGTCTGAAGTCATAACTCCAGAGTGGGGGATGGTGTCAAAAGCCTTGACAAGATCTATATAGGCTGTGTGAACCACCTTACCCTCGTCTATGGCTTTGGTGACTGCTTCAAAGAAGTCTATCAGGTTTAGGAGACATGGTCTGCCTTTTACAAACCCAAACTGGGTGGGGTCCAGAGTTTGGAGATTACCAATGTCTTTATTTATAAGTTCCATGATGATATGTTCCATGGCCTTGCAGACCAGGCTCGTTATGCTAATGGAGCGGTAGTTTCCGGGGTCCGTGGTGGCTCCCCTTGTGGAATGGGATAACTGTTGCTGTGCTACATTCAGCGGGCACAAAGCCTGAGGTGAGGCTATGACTGAACATGGTACTTAGGTGGGGTGCCAGTTTGTTCTTTACTTCATGTAGAACACAGCCTGGGATATTGTTTGATCCCATGGATGCTGTGTTCTTGGCTTTGGAGAGTGTGTTTTTTACCTGTGCAGCTGTGATTACAGGAACTTTGCATTCTTCCATTATAGAGATGGGTCCTTTTGGGGGTGAGAGGGTGGTAAAGTTAGCACTGAACCTAACTGCCAGGATGTTAGCAATATCAGTTGGGTCTGTATATTTAGTGCCACTGTGCTGTAACTCAGAGTAAACCTGAGTGTTGGCATTGAGATTCTTGACATAGCTATAGAATGCTTTGTTGTTGTCTTTAGAATCAGTGGTGATTTTGTTTTTGTAACTAGCTTTTCAGGATTTTATCAGGGATCGCAGCTTCTTACTGAAGCTGCCAGGGAGCTCCTCCACTCATGGGATTTTACTCTCTTTTGCAACAGTTTCTTTCTTCTGTTGTACAGTTTGTTTATGGTAGGGGACCACCAGATTGGCTTCCTTTTTTTGGAGGATAGTGTCTTGGTTCTGTTTGGGAAAGCACGATCCATGCACTTGTTTAAGTGCTTATAAAGTGCAATTGTGTAGGATTCAGTAGTCGTAACTGTATTGTCCATCTGCATGGTTGTCATGAAGTTCACCACTTCTGTCTTAGGAAGCATGAAGTTGACTTTGGAGAAAATTTTTGCCATGGTTTCCTTAATGGAGGGTGGGGGGCAGGATGTGGATATCTAGGGTGATTAGCTTATGGTCAGATTGGACCAATGAAGCGTTGACTTCAGGTGTGGAACACTGGTCACTCATGTTGGTAATTACTAGATCTAAGATATTGTTGCCCCTGGTGGGGGTGTGGATAAGTTGATCCAGGGTATTGGAGTTTATGAATTCCAGAAAGCGCTGAGCAAAGGAGTTGGTACATGAGTAGTTTTCCCAGTTAATGGTGGGGAAGTTGAAATTGCCCATTATTAGGGTGTTTGGTTTAACCCTAATATTTTCCAGTACATCAAGAAAAGAGGAGTGGGAATCCTGGGGCATGGTGGGGGATCTGTAGCAAGCTACAATTTGGATTGCAGTTTTGCCCAGAGTTAGTTGCACTTGGATAACCTCGGATGCATTATGCTGAGCAACTAGCCTGGAGGTGTGGATATCCTTAATGAATCTGGACAAACCTCCGCCTTTGGTGTTCTGGTTCGGGTTACATGGCCGAAAAGTGCAGTATGAGTTATA
The DNA here is from genome assembly GCF_019279795.1 of Protopterus annectens. Taxonomy (NCBI): domain Eukaryota; kingdom Metazoa; phylum Chordata; order Ceratodontiformes; family Protopteridae; genus Protopterus; species Protopterus annectens. The sequence continues at coordinate 1,721,891,360 of NC_056737.1, read as the reverse complement.
GCCTGGTAGTGCAGGAGTGCTCTCTGGAGCCTTGAACCAGGTCTCAGTCACTGCACAGATATCAATGTTCTCCATTTTAAGGAGTGCTTTGAGTGAGTGCATTTTGAGATTTAGACTTCTAGCATTGAGTAGTATCACCCTCAGTTTTTGCTTGCCTGTTCCTGTTATGGTGGTGAATTTGTCATTTGAACCTTGCCTAAAAAGACACTATAGGGGCGGCAAGAACCTTAGCCAGTATCCGGAATCCCAGGGCTGACAGGTCAAGACCATCTCTGGCAAAGCATCGTGGTCTGTCTACCATGTCATCCCAGGCAGACAGATACTGGATCCCTTTAGAATGACACCAGAAGCTTAGCCAATTGTTGAAGTCAATAATTTTGTCCTTGTACTGCAGTATCATTCTGGGTGATGGCATAATGCTACTCAGGGCTAGGGTCATACCTGCCTGGGCTACAAGATCAGAGAGCTCTTCCATGTCTCTTTTCATGTAGTCCAGTGAGGTACATCTCATTTCATTCACACCAACATGGACAGTGATATAGACATATTTGTATTTGTGGTGTGACCTGAGTACGTAGGTTATGTGGCAGATCCTGGCACCCAACAGGCAGATGACAGTAACCTTCTCCTTGTTTAGCTAGGTGAGTGGGTCATCAGTGTGCCTGACTATAGAGTCACCTATGACTAGTGTGTTGGGTACATTGTTTTGCCTTATTGGCTGTGGTTGAGTGGCACACTGAGTCTGTGGGCTATGTGTCATTTGGGTTGTGTTGGGGGTGCAGGTTGCTTACATTTCTGCTTTGGAGGTCTCTGTTGCTTGAGCAGATTATTATTGAGAGCCTCCGGAAATGTTTTTGTGTTTCTATGTGTGGATTTTGGTGGTGTAGATTTAGTGAGACTATGTGATGAGTGTGGTGTGGTGCAAGTGTTTACCTTCTCCTCTTGACTGTCAAGTTCAGTCTTGGTTGGAGAGAGCTTTACCTCCAGTTTGGCTAGATAAGTGCATCTCTCACAGGTTGTAGTGTTGAATGGTAGGAGGACAAGGTTGTCTGTGTATATGAGGCAATTTCTACATTGTCCCAAGATGCCAAGATTCATCAGATAGACAGGAGAGAACACTGGGAGCTGACCCTTGGACATGCCTGAATAAAAAACTATTTTCCTCTAGATAAGTGAGGAAAGTGAGTACCAGACTTTAGTAGCATACTATTAGGTGACCTGCAGTGGTACCACCATTTGTACAAACTGGCAGCTCTTTCAGCAGCTGTGAACAGTGGGAGACTATGGAAGCGTTTCCTATAGATGATTTTAAACTGGCGAGGTTGGCTTATATGCAAGTATGAGGAACCTTTTATACCAGTAGGATGGAAGATTTTTACAAAGTTAAACTCTCAAGCCTATCAGATAAAAACACAATAGGCTTTCAACCAGTAGTTTCCAACTTGGATGGGTTGAATTCAGCTCTCTGCTCCCACCAGAGTGCAAAAGAACCGTCTTAATGTAAAACGAACTGGTTTTGAGCTCAAGTGCAGTAACAAATGCTTTACAACAGAAGTCAGAATTCCTGCAATTTCACTCCTTCATTTCACTGCAGAAGTCCAGTCAGTTGCAGTTTTTTCCAGTGCTCTAGTTTACATATCATCCACTTTTTTCTTTACTTGAGACACCTGCTCTTAAGCTTCATCACTTCTCCTTCATGGTGCGCTATTAACCTGCTGCTCATGGCAACTACTATCCTCATCTACCTCAGCTTTCCTTTTTAGGTCTAAAACAGCTTTCTTCCTTCAAGGACACACCCTCATTTAAACTGATCTCTATCAGCCATTATGTTCACCAACATTCTGTGGATTGTATTTACTTTCTGATCTACTTTTTCTTTTTCATATACCATTCTTAAGTATACTGAGCAGGTGCAACCCTGTACTTCTCAATTTATAATCAACTTCTTATAATGAGAATCTTATAAGTAATCTGCTTGTAACACCTTAAGGCTGACAAACAGGTAAGTTGGTACTTTTCCGTTATCGGGGCAACAGCAATTTTAACATTGGTACTATAAAAACTTGATAGAAAAGATCTTAACTGCGAATGTGTGACTAACCCTTTCACCATTGAACTGCAAGGAGCATGTTTTTTTTAAAGAATGGCAGTTACGATTGAAAGTGATATATGTGCGTTGCTTTGTACTTGCAAAAGTGATATTTATTTGAACTGATCATAAAAACAGAAGACGTTCAGTTGCAAGCTGGGAGATGAAATCAAATACACAAGGAAAAGTCATTAGTAACCAATTGATGCATGTAAAGTAAAAATAAAAAGCAAATAATACCTCTCAATTGCCCAGATTTGTGCCTCATATTTTGGTCTGTGCCTCGTAAAATTTGGGGTTTTCTGTCAAATTGCTTTAGATGGAAGTCACTAAATAATGACAGACATAGAAGTTTCAGACGTTATATCCTTCAGAAAATTAATGCTAAAACAACCTTTTATTCTACCAGCATTCTCAGTTTTTAACTCAAATCTTAAGTTATAACCCGCTGCCTGCCTGCCCTGTGACTATGTTTATCTTCCTTTCAGATACTTGTGACATTAGCGGAAGAGCAACATTTGAGAGAAGCGGCTGGATCATTGCGCATTTGTACAACACTTTCAATTTGGGAAGCCCTTCTGTGCTCCATACCTCTCAACCTGTAAGACACAGAAATCTGAACAAAGACAGATATAATTGGGGGGGGGGGGGTACAAAGGCACAAAAATACTGCTCTTACAAACATAGAATGTTGATAGAATAACAGATTTCGAATTAGCATGAATTTTAAATGCTGATTAGAGCTGTTGTCCCGATAATGGAAAAGTACCAAGTTAAGCATCCATTCTGTAAATAGGTTCAAAATAGCTCTCCAGTGTGTATGTATACCTGATATGAAATATTCTGTGGCATGATTTGTATTCAGTATTTGTCTTGAAATGTCTAATAGCTCTTGTGTTTCATTAAATATGGCTTAGTTTTTTAGGTAAAGCAATAAAAGTTCAATTATTAAGACAGTTACTGTGCATCAAACTATTACATGTCATCATGCAGAATTATTTACTTCTATACTGTCCTAGCATTGCATTTTATTGTACTGCTTTAGAGTTAACCAAATTCAGAAAGAGTACAATGAGTACACTTCCTAGTAACCTTTCTGTATTCACAGGCAGTCCTACCATTGTGTTTTAGCACAAAGGCAGGCAGCACCATGGTGGGCTGGCTCTGCTACCATACTAAATACTAATGAGGCATTCTGAGCGAGAGGTATATGCTAATTAGACAAGTGCACTCACCCAAAACTGTCTGCAGTTAGGCATTTACACAGCAAAAGTTAACATGGTCACTCCTGCCACATGTGTTAATGAATATTGCTTTATTCAAACATTGCTGTAGAGGTAAGTACTGGAGAGTTTAGTGGACAGGTACTGCTTGGTGTGTGTGTGTGTGTGTGTGTGTGTGTGTGTGTGTGCGCGTGTGTTTGTGCCTGGGAGATCACGGTGGTGGAGGTTGACTTAGGAGATAGAATAGGTTTGTGGAGAGGGTGAATGGGTGTTTGTCTGTGAGTGTAAAACCACCAGAAACATAGAGTAGTACATAACAATATACAAACTGAAACACTAACTACTAAACAGCTAGCATGTAAGAAATTAAAACATATAATGTACACAGGAGCCTGGAATGTATTTTTGAGCACTTTCATTCTTTTATTATTCAAAGCAAGAACTTCTACAGAATAAAACACAAGTCAAACAGCCAATTCTTAAAAAACAGGGTGGTAAAACCACATGACCACCAGGAACCAGCCGGGAGTACTAACCAATAATTAACTCATTGTTCCTTAAAGAAACACTGTATCAAAATGTAACAAAGTTAACAACCATGAGACCTTATTGCATAGTATGAAAGAAAGTGTACTAAAAGTTTAGTATTAAACTACCATTCTTTATAATATCAAGGTATTTTGTAGCAATAAAAACATTTAATATTTATAAATTCATTTAACCCAGGTTCCTTATTAGCCCATAACCTTATTTGCCACTGTGCTTCTCAGCACTCAAGTAATGCATTGAAGTTCTCTGTGAAACTGTCTAAATTAACAGCATCCTGTACGAAAAATGAACATTTTTTTTTAAATTAACACAAAGTAATGAATGCTTCACCAGAGAATTGCTGATGTCCCTGGTTTTATTGCTGTAACATGTTCATTTATTCTTTTCAATAATTTCCTGAAGGTCTTTCCTACATAGTAATTTGTACAGGACTCAAAAGTTGCTAAATAAACAACTCCCTGTGAGTTGCTATCATACCTGTTTTTAGCCCAGATGGTTTTATTTAATGCTTTTAAATGGACATTTGAAGTGCTGCTAATGAATCTGCAGTACTTGCACCTACTACATTTAAAATACCCGGGCTGCTCTGTGTGTTCACAAATGTAGGAACATTTTTCTCAAAGATTGTTTTAATATTGTTACTTCTTTTATAAGTAAAACCAGGAACCTCTCCAACAACTTTCATAAGTTCTTGATTTCCCAGAATAATTTTTTTCTGAGATAAATATTTGTATCCTGGATATAGTTAAAATGCAAACAACATTAAGCTCAGCTGAATGCAAAATATCCCCTGATGCATGTTACAGAGATATTAATATAAACAGCAGTAAAATATATATAAGTTTGCTAGTTGTTTTGGTCTTCATGAGAAAGAAAGCTGTTTTTAAAGGTATACATTTATTCCTTTATTTTTATTAATATTTTTAAATGAACAAATGTACTGAGATAAAATGACTTATTTCAGCCACAAAACAAATGCAAACAAAGAAGTACAGTACATGAAACTATAACTCTATAAAGCAGGACAGGTACATTATCACAAAGGCAATTAACCTCAAAGAAAAGAAATCCATTGTGCACTTAGCAATGACAGAGAAACATATCTGACAATAAAAGCACAAAAGAAAAAGCACTAATTTAAAGGGAGCCAGGAACTTGGGGATTCAAAAAGAACCACAACAATCAAGTTGAGATGAGGTAAACAGGTCCTGTTTCCACAAAGCTGTATTTTGTGATTCTGAAACATGTTAGCTGCACTGAGAAAAAAAACATTATTGGCTAATTTGCATGTCTCTGAATTGCCATTAGCTACTAATGGTGCTGATCTAGACTTTCCTGCAGCAGTTAACACTGGATGCCCACACATCATTGTGGTGTAGGTACTCTTCACAGTCACTTTCCCCCAACACAGATACATTTACACACACACACACACACACACACACACACACACACACACACACACACACACACACACACACACACACTAAGTGTAGTAAGCATTATTGTCTTGTGTTTCTTATTATTAATTATTAAATATTTTTAAACCTTCCAACTTTGGCTGTTTTGTGTAGAGATAATTTAAGCTCTAAGAGTACATTGCATGTATTTAGTGATACTGGCCAAGCTACTCCAATAAGCCTTGACTGTTCAGTTGCGCTTACCATGTGGATAATAATACTGCACAGTAATAATTGGGCACCCTTTGTTAAGGACACTTTTAGTAACTGATAAATATTAGTTGGTGGTGTCAAGTGGTACTACCATATGGTCTGGGCAAAAGGGGCACAACTGGAGAACCTGTGCCAGCCTTCCCCAGGAGTGTCTGTGTGGTTGTATATAACTCTTGTCTCAAAGTGTGAGTGTGTCAGCTGCTTGGGCAGGGACACAAAGCACTGGTTGAACAGCGAGGGTGCTGGAGGTTTTAGCTTGCCCACTAGGCTGAGATCTGGACCCTATAGCTTTGCCAGTGGGGAGTCTTATTGGGGACCTGGACAGAAAGGGAGAAACCAGCCCCAGACTGACTGTGATCTCTGTGTGCTCTTCAGGGAAATTGTACTCTACTCTGTGTGTATTTATTATCCTTTCCCTATATGGACGCCCCTCACTGGTGTTAATGGTGAGGATTGAGGCTCCCTGATTGCTGGGCTGGTGCATGGGTGTCACATATTAATTGTTTGGCAGTGGTGGGATATCCACACCACATCTTAATTGGTTGGCAAATACTAGTTGACTTGTAGTGGTGTGGGTAGTGTGAATTCCTGTAGCTTGTGTACAGTTATCACTGAAGGTGTTCTAAATCAGCCACGCAGTGAATACTCAGACTTCAGATCACGATTGTTTTATTTCTTTTGTTAGCTTAGTTAGTCAGGAAGAACAGGCAAGCATGTCAGCAGAGGAGTATGGAAAGCTGACAAGGAGCCAGATGGAGTTGATGTGCCAGGCTAAATGACTGGTGCAGGAAAACCTGACTAAGGCAGACATGATTGCAGCTTTGGTTACAGCTGCATCAGAAAACAGCAACCAGGAGGATGATCAGATGGGCTGTGGAGATGTACAACACTCAGGGAATGGACAACTCAACCTTTGTGCAGAGGGCTCAAAAATCCAAATGTTGCTAAAGAGACTGGAGTTGGAGGCCAGGCATTTGAAAATGGAAGCTGTGGAAAAGGAGCAGCAGAGGCAGCATGAAAAGGAGATGCTGACTCTTTGCCAGAGTCATGGAGGTAATGGGGAAGGGAGTAACTGGACCCCAGATGCATAAAAGGTCAGTAAATTTCTTCTGCAGTTTAAAGAAAGGGCTAATTTTGATAGTTTCATTAATATGTTTGAGGGGGTATGTAAACAGTATGATGTTAACCAAAGGCTATGGGTACAGTTCCTGACCCCCTTACTCCATGGTAAAGCTGTAACTGTATTGTCTAAACTTGCTGATTGTGAATATTTTGATTATACTGCTGTTAAGAACTCTTTGTTAGAATTTTTTAAGCTAACACCTGAAATGTTTAGGAAAAAAGTTTTGTGAACATAGATGCAAGGCAGATGAAAGTGAGTGAGAATATGTTGCTGAACTGAGCACTTATTTTCATAGGTGGATGAGTGGATGTCAGGTCACCACTTTTGAAGGGCTGGCAGACCTTTTGGTGAGGGAACAAGCCCTTAGCACTTTGCCTGAGGACATGAGGATGTGGTTAGCTGATAGACAATGCGCTACTTCAGAGGAGTTGGAGAAGAAGGGAGGCTATACCTAGCAAGCAGGGCATCTCTGCACAGGAAAGGGACCCCCAGTACTGCTCATGGGTCTAAAGGAACACATGGTGGGCAGAACAGACTGAACAGACTGACCCAACACAATCTGCAGAATCTGTAGCAGGGGAAGCCACTAGTCCAGGTACACATCCGGGACCTAGGGTTAAATGTTTCGAATGCAACCAGTGGGGTCATGTGGCATACAGATGTCCACGGAGGCAAGGTGGGGAACAAAGATGAGGAAGCCAGTAAGTGGGGAAGACAAAATGCCAATAGTAGGTTGTCTTGAGACAATAGGGGTACCAAACTACCATCCTGCAGATGTCCTGATAGGGAAAGATTTTGATGAGGCAACACTCTGTATTAATGCAGTTACACGCAGTCATGCTTTGAGACAAGCATGTGGGTCTGGTAGCCTGGGGGAGACCCAGACAGACCGCATGCTTGCATTTGGGACTGGTGAGATGGTTACTTCAGGGAGGGAGTTACCCTGTAGCAGTGAGACTGAAGGTGAGCCATAGCTGCTTGTGGGTATAGATGTTCATTTGGACAGAGAGACTGCAAGGGTAGAGGTGAGTAGTAGTACCCACGCTCACAGTGAGGCACCACTGTCAGAGGATACCAGACTTCCTGTGGAAGGGGAGCTGTGGAGGGTTATAAAGAGAGAGTTGAGACAGGCTAAGCTCTCAGACCCTACATTGCAAGGCCTGAGGCAGGTAGCTAGTGAGGGACCTGATTCTCAAGGGAAGGGGGAATCTGTATAATGGAACAAAGGGATACTGTATAGAGCCTACCATCTGGCGCTTCTAGCCATAGCCCATGATATTCCCTTTGGAGGTCATATTGGCATAAAACGTACAAAGAGACTTATTATGCAGAACTTCTGTTGGCCTGGAATTTCCACAGATGTAACTGGGTAATGCCGGACCTGTGAGCAGTGCCAAAAGGAAGGCAAGGCAGGAGACAAGGTGAGAGCTTTTTTGATGCCTTTGCCTGTGATTGAGGAGCCATTTCAGAGGGTAGCAATGGATATTGTGGGGCTTCTGAGTACCTGAACCTCAGCACAGAAATAAATAGAACATGCTGGAGGGACAGATTCATAACCCAGAGGCTCCCTTCGCTCTGGAATAGAATTCCAATTCATGTTAGGCAGAGCACCTCACTGACTCTCTTCAAGAAGAATCTTGATGAGTGGATGGGGGATCGTAGGTTTGTCCCGGGGATTACTTCCATGTCACTATTAGACAGATGTACAGTAAACTAAACTTTAAAAAGGGCACAGTATACTCAAATCAAGGGGTGGCGTAAGCCAAACACAATTGGGCTAGGCTTATAAATGCCCCAGGGCAGATAGCCTAGTATGAACCTATGAACCTATGATGCCTTTGCCTGTGATTGAGGAGCCATTTCAGAGGGTAGCTATGGGTATTGTGGGGCTTCTGAGTACCCCAAGTTCAACAGGGAAGAAGAATACCCTGGTGGTAGTAGATTATGCTACAAGATACCCTGAGGCAGTGGCTTTGTCCTCCATTGAGGCAGAAAAGGTAGCAAATGGCTTGTTAGAGATTTTCAGCAGGGTGGGTTTCCCAAAAGAATTACTGACTGACAGAGGTGCCAATTTCATATCAGACCTGCTGGCTTGTCTGTGGATGTACGGTGAGGTGAAGCACCTGAAGACCACCCCCTACCATCCCCAGACTAATGTGGAGAGGTTAAACTCTATAATCAAGTCCATGCTACAGGCATTTGCAGACCAGTTTAAGAGGGAGTGAGACAAATATTTTCCCCATCTGTTGTTTGCTTACAGAGAGGTCCTAGGAATCCATGAGTTTTTCACCCTTTGAGTTGTTATATGGGCATAGGGTGAGGGGACGTATAGATTGAATTCATGATGAGTGGGAAGGTGAGTGTGAATCTCACAAGGAGTCTGTTGTGGCATATGTCCTAAACCTCAGGACAAGGCTCAGGGAACCCTTGGGTTTGGCCCAGGAGAACCTGGCAGAAGCCCAACAACAGAAGAAGGTATGGTATGACAGGATTGCTTGAGCTAGAGAGTATGCAATGGGGCAGCAGATAATGGTTCTCATTCCTGTCAGACACAATAGGCTGCAAGCAGCTTGGGAGGGACCCTACAAGGTGGTAGGGAAGGTAAGTGATGTTAACTACATGGTAGAACTGCTAGGCAGGAGGCAGGAGCACAAATTGTAGCATGTTAACATGATGAAACCTTACCATGCTAGGGAGTCCCTTGTGCTGAGTATTTGTGGTGGATTGCAGGAGGAGTCTGAGGGAGATCTGCTGACTGATCTCCTCAGTGAGGCTCGGACTGACACCTCAGTGAAAGGGGTAGCAATATCCCAGCAGCTATCTCCTACCCAACTTCAAGAAATCCGAGCAGTGTTACAAGGGTTTTGGGACATCTTCACTGGGAAACCAGGGTGCACCCACCTGGTGCAGCACCAGGTGGATACAGGACACCAAATGCCCATTATGCTGGCCCCTTATAGGGTGCCTGAGAGAGTCAAACAGACTCTGAGGGAGTAGATACAAAAGATGTTGGAACTAGGGGTAATTCAAGAGTCCAACAGTCCCTGGGCCTCTCCAGTGGTGCTGGTGCCAAAGAAGAATGGCAGCACCAGGTTCTGTGTGGACTACAGGAAATTAAATAGTCACACAGAGTCAGATGCTTACCCCATGCCTAGGGCAGATGAGGCCCTAGAGCAGCTGGGTGGGGCTAAGTATCTTACCACCACTGATCTTACCAAGGGTTACTGGCAGGTGCCCTTGACTCCCAGTGCTAGACAGAAGTCAGCCTTTGTGACTCCTTTTGGCTTATATGAATTCACAAAGATGCCCTTTGGTAGGAAAAATACCCAGCGACTTTCCATATGCTGGTTGATCATATCCTAGTAGGAGAAGGAGGGTTTGCCCTTGCTTGCCTAGATGATATTCCATCTACAGCCATTCCTGGCAAGAGCACCTTTAACATGTCAGGGAGGCGCTGGGCAGACTACAGAGGGCAGGGTTGACCATTAAGCCTAGCAAATGTCAGGTGAGTATAAAAATATTAATAAAAATAAAGGAATAAATGTATACCTTTAAAAACAGCTTTCTTTCTCATGAAGGTCAAAACAACTAGCAAATCTATGTATATCAACACTGTCGTTTATGTCAATATCTCCGTAACATGTATCAGGGGATATTTTGCATTCAGCTCAGCTTGCTGTTATTTGCATTTTAACTATAGCCAGGATACAATGTTTTAGAGTTTTATAGCCAAATATATTTAACTCAGGACTAGGCAGTGCATGCTATAAATCAATGTCATCAGAATTTGCTGTAGCCTCTCATTTGCAATTGGTCTCACTTTACTTTTGACACACCCACATATAAATACTTTCCATACTCACCAGTTAGGATCGTGGTCATGCAGCTTCTGAAACTGTTGCACAGGGAAAGGTAACTATTGTTGTAATAGCCAGAAAGTGTTAAATTTGGGTTATTTATTTATTTTTGTTTGACAAACAAAAGTCCTGGAATGAGACTGAAACTGGTTGGAATTGATCAGTTGTTCACCGTGGTAAACACATTCAAAAAATAAATAAGTAAATAAATAAATAGATATGCATGTGGGCTGGTAACAGGACCTTTTTCAGCCACAACTCAGGCTACAGGGCAAAGATGGTGACAGCACAAATGTGAAAACACCAAAAGGCATATAACAGACCAAAAGCCTCAGACAAAGTTTAAACATCACAAGGTAAGCAAAGGTAACTGCAACCTCAGTAAATGCATATTTACACTAGGTAAGGAGTTCACAGCTTAGTATCAGACAGCAAGGGTGTATACAAATTGTGTAAAGTATCAGATGATATAGTGTTTGGTAAAGTATACAAAAGTTAATTGCATCTTCAAATAAACATGTAAAGAATTCACTTATCTGAGAATTGTCAGTTGTTACAAACTGTAAGATAATATAGAAGTGAGACAAATTCAAGTAGTGGAATACATCCAAGAGAAAACTTGAGATCCAATGTCTCTGAAACAGTCACATTTCCACTCCTGAGCTAGGTGTGCCTTAAACTTTTTTTTTTAAATTGACTGTCTAAAAGGTGAGGTTTCTAATAGCACTGGGACATCAATATTATAGTGTGCTAACCAAACTGTAAGGGGTTTATTTTTATTTGTTTTTCATGTTCATTTTTCTCACTGCTGTAGAAGACTATAGCTATTCATGTTATATCTTGTCCAGTTTCTAAAATGTAAATACAGTAAATTGCTGATATTCTTACAGAGATGCTGTTCCAATTACTTGTCAGAAATAAATAAAAGTAAGGAAGCTGCAGGCCACAGAGACTCCAACAGGTACAACAGCCAGTAAACGTGCAGTAAAATGCAAAACAGGTCTGAAGAAGTTTATGTTTAGTAAAAGAAAGCACTCATCCACTGTTTTTGTACTTTTTTGCATTTTACTGCATGTTTACTGGCTGTTGTATCTGTCAGAGTCTTTGTGGCTTGCGGGGTTTTTCATTTTTATTGGTTTGTTGCTTTTTGGCTTCAGGTACTTGTCAAAACTAGATAAAATATTATTTCTGTGTGGATGGGTACCCAAAGAGGACTTTTATGCCAGGAATGGAAAAGGATAGTTGACTGCCAATCCTATGAAGCCCAGAGATTCTCTATTGAGGGTGGCAGTAAAATACTGAAGAAAGTGGCACCCAAGTTGCTGCTTTCTCCATGTAGATTTGGTGGCATGGTGGCTTAGGCATATGTGTGGATGGAAGCCAGAGACATTTGAAGACTGGCCAGCTTTAGAAAAAGTTTTTTTATTCTGTCTGCATTAATCCTGATAGTCGATCTCAGTGTTTAAAAAGGCATGCTGAATTTATAAAGTTCCTCAATCTAATAATTATTTATTTTCTCTCCTCAAGCAAATATTTCTACTTCTTCTCCAGCTGCCAGCAAAGTTCTGGTCAATGCTAATCCTGCATATTTAGACAAGGATGATACATCTTTTGACAGATTTGGTAAGAGAATTTTCTTTTCTTCAGCTCTGGCATTCAGAATCATGAATTACCAGGCTCATACATTGAAGTACATATTGACTTGTATAGACAGTTTGAGGATCTTTTCTGCCACATTACCCTCAGAAGGTAGATCCTTCTTGGATCTTATAATTGCTACTCTTTCTCAATTGTCTAAATATTTTTAAAGAGTGTCTATGATTGTGCTGACTCTGTCTCCAGGGATAGAGCTACTGCTACTGATGAGACATTTTGCTTGGGTACGTAATCAGAAGTTTTCTGAAGAGGGGGGCATAGCCAAGATGGCACGCTAACAGTCTTGTAAAGTTGCTCTACAGATTGAATTATACTTTGACAGGAGTGTGTTCAAAAATAAATGTCAAACTTTGGATACTATTTAGAAGGTTCATCAGAAAAATAAATCATGCCAGTTTATTTATCTTTTCTGGTGAGATTACTGGAAAACAAGTCACACAAAACAATGATGCAGGATAGTACTTTGAGGAATGAACTGCAGAATAGAATGTCAACTATGCTAGCAAATCCCTTCAGAATGGACAAACTTGATGTCAAAATAGATGCTATAAAGGAAGATTGCAGTAAGAAAATAAATCTTTTAGAAAACATGGTCCAAAAGCAAAATAGTAAAATTAGCCAAACTGAGAAAGTTTTTAATGATTTCAAGGGAAGATTGTGTGAGGAGGAAACACAGACAACATTTCTTCTTAAACCAAACAAGTGGCTACTGGAAAAGATTGATAAACTGGAAAACAGACAAAGAAGAAATAACTTGAGGATTTATGGAGTACCTGAAAACTAGAAGGTGAAAAATGCGATAAACCTTCTGTCTGGATTCCTAAATTGTTGAACCTACCAGAATCTTTTTCCTTAGTATAGACAATTCCCACAGGACTTTATTAAAACCATTGATTAAAAGAGATGCTCCACTGAGATCCATAATAGTTAAATTCATCTTCAGTATTGATGAGGATTTAATATTAAATACAGCATGGACAAATGCTCCTCCAAAAGTGAGAAATAATGTTATGAGATTTGACAGTGATTATTCAAACAAGGTTATTGGGAAACAAGTAAGATGGAGTACAAGCTTGTGAGAATTAAAGAAGGTATTATAGAAGGCTTCAAAGGATGTAGTCACAGTATCATAAAAATATCAGTTAATGAAAAATTCATTCATTCACTCATTCTCTGATGAGCCACTTAATTCAGTTCATGTTCACAGTTGAGCTAGTGTCTAATCTGCCATGTGCACAGGGGAGAGAAACTAATCCTACAGGGGATGTCATCCCATTATGGGATGCACACATGCACATACTCATACATGGTGGGTGTAGACTCATACACACAAACAAATGCAGGCACACATCTTACACATGCGCGCGCACACACACACACACACACACACACACACACACACACACACACACACACACACACACACATATAAGGGCAATTTAGAGCATCACCAATTCACCTATAGCATCATTTTCATACTATAGGAGAAAACTGAAGCACCCAGTGAAACCACACATCGGCTCAAGGGATACACGAAGACTCCATGCAAAAGGTATTCAGTCATAAATGATAGAATCAGCTCTTACCAAGTTAATGCCAAAAGCTATTTAAATGCAATAATTAGGCAGCACTTAGTAAGTGTACAGCCTCCTGAACCTATAATTACCTTATGCTTGATTGTACCATGTTTGAACTGGGAAGGTATGAAGTCTCGATGTTGTTAAAAAGCTGTAGTGCTTTTCAGTTTTGTTCCTTATACTCCTGTTTTATTTATTTATTTTATTTTATTTTACATTTGTTGACCGGGATAGTCCGACGGGATGCATATCCATTTTAAGCGGAGGCCCGGGGAGAAACGCTCCAAACATACAGACAAAAACATGCATGCATACTAAGGGTTTTACAATGTAACAAGGGAAAAAAAGCTCCATTTGAGCAGATAAAAACAAACATCCCAAGCAGCAGTTAAATAACAAGCAGATTTTACAAGTAAGCATGGTGTGTCCCTCAAGAGGGATCCACAATTTAACAGTATGTCATAGAATGTAAAAGTTAATTAACAGGTGGATTACAGCAACACTATATTACAAAGAAATGTACAGAACAAGATTGCCATTGCAAGCATTTGTGAGCAAGAAGCTAGTACATTGCTGTTGAGTTAGGGAGTTGGTATGGGGATTAATCAGGGTTGGAACATGGACAGAGCCAGTGCATTTTATAATAATGTTTGAGGCCATTTTTGAAGAGGCATAGAGAGGGTTCCAGGGTAATGTCTGCTGGAAGTAAGTTCCAAGCTTTCCCAACGGAGATGGCAAATAGGAAGTCATCAGCTTTGTTATTAGCTTTCAGTGCTTGGACTAACAGCTTGTTGGATGAGTGTAATGGTCTGGAGTTACTGTATGGTTTTATGATAATTTTAAGGGCAGGAGTGTTTTTGGGTTGTTTGAGAATATTATGTGCTACTATTAGCTGGTTGAACTGTATTAAGCATGGCAGTTCTTCCCACCCTAGGAGTTTGAGGTTGTGGCAGAGATGTGTCCCGTATGTTGATCTAGTGGCAAACCTGGCAATATGGTGGTAGCAGTGAGAATGGTAAGTTCTGATTTGTTTAGGTTACAGAGTATAGGGGGAAGCATATAGAAGGGTAGAGAGGAGATGAGAGTGGGTGATAGCAATTCTAGCTGTAGGGGTTAGAAAACGTTTATTTCTATATAGTGAGCCGAGCATTTTGTTAATAGTTCTGATAGTCTTATTGATGTGTAGGTTGAATTTGAGATTATTGTCTACTATTACCCCTAAGAGCTTGGTTTGAATATCTGGCGAAATAGAGGTGCCATTGTTTGATGTTATAGTAAAGGAAAGTGGGGGGGGGACCTGCAAGTGGGGGTAAAGAGTAACAGTTTGGTCTTATTGGGATTCAACAGAAGATAGTGATTAGAGAGCCACTTTTCAACTGTGTTGAATGTACTCTGGGTTAGGGTTTGCAGGGCTGTTGGGGAGGAGGCTAAGCAGATCAGGATGGAGTTGTCTGCATATTGGATGCAGGATGCATCTGGGATGGCAGTGGGTAGGTTATTGATAAAGAATGAAAAGAGTAAAGGATCTAAAATGGAGCCCTGAGGAACTCCAAGAGTGAGAGGTAACAGAGTGGATAGTTTGCCCTGTCAAAGTATGGCTTGTTGTCTGTCATTCAGATAGGAATGGAACCACTATATAGTATGGTTGTCCAGGGAAATAGATTTCAGAGAGTGGATGAGTAATTGGTGATTGACCATATCAAAGGCCTTTGAGAGGTCTAGAAAAAGGGCTGATGACAGCAAGATTTTATTTCTGTTTAGATTTATGGTGTTAGTGAAGGAAAGGAGAGCTGAGGTGGTGCTATGATGTGGCCTGAAGCCATGCTGAGAGACAGCCAGTATTTGGTTCTGTATGAGATGGTACATAATTTGTTTGTGGACGCACTTTCCATTATTCTGGCCAGTGGTGAAAGAATGGTGATAGGTCTGTACTTGGATAATTCTGTAGAACTTCCACCTTTGTGACGTGGAATAACATAGGATATTTTCCAGATGGGGGGGATAGAGCCAAGAGTTAGGGACCAGTTGATCAGGATAGATATGGGAAATGCTATGACATCAGCAGCTATGTTTAAGAACTCTGCTGGGAGCATGTCAGCAGATAGGGTGGTGGGTTTAAATTTTTTGATTAGTGACCGAATTAGAGTGGTAAGACAGGTTGGAAGTTGAAGGGGTGGTGAGTAATGGGTATGATAGTGGAGGAGCTAGTCAAGGGTGTATTAGTGGTGGAGTTAGAGTGTATGGGATTGAGTTGGTTAGCGAAAGACTGGATTGTTTCAGTGAAGAAATTATTAAAGGCACTAGCTATGTCCTCTGGTGGTTTTTGGGTGTAATTTGTTGGGGTTGGAGTGGTAGATTGTGCTGGATGAAGAAGCTGGTTAATACCTGCCCAGAACTTTTTGGGATTGTTTTGATGCTTCTGCTGCAGGTTTTGGTAGTATTTTTTTTTGTCTAGTTGAATGGATTTTTTTGTGTCATTCCTAAGTTAACAGTATTTTAGTTGGTCGAGAAGGGCTTTAGTTGCTTGCCAGATGGCTCAGGCCTTATTTTTAAGTTTGATTTTTAGTTTGGTTTCCTTAGCCATGGTGCTTCATATGTTCTAATTTTAATATTTCGAGATAGGACATGGGAGTCTAGGATGCTTAGGAATTTAGTATTAAAATATGCCACTGCATCTTCCAGTGGTAAATGTTTTAGGATTGCCCAGTTGACTGAGCTAAGTTCATTTTGGAAATTTACAGGATTTAACTTTTTGGTATTTGTAACTGTTCTATAGGTGGGCTGATGGGAGTTCTCACCCTTATCCTTAATAATGTAAGTTAGAGAGTGATCACAGGTCATCGGGGAGGGTTCCAGCTTTATACAAGTGGTGATGATTATTGATAAGAATCCAATCAAGAATACTTTCTCTGTTGTTAGGTTTGCTTATCCTGGTAGGAGCGGTTATAGTTTGTCTAAACCCAAAGAGATTTATGTGGGTTACAGGGGATTCAGCTGCACAAGTGGTCCAGTCAATGTTGAAGTCACCAAGCACAATGGTTTCTTGGGGGTGGTTAGCGGATAACCATTGGAGGATATCTTCTAGGGTGATTATATTGTTCCCTGGGGGAATGTAGATACAGACAATGTTTATGCATTTGTTGTGGTTAATTTGAAGTTTAGTTATAAGGATTTTAACATTATTAAATGGGGGTGGCTGTATGGAGTATCTATTAACACTTAGTGTGTTTTTATACAGAACTGCTATTCCCCCTCCCTTTTTAGTAGCTCTGTCTAATCGGTGAATATTATACCCTGGTGGTAATATTTCATCATCAGCAGTTTCAGCCAGGTTTCTGTGAAACACATTATATATGGGGAATGGACTGCTAATAGGGCATGTAGGTCATGTATTTTGTTGTTTATGCTTCTTTTTTTTTTAAACTTTCTTTTTATTAATTTTCATAAATCATGAACTTCTTACATCATGCAATAATTATACATAGACATAACACTAAATATTAAAACTATATACAAAAGATGCTCAAAACATTATACTATTCTGTTTGAAATCATTACATTTTATCTAATAACTTTTTTTAGTTTCATCCAGGATAACTTTCTATGTGTCATTCTTGTCATTCTAGAAGCAAGAGTTAAAAGTTCTCTATTACATACTGTTTTGGCCAATAATGTAAATTCAGCAAAAGATACAATTGCTTTGGTTTTCCAGTTTAAAGGGATGACTTTCCTTGCTATAGCCAAAAGAGACCAGAGAAGATGTGCTTGTGATTTTGGTGTACAATCTGGCACTGGAGCATTAAACAACAAAAGTGCATCTGTTATTATACACTTGTCAGTCCATAATGCCTTTATAAAATCTCTAAATTTCTGCCAGAATGGGACAATCACTCTGCATTCAAGGAACACGCGTACCCAATCAGCACATAGACTCTCATCACATCTCCAACAATTATGACTAGTTTTATTTGACATTATAGCAATTCTCTGTGGGGTAAAGAAACTCCTGTGTAAAAACGTCCATGTAAATACTTTCCAATATGGAGATGATGTTGTATGATTTATTGACCTGAGTGTTACTAATTTATCCTTTTCAGAAAAATTAAATCTGTTCATACTTTCTATATAACTCCATAAAGAGTCTTCAGGCTGTTTTAAGTCAGCTCTTAATGTCTTATAAATCTTAGATAAAGAGAACCCCATGCTAAATTGTGATGTATTTAATTCACATAAAAGAAAGAGTATTTTAGGCTGTAATAAAATATTAGTCACTTGGCTCATTTTAAATTCCTTTATTAGATGTTCCCTAAAAGTCTGAGTATTTAACCAATTATCTTGATTTGTGCTATACCTTGCTAAAAGGCTTGTAGTATCATGAATATTATTTGTACTTAGGAACTGATGCCAATAATTTAGTCCATTGCCTTTCATTTCCATTATTTTATTCATATTAAAAGAGTCTAGACAATTCTTTGTGTGTGCTATTGGGAATATTAATATAGAAAAATGTCTTGTTATGCAGTTACTATTTATAATTTTTCTAAAATTGTTTAGTATATAGCTAACACAATGTGGTAACTTCTCATGTTTATTTTCTTTATATACTGAGTCCTTTACTACTAAAAAAATGTTGTTATTTTCAGTAAAAATGTCATTGTTTATTGTTTCATCGGCATTAGATAGTAAAATATTCATGTGTAGATTTTTCCAGCTTGAAGTATACTTGTTACTTAACCACTTGCTTATGATGTGAATTATAACTGATTCAGCATAGAGTTCTAAGTTTGGAAATGTAATTCCACCTTTTTCCCAATCTCTATTGTGCCAATCATACCTTATTCTTGTTTTTTGTGGGTACCATAAAAACTTAATTAGAAGTGAGTTGAGCTGTTTTATTTATTTATTTTTTTTTGGAGGGCTAATAATTATTGTTTGAATAAGAAACAAAATTTTAGGAAGAATACACATTTTTATTAATGTTAGCTTTTCTTTAAAAGTAAAGAACATTTTATTCCATTTGTTTATATATTCTTTGATTATACCTAACAATTTTCAATAATTGACTTGTATAATTTCTTTCCAATTAGGTTTTATATATATTCCTAGATATTTAAGAGTGTTATTCCCCCAACTAAAATTACTGTGTTTTCTCCATTCAGAACTTACTTTTTTATTTACCAATAATGTTTCAGATTTAGTGCTGTTGAATTTTAGACCTGAAAGTTTCTCAAAATGTCCTATAGCTATTGTAATATGCCTTACTGAAGAGTCTAAATTTCCTATGGTTAATATTATATCATCAGCAAATAATTATATTTTAGAAGCATAATTTGAATTAACAATAAAGCTATTTATGTTGTTATTATTTCTTATGTAATTTGCAAACAGTTCTACTGACAATGCAAATAGCAAAGGTGACAGAGGACAACTTTGCTTAGTTCCTTTTTGTATTTGAATTTTGTTAGATAAAAAGGCCCCAATTTTAATATACGACAAAGAGTTTTTATATAAGCTATTTATTAGTTCTATGAAATCTGTGGAGAAATTAAATGTTTCCAAGACTTTAAATAGGTATGACCAAGATAAAGAATCAAATGCCTTCTTTATGTCTAAACTAATAATTGATAATTCTTTTTTCTTTTCATTTGCAACATCTATTAAGATTAAAAGTCTGATGACATTGTCCTGAACTTTCCTATTCAAAATAAACCGTTTGATAATCTGCTATAATTTTGAGGATGAATTGCTTCAATCTTTTATTAACTATGGAGTTAAACAATTTATAATCTACATTTAGAAGATATATAGGTCGATATGATAATACTAATTTAGGGTCTTTATCTTGCTTTAGAATGGGAGATATTATAGCATACTTCCATGAAGGAAAGATATTTTTATTTTTCCTAATTTCTTCAAAAGCTGCCTCTGAAGTCTTTAAGGTGTCTTCTGGAAACAACTTACATATTTCTCCTATAATCCCATCCAATCCAGGTGCATTATTGTTTTTAAGATTACAAATGCATTCTTTAATTTCTTTTAATGTTATTGGTTTGAGCAAATTAGCATTTTGTTCCTTTGTTACTCTTTTGTTGATATTTTCATTCAAAAAATTACACTTAAACATATTGTCTGCAGAGTCACTATTTGTATTATTTACCTTCTCATAATATACTCTGAATACCTCCAGAATTTCTTTGTGTTCCATTACATGTCTTGTTTTAACTCCTGTGTTATCAGTGATTTCTTTTATATGACTTAGTCTAGCTAAATTTTTTGTTTTGACTGCCAACCTATGTACATTGTTGGGGTTCACTGAATAGGGTTGAATTTTGAATTTTTCTAGATTTATTGCCACTTTATGATTTACTATTTCTGCATATCTAGTATTTAATGTTTTAAATTTAGAATTAGTTTTTATGTCCTTGGTGCTTAAACTTTTCTTTATTCTGTCTATTTTAGTTGTATTTGTGTTAATTCATTTTCCCATTGTTTTCTTTTGTTTAGATACCAATTTTTGATTTGATCTTACCATATAAATAAGATTTTAGTGAATCCCAAAGTATAACCTTTGAAGTTTCATTATTATCATTGATGTCTAAAAAATATTTTATTTCACCAAGGAGCCACTCTTTAAATCCATTAAGTGTAGTACTGTAGACAGGTAATCTTTGCCATGTTATTAAGTCTTTAGGCATGATATTTACCTTAAAAAATAAGGCATTATGATCTGACAATAGGCATGAACTAATTAACACTTCTTGTACCTTGAAAATATATTGTTAGTAACTAGTACTTTATTAATTGTTGTTTGTGTACCATACCTATATGAACACTGGGTGTATTCTAACGAGTGTGTTTCTTTTAAATCATATATATCTCTAAGACATAATACATTAATACAATTCTTTAACTTTTTAGCTGCAGGGGAAATTCTAAATTTATCATTTTTGGTAGTATCTTTTTCAGTGAGAATGCAATTGAAATCTCCTGCATGTATTATTTCTCCTTTGGATTTGGAAATTATTAACTCCAAATAATTCCTTGCTGTAGCTGCTTTAAAACCAGGTATCCAGTAAGAATTTACAAGAGTTACATATCTTTTGTTTATCTCCAGAACTGCCAGGCATAACATGCCATTCTTGTCTGAGTAAGTATCGATGACTTTAGGCATTGGTAATGTTTTTCTCCATAGTATCATCGTGCCTCTTCTCTTGGTTTGGTAGTGAGATTCTACAAGGACCGTATAACCATTAAAAGATAATTTATCTATGTCCCTGTTGACAATATGTGTTTCCTGTAAAAAAAAAACTATATCTACTTTATTCAATTTCAAATATCTAACTATACTCCCTCTTTTGACAGGATTATTAAGGTCATTGACATTTAAAGACATACATTTATAAGAGAACATTTAGAATGATACATATATGTCTATTGAATTTAGTTATGAGCAGGTAAATATAAATGAATAAGAAAATCATAACATATATAACTATATACAAAACTAAACATGGAAACCTAATTTTCTGGCTTGAAGAAAGCATCATCTTAGCCACCACTACTAACAGTCTTACAACCAATCAACCTTTATATTGCTGCTTCTGCCCTCTAATAATTAGGTATACAGTTAAACTTATTCAATATTATGTAACATTATGTTTAGTTATTGAAGTGCAACACATCTCAAGACATATGATAGAATATTAAGTATTTTACAAATTACAAATAAAATAGTCATGCAAAAAATATTCATGTTTGACAAACATCTCTATGTTAGAGTAACAGGATTATGCCCTCATAAACCAGCATATGTAAGCTTGACTTCAAAAGCAATATAAGAAATCAAAGTATTTCGTTAAGATGAAAAAAGATATTATTTTCCTAATACAGATTAAACTAATAAAGAGTATACATCCAGTTTAATTATATGATTTGAAATGATACTGCATATTAAATATATATTTATATATTTAAGGCATAGAAACCCTCTCCATTTTTCATGTATTGCCCATTCTCATCTCGACTATTTTTTGTATACATTTGTTTATGGGCTATATATGTATGGTCAAAGCAAAGTATGACCAATATTTTGAAACCTGTAATATTAAACTGTTATGAGCATTTTAAGCTTATTTAAATATGGTAGACATACTTTATTCAAACACCCTTCTCTGTTTCATTTATCCCCTTTTGTTCCAATAATAAGCCATTTATACAACTCTCTAATATTGATATTTCAAAAATGTATTCATTCAAGTCCTCATTGTTGTCAATATCACTGCTATTAGCAAGAGAATAAATCAACATTGCTTATACTAGTTATTAATTATAAGATAACATCTTCAATATAATGATCAGATAGTACAAGTGTTTGCTGCTTAGAAGTAACTGGATATGTGTTATTCCCAAAACAGTTTTTTGTTTTGTTTATTCAACACTTACTGTTGTATTAAGTACTTGCTTAAAATCCATTATTAGTACTATGTGGGCTATGCAATCAACTTACTTTACCACATCCTTCTATATTTTCGGAATGCCCACATACAAAGTACCCTTGAAAATAATAAGCAAATTTTTATTATCCAAATAACATTCTTAATGTATCAGCACTCACATGAAAAAGATATGTTTAAAATAGGATTTTTTGGGGTGAGATATATAACACATATATGAAGGAACTCTCAAATATGATTCTCCAAAAGTGACTTATGAAGAAACACCAATAATGTTATGTTTATAGTTTATTTTTTTATTTAAAACATTTAGATGTTCATATATCAGGTAACTATATTTACCTCGGCTTATTAATATGCGACAATATTACACCTTCCCCCTTTTTCTTTTTTTTTTAAATCTCTCTATAACTTATAAAGGGATGCTCTATTTTAATGTTTTTCAAATTTCCCTTCAGCCAGCTGTGTTTATCTTGCATTAAATATCTGGTGAAGCTGCATTGTAACTAAAGCATCTGTGTGATGTATAGAGAAATGCTAATTTTCTCTTCATGTGCAATTTACTCTTCATTTGTAAGTTATTTTATTTCTACATACAATTAACCAGAATTCACCTTATAACTAAACATGTATCTCACATTGTCAATAAGTTTAGAGAACAAAACAATTCAAAACAATGCTAGGAAGCATGAGTGATAATTGTGCCTTGAATACTGAATTTAACTGCAACTACAACAGTTTCCAGCATATATGTTATTAAATCTAGATTCCGGCATCAAGAGGAACTAGTAAACATTCATTTTGTTAGGAAATTATAAACTTACAGTCAAGAAACTACTTTGAAGAGTATTTTGAATGTCTCAGCATCAAACACTTCCTTGCTGCATCTTTATCACCTGTCGCAGTTGTTTCTTATGTGCAACCGGGGCTCAGAGTACAATTACGTCATCACTAGAAGTTTTTACAAAGAGCGCCAGTCTCAAAACCACAGATCAATGAATAGCTCGAGACTTAGTTCTCTTGAGGCTTTGCATTCAAAAATTAACTGCATACATGAGGCAGGTATGACATTTTTCGGTTATTTTTGGCTTTCCTAGCTTTCATGCGCTCGTGGGTTACAAAAAAGTATGTAAAATAGAAAAAACAAGTTAAACAGGGTAGAACTATGCAGCTATTCATTTTTTTTAAAACCACAGACCGCACTTCTTTTGAAGCGCTCTCTCTCCCCAGAACATCCATCATAATTACTTTAGTACCTACAGAGAAAATTTAATCAATCTAAAGCCCAAAAAGCTTCCTGACAGACTGTATAAGCGCCCACAACCCCCGTTCAGCATTTAAGGCTACCGCCACTCTATTTAATGTATTAAGGTTACAGAACAAAGACACAAACTATTTTTAAACAACAGTTTAATATTATTCTGACGGCACTCAGCACACCACTAATTTAAAATATAACATTAAATCACGATCTTGTAAGATTATGACAAGATCTTATGTGCTTATAAGCCTTTTGTTTTTATTTATATTATAATCTATATAGGGGATAAAAAACTTTATAACGGAGGAAGGAGAAACGGCAGAAAGTAATTATCTATATAATAATAAGAGTAATTGCTATAAAAGAGGAAGAAAGGTTAGTTATATATAGTTGTAAATATTTATTTTAAAATCTTACCTCATATTTGCACTATTTATCCTATTTCAAGGGAGAATAACCTCAGGAAATTAGAAGCTTATGTTTTACTTCCGTTTAAGTTTGCTTGTGGACTTATCATTTGCTGTTATTTTGCCATTAGTAGCTTGTCTCTTTAGGCTTGGAGTAGAATGTTCCATATCTTCAATTCTGTCTAGTAAATCATGTTTTTTGACAAATTCTGTTGCTTCTTCAATATTGTTAAAGATATTTTGACCATCTGGAAGTGTGTCTTTTAATCTAGCAGGGAAGAGTATTTGAGCTTTCATTTCAGCTTTCTTAAAGTCTTTAATGAGGGGAATACAAGCTTTCCTTTTTGCTATTGTCACAGATATATAGTCATTATCATATCTAATAACTCTTCCATTTTCTTGTATGGGGCTCTTCGTCCAGGCAGTTTTTAACACCACATCTTTATCCTGTGTTGACAAAAACTTAACTAGGATGGATCTTGCTGAAGTTGGATTTTTTGATGTAGAAGGATTTGATAAAGACCTATGAGCCCTTTCAGTTCCATAAGAAAGTGATTCCGGGAGGTTTAGCACTTTAGGCAACCAATTATTCAGGAAAATAATCATATTATTTCCCTCTGTCTTTTCAGGAACTCCATAAATTCTAATGTTGTTCCTCCTTGACCTTGACTCCAAATCTTCCACTTTCTCAGTTAATAAGTTGTTTTGCTTCAATAAGAAATTTATTTGGCTGTCATTCTCTATCTGCCTTTCATCTATGTCATTTAGAGATGTTTCTATGTTGGTTATTTGATCCGAGTGCTTTGAATTAATTTCCTTTAAATCTTGGATTTGCTTTTTACTCTCTTTATTCATATTTTCCATAATGTTTTCTAGATTGTCCATTTTAGTAGAAAGGTCCTGTATACTTGTAATTATGGTCTGCAGTTCTTTTTTCATAGAACTGTCTTGAGCTGAAGACTTTGAATGGCTCATATTTCAAGTATCTGTATACAGCTGCTAATATTCTGACAGGGATTTTGTGAGAAAATTCACTGAAAAATGTTACTTTTTCTTCCTTAGGTAATCCACAACAATGAAAAGAATATTTGTAAGTAGTTTTTCCCAATGTATTTCAAAAAATTCCAAATAAATCCTGTCAGAAATAAAACTTATAGACAGAGCAACAAAAAACTGCTGCACTCACTCTGCCATCTTCGCCACACCCCCTTGTTTATGCTTCTGATGTTTAGGTGAAAAGTGAGAAGAGAGTTAGTGGATCTATTGAATGGTAGAGTAATGGTGGGAGTTTAGGTGTCGGAGTTAGTGACACTATGAGAAGAAGGGACAGGGTTGGGATGGATGTCCCCTTCTACTATTAGGTTGTGGTGAAGTCTGATGATGAGTTTTAGAGCTTTACATATACATTTTAGATAATGTTTGTCTTTGAGGTTGGAGTTTGGGGTTTTAATTGGGTGGTGATTTAAAGGGGGTGTGAGATTAGTTGTGTGGGGGATAGTTAGGTAAGATGTGTGATTAGAGAAGTTAGGGGTACTGGTGTGATGAATAGGGTAGTGGAATCCAAGGTAGTATTGGCCTTCATAGGCAGTGAGGAGGTAAAGGATAGGTAGTATAGACAGCAGAAAGATAGCCAGTGAATGCTTAGGTGCTGGTGAACAAAGTGTCTCTGACATTTCTAGGGCTTGAGGTTACCTGGATAAGATAAGAAGGAAGGGATAAATAGTGGCACCCTTTTGTGGTGAGAGATAATAGGTATGAGTAAAGAGGCAGGGGTAATCCTATGGTGATGAGAGATGCTGATTGGGAGGGAGGGGTGGGGTGAGAGATGCTGATTGGAAGAAAGAGAAGGGGGGTGGCCAAGTTAGTATAAATCTAGCACTACTGGAGGTGGGTGGGATATGCGGGCAGTGTGGGGCATGAAGTGTGCCCACAGGGTGAGAGAGCGGGGCAAGTCCGATCACAAGATACACACAGCCTGCCTGTAAGTAGACTGGCTAGGTTTTTAAATCTCTGTTTGTTGCTTTTATTTATTTTCAGACAGAGAGTACACCAGTTTGCACTAAATGCTACCCTTTTGTTTCTTGAATAAAGGTAGGGCAACTGGTTATATTTTTGGTAGGTGTTGTACTCCTTTAGATGGAAAGAGGCTCCCTAAGTGGGTAACTGGGGGATACCTTGCAGTGCTATGGACCCAGGGCCTGCTTAAATAATTGTTCACTTGGTTTACAACAGTTTATAGAGATATTAAACTTTTTTGCTTTCCCCTATAGATGGCTAGCAATTAATTTCAAAAGGTTCATTGGTTCATACTAGGCTATCTGCCCTAGGGCATTTATAAGCCTAGCCAGAGTGTGTTTGGCTTTCGCCACCCATTTTAAATTAATTTTGCTATGCCCTTTTTCGAGGTTAGTATACTGTGCCTCTGTCTAACAGTGACACAGAAGTGATACCCGGGGTAAACCTATGATCTCCCATCCACTCATCAAGATTCCTCTTGAAGAGAGTCAATGAGGGACTCTGCCTAACCTGGACTGGGATTTTCTTCCAGAGTGAAGGGAGCCTCTGGGTTATGAATCTGTCCCTCCAGTATGTCCTATTTATTTCAGTGCTGAGGTTCAAGTCTCTTGAGCACGTAGCTTGATGGGATTTGGATTTTCTGAGGTGCAGCATCTCCATTAATTCCGGGTTGGACATGGCTTTATACGTCAGGCACAGATCGCCTCTGAGCAGGCGGTATGCCACTGAGTAGAGCTGGAGTTTCTTTAACCGGGCAGCATATGGCATCTGTTTGAGCCCTTCAATCCTCTTGGTGAGGTACTTTTGGGGTCTTTCCAGTTGCTGCAGGTGTCTGGTAAGGTACATCCCAAAAGGGGCATTGTACTCAATTATGGGCCGGATGAGTAAAGAAGCACGATGACCTCCCCTGATCTACATGTGAATCCCTTCATGATTAGGTGGGCTATATAAAATGTTTTTCTAACCACTTTGGCCATGTGGTTGTCAAATGAGAGATTGCTATCAACTTGGGTCCCCAGGTCCCTAATTACTACTTCTGTACTTAATGGATTACCACCTATGTGGTAATTTGTGGGCACTTTGTTTTTGCCAAAGGGGATGACTATACAATTTCTGGCATTTAGTTTGAGGTCATGGCTCTGGCACTAGTATGTTTCTTTGAGGCCCTTTTGGAGGATGCTTGTGTCGGCTGGAGAGTCTATTATGGCACCCAGTTTGCAGTCATCTGCGAACTTGGTCAGCCACAGTCCATCCGTGTTGGCCTGTACCTCCGAGAAATATATACCGAACAAGAGAGGTCCCAGGACTGAGCCTTGTGGGACGCCACTTGTAACTGGTTTGGAGTCTGACATGGCTCCAGCAATTCTAACCATGTGGGTTCTGTCCTTAAGCCAGTTTGCAACCCATCTAGTGACATAGGGGTTTATATTTAAGCTGGTGAGCTTATCTATAATGCCCGAGTGGGGTATCGTATCGAAGGCTTTTGCGAGGTCCAGGTAGGCTGTGTGGACCACCTTCCCCTCGTCAATGGCCTTGGTGACAGTTTCAAAAGGAAGTTCTTCAGGCAGATTGTGTCTTCCTAGCGACACCGATTTGGTAGGGCAAGAGTGGTATGTAGAGGGGATAATACATAACAAAGGATATAAAGTTAGTGTTCTAATTTAAACATATAAGAGTCTCACCATTAACAGGAATATGAAAAAAATGGATTGTATGTTTACAAATTCTGTGGATTAGGTAGGATAAATGTGGTAGAGTGAGTAGATATGACTTATGCTGCAACCTTCATATATGTATATGCCTACAAATACCATAGTAGTTCAAAATCCCAACCCACTAAGGTATGTTAATCCTACTAAATTCTTACTGAATTGCTAATAATATTCTAGTCTTGTTGTACGGTTTGGTAACTGTTCAGTTTTAGACTTTGATCAGGCACCAAGAATGTATGCAAACAAGAAGTGAAAGCAGTTTGTGTGCTTTTTGTAAACAAAGCACTGAAAGTTTGTTGTGAACCTCTCCTACCCCGCAATCAGCCTAGCAACAGGCAATAATCTAAATCAGGCCTGAGCAAATCACAAAGAATACATGGCTGGGAAAAAGACTTGGGAGGAGGTTGTCAAAATGGTTAAGTTCTTTACTCAGAGATACAAGTTGAGGGTTTGACTCCGATCTTTGGTTATTGGCTAGGCTTGTAATGGTCTGCAGACTGGTAGCCTAATATTTGCCTATGAAATTAAAGCAACTTTCCACATGGTATTGGATCAGGTAGTTTCAAACTGCTGTAGCAAGATTATGGGAGGCACAGTGACACCATGAGTATCACTGTTGCCTCACAGCAAGGAGTTTTTAACCAGTTCAGCTGTTTCTTGGGGTACCTTCTGCTTGGTGTCTGCATATCATTAGTTTGGTAATATTGTTTTCCACCTAGATCTCAAATTTTGTCACACATCCCAAAGCCATGCAATAGGTGTACTGGCAACCCTAAATTGTCCAAAGCACATGTTCATAGGTTCATAGGTAGGTACAAGGCTATTAGCCCTAGGGTCTATATAAGCCTAGCCAAAAAGGTACCCTGGCTTTCGCCACCCAAGAAAATTATTTTCCTGTGCCTCTGTCAAGCAGAGCCACAGAAGTGATCCCTGGGGTGAATTTCCTATTTCCCATCCAATCATCAAGATTTTTCTTGAAGAGTGCTAATGAGGAGCTCTGTTTTACATAGATAGGTAGTCTGTTCCAGAGTATGGGAAGTCTCTGGGACAGGAATCTATGCCTCCAGCATGTTCTGTTTATTGTGGTGACAAGGTTTAGGTCTCTAGAGCATGTAGCTCAAAGGGATTGAGATTTCTTTAAGTGGAGCATGTCCAACAGCTCTGGGTTTGACATAACTTTATATGTTAGGCAGAGATCTCCTCGGAGTAGGCGATATGCGACGAAGCAAAGCTGGAGTTTTTTGAGACGGTCAGTGTAGGGCATCTGTTTGAGGCCAGTAATCCTCTTTGTGAGGTATTTCTGTGACCTTTCCAGTTGTTGCAGATGTCTTGTGAGGTACATACTAAAAGTGTGTGTGCATGTGTGCTTGTGCATGTGTGTGTGTGTGTGTGTGTGTGTGTGTGCGTGTGTGTGTGCATGTGTGTGCGTGTGCATGTGTGTGCGTGTGCATGCATGTGTGCATGCATGTGTGTGTGTGTTCTGTGATATGGATGAAAAACAGCAAAGCCTGGCACTTTACTTATGTTTTCTACTTGTCTTGTAAGCTCTGCTTATGGCTGTGTCTGCTCATGGAGTTGTTAAAGGAGTCCGATGCAACTAGATATCAATATACGGATGCCACAAGATTTCTCATTTCTGAGCTTAGACTAGAATGAAGTCATGCATGGAATAAAGAAGGCTACTACCATGCAGCTGCATTGTTCAAAGATTAGACAGGTCTGACAGAGTATGTGTACACATATTATTTAACAGCAACTTGTAAGTAAAAAGTTGTAAGCCATATTGTGTACGCTATCACATCGTCTCTTCTCTTTATAAGACTTTCTTCAGTAGCACAGTGAGTGGTGCTATTCAACAGCACTCTAATAATGATTTAACTACTCTGGCCATCCTGGTCATAAATATCAAAAAACTAAAATAAAATTAGCATTATACTGCCTTCTCCACATTTTATCAAAATTTTACATCATTAATTAGGTGGCATTCGTGCAGGTTTATGCACAAAAATCAACCTATGCCTGTTGCTGTCAATGAGTGAATTTGCACTGCAGCAATCACTATAACAGACTTAGGCACAAATAAGGTAGAACTGAATAATATTATAGGATAGTAAACTGCACAATATCTTCTGACATGATTTTCTTTCTGCTAATGCAGTGCCAAAGTATATGTTTTAACTTAATATATCATTTTAAGAGACAGAGCAGTTAAGCTGTTACAGCCATAAGCCTCTAATTTGCTAAGTGTCAAATAAGTATTGTGGAAAATCCTAACTTGAGTATTCATATAGTTGGAGAAAGAGCTATCTCCATAAGTGTTTTCACAGATCCTAGCCCTTTTCCTTTTTTAAACATTCTTCCCACTAATTGCAAAAGTTGCATTTATCCCTATAACTTGTGTTCCTAATTTGATTATATAGCACAAAAGTATGTGTTTCAAAGATAGATTACATTTTCTGGTGGGTTTCATTACCACTTCACTGGAAAGTATGTGAAGGGGTCATACTTAGTCACTGGAAAACATTTGCTGGTTGATGAGGACCAAGTTAAACCGGAGGCTTCATGCACATATTGGACTATCAGAAGGCCACCTTATGTTTGTTTTAGAATCCTGAATGCCACAGGTCTTGACTGTCACACCAGAAACAGACTGCTCATGATGTTAACCATGGCAGTGACTGACTCCTGTGCAGATTTTCCTTTGGGCTGGCTTACCAGGCCATCCTCACAGAAACATATCCCCAGTATGGCTTTCATCTTCTCTTAGGTGTTGATTATTATATAATTCTAATTTTGTAGTCATCAGACTGTTGACTGAAAGAAACTGATTGGGCCATAATGTTCATTTAGTGTCTGCTGGTATCAGTACATTTAAACAAATGCACAGCTTCATATGTGCATTTATTTGGAACAATAAAACTCACAGAGTAACCTTATCATCTGTATTTAATTAGCTGAAATGAAGGTGGGATTATATGGCTTACGTCAGATTACCCATAACAAGGGGAGGGACTGAAGTTTTGCCTAAAACCATAGCACCCCAATGTTAAAGGATGCAGCATGCCCCCATGGCCAGAATAGTAGGGTAGTGTGAGTGGGCCAGCCACAAATTGACTTGAGAGATGCACAGAAATCAGGACCAGGAGTGGATTTGATGGAGAGTATCTAGGGATGGGGGTATGATATTAGTTTCACAAAGCCCATAAGCTTCCCACAATTCTCAGTGGTGGACAATTTACTGTTTGTTTTGTATGTGAAGAGTCTGAAAAAAGAGTGTTTTCCTGGGGAAAGTGAGAAACGCTCAGTTGGAGTGAGCTTGTTTGGAGTTAGTGTCTTCATCTTCTCAAGAAAATAGCACTTTTTTAGCTCACTACCATAAACCTAACTACAAGCAGTGAGTACTCAGAATCACGTTAAGGCCTTCCCACTAAGAAATCATATGTTTAAGGCCCAAGGACACTGCTGGTGGAAGGAAAGTAACATATGAATAGCAGCTGAGTGAGAAGGGATAAAGGGGTGCAGGAGTGAGACTGGGTGCAAACTGATGAAAAATGAGAAGTAGAGCCTGTTAATGAGGGAGAAGCTCTAGACCAAGCAGTGTCCACAACAGCATCCACCGTTTGATGCACAGTGCTAGTCATAGCCGGCCTTAGGCATAGGCCATCTAGGCAGCCACCTGACAATGTGGAAACATGTTTCAGTGCAAACTGTCTTTTTTTATAAAGATTCTAAAAGATGCACAACTTAACTCATCAATGCTTGTTGCTGATGATGTTGTTTAGTTGAATCTGACTCTTGGTGATCTTTTTTATAAGTTCTTGCAGAACGTTTAATGTTATTTTTGGACACAGGGTAAAAATTGTCATAACTTTTTTTAAGAATTCTAAACCATTTTACAATGAGTGAGTTAGTTAGCAATGTTATATACAAAAACTGTTTCTGCAGAACTGTCAGGTAAACCGGTAAAGTGATCATATCAGTAAAAGTATCTTCCCAGTGTAAAAAAATGTTTAAGAAAAAGAAAGGTTATAGTAATGATCCCTGTGACAAACCCTAGCAGAAATATATTTTTCAAATCTCTGGAGTTGTAACTCTTTCCACCAAGATAATGACTGTACAATTTAAGAATATGCGCATGCAGGCTTGTTTGTCTCAGAATAAGGATTTTAACGTAGTCCACTATCTCAAAGAGTTTGTAGTTATTTCCCAGAATATCTAGAAGAAATATTTAACAACTTGGTGTAGAATTACTAGTATCTTTCTATTCATATTGTGGATAGCCCTTCTAACTATTATATTACTAATTTAGTTTATATTTGTTTAACTGATATTTATTTAACTTTTAATGATGAAGTTTTTCATTGTGTTAAAGGCATTTATTCCAATTTTGTGATGCATTTATTTGACATTGTATATGTATGGACATGAATGTATGAATAATTACGCTATTAAGGGTGGTAAAAATGACATATACCAATTTATTAAACCTTTACAAAGTAATAAAAAATGCTTTTGTTTTTGAAGTTGGTAAGCCAAGTGTGAATACTGTTTATTTTTAGATCTGGAGTTATATGGCTTAAATAATCATTAATTGTGGACTATCATTCATAAGAAAACAACTGTCAATGGTCAGTATGGCAAGAGTTGCCATCCTCCACACCTACTCTCATCACTCCCTTATGGTGAATTTTTGAGGCTGTGCTTACTTTGTAGTAACCATATAGATTCATTAATATGAAATATGATGAGATCCAAGTAATGAATTTGTATTATAAAGTATTAAGTATGCCTAAACATCAGTCTTCTATATACAGAAAAAATAAATGTGAAAAAAGATATTAACTAACTGGCATAGATAAACAGAAAATATAGTTTTAATGTATGATTTATTTTCAGATAAATTAAATGAATTAGTTAAATTTTATTGAAAGCTTTTTTAACTAAACTTGTGAAGTTTTTTTAACAGTAAATTATATGGTAGTTCTAAAACTTAATTTAAGCAGGAATGCAGTACAGGTGATATGTCAATACATAGTTTATATAAACATTCTGAAGTACAGATTAGTATTAATACAGTCAATAACAGATACACATACATTTCTGGGTTATGTAATATTTGTAATTATATAGATAATCATTTTGAAAGAATAAATAACATGAAGTTTATACCTAGTGGTTAATACTCTCAAATGAATGACCAAGAGCATAATTTATGCCCTCAGGTGTCTCTGTGAGCTAGTGCATATAGGAGAAATGAAAAGACCCTTTAAAATAAACTGCAAGAACTTGTGAGATGTGTTAGGCAAGGCAGCATGGAGACTCCTGTGACAATACTTTTTAAGAAGTACCATAACAGAAATTGTGAATTTCTTAAAGCAACATTTCTTGAACAAGCACTTATTATGTCATGGAAATGACAAGAGTTTAAAAGATAAACATTTGTGTAATGAAGCTACCTATTTATAATTTGAACTGTAAGACATTATCTTCCAGGGGGCAGTTGAATATGGAATTCATTTGGAAGTATCTTATTTGAATTAACAACTGATTGTATAATTAACTGCTTTTAATTGGTTTAGGAATGTTTTAAAGTATTGTTTTATGTAGATAATCTTTTGTGAACCCCAAAACCCCCTCTGAAGGCTTTGCCAGAGGGATTAAATTAAGTTTTCAATTCGAATCTCCTGCCTTTTTGTTGTTGTATTATTTATAGCTTTCATTTTGTATTTGTGGTAATTTATGGTTACTTTTTAGTCTAACTTGATTTTTTTGTCATAATTTTTCAGTTAATGATATTAAATCAGTATTCCTGTTGGTATTTCTAGAAATTGATCTAACAAACTCTGGAAGTATTTCTGAGAGGTATAATTTGACTTACCTGGCCGGAGCTTTACTTCCACATGCTGAGGTTGTAATTGTGTCACTGTAGCACCACTCTTCCCAAAGGGATTATTTTCCTTAAGAATTACTGCACTGTCTGGTTTGATAGCATCGGTAGATGTGCACCCCCTCTCATTCAGCTTTGTGACTGTATCACAGCGCACAGAATCTGGTTCCCCAGCTTTTGTAAAATTCTGTAAGAGAGGAAGTGAAAAACACAAAACACTGTTATAATTTACTATAAGGAACAAACAAAAAATCTAAATGTGCAGTTTAGTGGTTGCTTGTATGCCTGATGGATAGCTACAACAAGCAAAAAGGAAAAGCATTTCAAAAATATTGCCGATTGACAGTAGTCTGAGTATGGAAATTCTGGTAATCAATTTTCAGTTTAGTTAAGAAAGGATAAAGTGCTTGAAAATAATGAAACAAGGAAGTTAAACATTTTTTTTTTAATTCTTTAGTTTATAAAAGTATTACTGAAAACTTAGGTTTGTTTACAAAGGATACAATTCAGAGATGTGGTATATACTAGACAGGGGTAATACTCAGAAAAGTGCAGGAAAATGCCAAGTGACAATTTTGAGACAAGTGCTGAATATGTCTGCAGAAGTGATATTTTATTTACTACTACCAGGCAGAAAAAACTATGTTTAGAATCTATACAAGTTAGTTATACCACAAGAATATGAACACTATCACAATTCAGAGAAAGCAAAATGCCATTATGCTGCATTTACAGAAGTCCAATAGCATAAAAACTTCAGTGTATAACTTAACAATCCATGGTCCCCATATACTCTCAGTCAAAAAGACACAAATGCACACAGAGACACACAAACAGAATGAGCTGTTTTGAACACATACACCATACATAACAGCAGCTGTTGTAGCATAACAGCTAATGCTGCTCACAAAGGTGCCAGTAGATCAGCACAGACACACACATGTGCATACACTCAAACACATATAGACACATGGCAACAAAGTAGTATATACAAAACCATGCAATGCAATAAGTATTATGGTCATGTCCCCTAAAGAAGTTTTCAGAGCTATAGTAATACAGCAGCTTCATAGCTCCTCTCATGAGATGTGGAGTGTAAAGTATAAAAGTTGAAATTTATCTCTAGGCTTGTTTCCCTGTCACATTATATTAAAATATAAATAAGGCCTAAGACATTCAAAATACAAAGAAGATGGTTGGTGCTTATGATTTGCTTCAAACCGGATAACTGACACTCAATTTCATGAATTAAGTTTGAGTACAAAATCAGGGGCAAAGTAGCAGCGATATCCTGACAGCACCCATACAGAAGGCTTCATTCCCCACATCCCATTAACTATTCTAACAAACTCTGATGTTTCCGATTCATCAGGTAAGTTTAAAAATGTTGTATGCTCAATGCCATTCTATAGATTGGAATAATTAATCTGTACTTACTCTAAAGCTAATTGAACACACAAAACTCATACAACACTCATTAGACTGAAATAAACAAGTAATCTAAGTGATAGTCAGGAATGATCATAATCTAAATGAACTAAGTGTGGTAAAAGGGACCTCTTACACCTGGGTAACAGTAGTCCCTTAGCCATTGAGGATGAGCATTCCAGAGGTGTGGGGCTTGACTGTCTAAAAAGGGGACTCTAGAATTTTTACACCATACACTTATGAATTCACGGTAACCCCAGAGAGGGAGAATGTAGGGGCCTGGCCAAGTTGCAGGGGACTATCTGCTCCTTCAGGTAGGGGAGTCCCAGATCATTCAGGGCTAAATACACTAATGTAAAAACTCTGAAGATAAACTACAACCAGACACCCACTGAAGACTCTGAAGAACCAGTGTAATAAGCTGGCAGCTAACAGTATGTGTAAGTAACCAGACAGCATAGATTTGCACCCATTGGAAACAGTAACGCTTTGAATTAGGCATCTCGATGTATAACAAATTCCATTAATCAAGCTGAGACTCCAGGATATGTACAGCTGTGGGGGATAAAATGGTCCTTAAAATTAGGCTGTATTGCTAAGATAAAAGCATGATGACTCAATCACAACTGACATTTGATTCCCCTAGGGTTAGCATCTCATATAGACTCATGGCAAGATTTCTTTCCTTCTTTGTTCAGCTAGACCAATTTATCATGATCATAAAAGTACATTTAAGGGATAGACTGTTAGACTTCCTTTAGGTTGCATTCATTTCCATGGCTATTGTTTTAGAAATGCTGATCTTCATATGATTACTACGTATACAGCTTTGTAGGCATTCCTGGTTATCTTCAAATGAATGTACAATAAAAATACAACTCTGAGAAAAGAAGAGGTAAAGCTGCATATCATCTGCATGCAAATGATACTGAATGACACTCTTCATATTTCTCCCATATTATACAAATTTATGTAGGGAAAAAAATGGACCCAAGATGGAACCTTGTGAGATACTAGAGGTCACAGGATCGGGGGAAAAATTAACCTCTTACTCTACCTGCTGGATACATCTTGAAAAATTAGAGAACAACAAATTATAAGCAGTGCATGAAACCTCACATTACTGCAAAATGCAGAAGACAGATCAAGTAAAACCAGAGCAAAAGAGCAAAGCTGATCAATCAATTTTAGGAGATTATTCAAAACTCTGGTAAAATCAGTGCCAGTAATATGTCTAAACTATGTAATCTGATTGGAAATCATTGAAAAGTTTATACTGTAGATTCAAGCTATGAGTAAAGGGCCTTTCTAAAAAAAAACTTACTGATAAATGCAATGTTAAAGACAGGATTGTAACTTAGCTTAATAATGCTTAAAAGCTCTACATGGACTTTTTCAAGATGAAGTCATCAATGCCTCCTCTAGTGCAGGTGTAAGTTAAAGAAGAACAGATAATTTAAGAAATAATTGTAGCCAGCATATCAAAACAGGTAATAACCAGTCTTGCTACATGTGAGTATAATTCATGGGAAGTAGGGCGCTTAACTAGAAACATGAAAAATACTTTTTTTCATAATCCAGTAACTGAAACTTACACCATGGTTAAGACAGAAATTTTGAACAAAAATGCATACTTTCCCCTGAGTTTTCATCTTCAGTGAAACCAACTGTGCTGCAAAGAATCAAGGGACAACCCACAAACTGGGTGATGTTTTACTATGGCTCCCCTACAGTTTGCAAATTAATTTCAGGGAGGAAATTAGTGGTGTCAGAGTTGACATGCCACTTCTGGGCAAACATTTTTCCTCCTGGATGGGCTGCATCTGTTCAGTGGCAATGAGAACTGGATTTCATATGTTCAACATATGTTTTATGTCTTGTGTTAATACCCTGCATCTGTTTTTATTGCTTAAATCAGTGTTTTGTTGTTTCTGACTCTATAAAATATGGATAAAATGTTGTAAGCTTTTTAATTCATTAACACCTATGTGATATGGAATATCACACATCTAACAGCCTACACATAATTTGCATTCAAGAGCATTTTCTGTAAAATAAATTAAAAAAAGATAAACAAAAGCAAATATTTTGTGATCAATAAAATGCATTAAAACTGCACAAATAGCAAATTCATCAGCAGGAAATGTTATTTGTAATGATAAAACTCAGTGCATTCATAGTCACTTCAGAAATACTATAACATATTATAATGCGCTCAGAAGCAAAATTGCTGAGCTTTCACAAAAAATCACCATGTCTTGGAAAGTGTACGGTATAGACATATATTGTTAGAATATTTTTGTTAACCAGACATTAGCTTTCACATGGCAACAAGAAATTCCTCTATGAGCAGATGTTTATTCAGATATTTAAAGAAATATGAAAACATATGCTTAATTGTATAATTAGCAATAGAAATAGCACTGAATATCTCTCAATATGTGAAGTTCTGAAACTTTGATTATCTGATATAGACCCCAACTTAGGTCTATATTAAATTGTCGAAGTTTTACAACTTCAAATCACTAGACATCTAACACTAGTGATCGAAGTTGCAAAAACATCAAACAATCAAAAAAAAACAAAACAAAAGGAAAGAAAAGTGAAAGGGTTTAAGCAGGGGGGAAAGCCCCCATGCACCCCCCATGTGGGTCCAAGCTCCCCACACCCCCGCTACTTAAATATACCAACTCTGAGATTGCACTACAGTGTAGAAAAGGGAAATCTTCCCTTTCCGCACCATAGTCCGTTAAAGTGCGATCTCGGAGTTGGTATATTTAAGAAGTGGAGAGTGTGAGGGGTGCAGGGGGGCTTGCCCCCCTGCTTAAAGCAGTTAGTTTTTTTTTTTTTCTTTTTTATATTTTTTTAGCAGATATTCGAAGTTTCAGTACTTCGATCATATTGGGTCGACCATATGGTGTTCGAAGTTCTGAAACTTTAATTATCTGATATAGACCCATGCAACATAGTGCAAACATGAAAAACAGTTTTCTTTAACAAGAGCCACATTTTTTTAAGTGTTAGGTACATATGGAAATGAGGTTTGGTTACAAACCAATTTGTCCAGGGACATCTTTAGAGTGGGGTTAAAAATATATTTAGTAGGATTTAAGAGGGGTAGGGGAAGAAAGGATTAAATAAAAAGGAAGGATGATTGGAAGGAGATGGGGTAAGAGTAGGGAGGGGCTTAAGGGGGCTTATGCAAGTGTAACTGGGTAAGAAATTACATTTTGGCGTGAACTTGCTATAGGGCAGGTTCATGTCTGAAATGACCTATAGGAGTTTTGGCGGTCAGCTAGGCCTTGGGTCAAGGTAGGTTGACTGAGGAGTGGAGTAATTGTAGTCCAGGATTTTTTTTTTTAATATCTGTAGCTAGAGGGGAAGTATAATATTAAATACTGAACAATGAAGGTATGTCACTAATAAGGTGTCACAAACTCTGTTACAAGAAAAGTGAAGCCTCTGATGGTTTCTGTAGTCAGCTTTTACAGAAGGGTTTACCTCAGTGGAGTTTTACCTTTTGGTGGCTTGTATTGAAGTGTTTGTCTGTCTGGTTATTCAAGGCATGCTTCTGTTTGGTTTCATTTATGTTCAGTTATAGTTGGATGGTCGTGTTCCTGGTCTGAACTTGGTTGGGGGGGTTGTACAGCCAAGGTGCAGATGGGGGGGCTGAATTGTGGGCTGACTTTCATTTGCTACTGGGTTTCAGACTGTGGTGTTCACTCGGTCTCCTGGAGTCACTTCAGTTCTCGACAATGTGGCTATGTTTGTCTGAACAGAGCAAGCTTGAAGTGAGACATTACAGGTGTGTGTTTTTTTTTTTTCCGAACGCTTATCTGCTTACCTGTGACATGTTGCAGTTGTCAGTGTGATGTTCATTTGGGACCATTTTGGGGTGTGGTCTGTTCATGATGTCTGCTGCTTGTTTCCATTTTGTGAACTTGTCGGTGTAGCGAACTTTGCCACAGGGAGATATTGCACTTATTCCTGGTGGTTTTGTGGTTTGGTTGCTTTTGGCTGAGTCTCAAATTAGGTTATTTTCATAGGCTGTGCTCGCATGCATGCACTGGTAAAGTTAACTGTCAACTAGGGAAGGTTGGAAAGCAATGTTGAGGGATGGACACACTTCGTATGTTTGCCATTTGTTGTGCTGGGTGATGTGGAGTGAGTTGTGGGGTGGTTATCTGGCTTGGAGGGACATTGGTGGTGACCGGCTGGTGTTTCATGTCCTCTTGTAGCTGGCTACACTTGCTAAACTCACAGGTGACAAATTGGTGCAGTTACGTGAGCTTCCAGATGCTGTTGCTGACTGCACATGCGTGTTGCCACTGGGCATTGTGGGGAGGGCAGGGTTGCAAAGAAAGTGGCATTGGAGTTATGAAGTGTTGTTTTGGTCCATTCCAATTGGAAATGGTGGTTTGCTACAGGTTGCTGGGATTACCACTGATGGAGAAGGATGGGCATTGGGTTCAGACTTCATGTCTTTCCAGGTATGCTTGCTGTCGAGATCCGGTTGCTTGGCTCTTTTTATAAGTAAGATTATGGTGGGTTTTTTTTTTCATGTGGCATCTGGACAGGGGAACTGGCGCCTGCTTTTGTGCTGCTGTCAGTTGCTTTGCTGGGTTGGCATGTTTGACATTCTCGTTTGTCTTCTTTCAATTACTGAATGAATTCTTTTACTTACACAGCATGCAACATCTCCACTGGTACACTGAAATACTAGGTATCATATTTCACCTTAGTATTTCTGTGTCCCTGCATATTATTATTATTGTTAAATCTAAAGTCATTTTCTCATTGATGCACATTTGTGTGGCGCTGTTGCCTTTACGCCATTTGGGGGATTTGGCATTCACAGATTATATTTGAGATTCACATGGTGGCGTTTTACATGTAGATATTTTAAGTATTTTTTAAATGTGCTTCTGTTAATGTTATATTTCAGTATAGGGAAAGACAATATAAGTACAATAGCTACATGTTGAAGGTGCTGGCAGAAGGAATGGGCATGCCTATCTTGGCAGGGTGCATAGTTTGGCCACATTGTTGCTGTTAGTTTTACTGGTGGACAACTGCAGAAACAACTATGAGGTGCTTCTAGAGGATACCCAGGATGGACAGGATGTCTTGCTGATGTCAGTCCTTGAAGAAATGAGTTTAGGTTCAGTGCTGACACATGTTACATGCCCCTTTTACATGCCCCACCATCATGGATTTTCTGAGTGTGCATGGGAATGAGGAAGAAATTAGGAAAATACTCTTTGGCAGCAGTGTCAGTGTTCCAGATAATTCATCT
This sequence comes from Protopterus annectens, assembly GCF_019279795.1. Classification (NCBI taxonomy): domain Eukaryota; kingdom Metazoa; phylum Chordata; order Ceratodontiformes; family Protopteridae; genus Protopterus; species Protopterus annectens. The sequence continues at coordinate 1,721,851,153 of NC_056737.1, read as the reverse complement.
CCTTAATAGCCTTGGCTGTTGATCAGACAGGGCTGGGGAGGGCAGGCATTCTGGGGTATAGATATAGATAGATATTCTGTGTAGAGAACTGTATTCTAAACATTAAATATAGGAGGGATATGTGGCTAGTGAATGCTCTAAGCTGCAAACAACAAATTTCAAGAACATAGCAGCAAGGGGCATCAGTAGATGGTGGAATTCGGTTGAGTGGTGCGGTGTTATCTCGTAGCACAGGGTGCAAGGTTTGATTATTAGAAGGCCCTTTGGAGTTTAGAGGTATTGCACCTGGTATAGTGGGTTGTCCGTTGGCACACCCTCTTCATTGTTTAAATGGACGGGGTCTTGTCTCAATTCTGCATGTGATTGGTAAGTTGGGGAGGTTTTCGGGGCAAATTTGCTCTGGGAGAGGTGTGTAGCAGATGTACTTTCATTTCAAGGAGCTGCAAAGAAGGAAAATAATTGAACTAATTGTGAAACCTTGTTGGAAGGTATATCTGTGCTGCATAATTTAACTAATTTACACTGCACCATGAAGTTTGTGGGGGCTTCCTATGGGCAAGTATGCCCATGCCTGGAACTCCTTGGGAGCAGAACATACAAATTTGCATTCTGTGTGAATTTGAGGACCACTTACACTAATGGCTGTTGTGTGCTTCACTGCTTCTGTTAGGAGGGAGGAGAGTAGAGAAGCCTTGAGATAAATGGTCCTCGGGAGAAGGGGGATAGTGAATTTGCCACCATTTGGGGGGGGGATTCTCCCAGAGACTGCTTCAATTGCAATGTTTCCATCTGGATTGGTCCAGGGGATTGCTTTGTTGTCATGGACTGTAATGGCTGTACTTTTACTCAGCTGAGTTGCAGAGAGTGATTTTCATTGCTATGAAGATAGACCATGCGTGGTGGGTACTGACTGTTACAGGGGCAGGGGGGATAGTTGAAGCGTGGGGGAGAACTTTGTAGGAACTATATAGAGGAAAGAGTGGTTTATTGTTCACCATTTTACATATTGAGAATATGGTGCAACTTACTGGCTAATCATGAAAGCTGACAATTAGAAATGAGGTCAGACCTTTGAAAACTCCTACTCTTCGGAAACTGATAATAAAACACTGGTCTGATTGGGTCTATATTATAATGTCATTGAATACCTAAACATTGACCTGTCATCATCAAACTGCATAAACATCGAACGCTCTAAATCGCGAAATTTAAAAAGTCGAACTCTCATACTTGTCCCACCCCACCGCCTGCTACATACTACCTACACAAACAAACTAAATAAACCACATACATACACTAACCAAAACTCTACATCTAACCCTACACTAAATCTTACATATACCACCATGTATGCACTTAACTTAACCCGCACCCTAACCCTAAGGTCCGTAACTATCGCACACTTACCTTAAAAAGCTAAATCAAAACAAACGAAATAATCCACACACATACACTTAACTAAACCCTACACTAAATCTAACATACATTACCATCTGTGCACTTACATTAACCCACACCCTAACCCTAAGGTCCGTAACTATTGCACACTTACCTTACGGAGCTGTACTGCAGACAGCCAACCATGGCGATTTGACGTTTCCCCTTTTGCTTTTCTGGATGATCGATGATTTCACGGTTTGATGAATATGGGTCGACATTTAGGTGTTTGGGTAAGTAAACAGTCAACTTTTTAATATAGACCCAGTCTGATTACCTATAAGTTTGAATAGCACTAGTTTAAATGAGTGGCAAAGAAAGAGAAGAAGGAATGGAGAGAGGGAACAAAATCAGTTTTGGGGCCTTTGCCCCACTTTTACGGCTTTCTCCAGATGTTTTTCTCTAAAAGGGGAGAGGTAGTGCTCACATGCTAGACTTTGCTACAGAGTCCCCAGACCGGACAGTTAGTTTAAAGCGGGAAGTAAGGGTGGTGGTTTTAGTGACATTGCGTTTGTCGTATAGAAGAAAGGGAGACTCCTATATTTAATTAGGGATGTAGCGCTTCTTCATTTCCCCACCTCTGTCTAACCACAACAATTTTTCCATATTGTCCCTGTAAGGGTAATGTCAGGGGGGTAATGTTGGTTAAGCATTCCCCTTTAACACTGATCCTGTTAATGGCTCTGTAACTTGCTGTATTACCAGAAATATGGAGTGGTTAATTAAAAAAAAATAAATAAAATTCTTCACTGATTCTTCATTCATTTCCAAGATTATCTCAACAACCAGGCAACACAAATGGCACTCACAGCCTCATATGAAAACTCTCATCTAGATGATTAAATGTTCATGAAAGTATGTGTGTAATTTGAGTGGTTGCTGAGGTTTTTAAGTTTAAGAAATATTATAAATGCAATCGTTATTGTCTTTACTGCAACTTATAAAATTCAGCTTAAGACCTAGAACCTGAGAATACTTCTACCATAAAATAGCTGGTGCTGAAAAGTTTGCTATTTATACTTTCAAAATCCCTATAGTTCCATTATTATGAAAAATTGTTTGAAATAGAGGACATCATTTGAATCCAGCAAGGGGCTTGGGCTTTGCCCATTGGAAGAGGCAGTGCAACTCCCTGAGCTCCATCAGAGTGAATGTATTAAAGGCTATAATAGGCCATTTAAGGGAATAATGATTCAGTACTATTTTACTACCAAGATCAGTAAATTGTTCACACAGAATGTGTGACAGGCTTTTAAATATGTTTTTGTTGGGATGGGGCTCTTTAAATGTGAATTCATGGTCATGTGATGTCAGTAGTTTTAAAAGAAGTTTTTTCAGTTTGCAGTAGTTCTGATAAAGTCCCATATCAGCTAAAAGCACTCAACTACGCTACTGTTGATTTGTTTTTGCTTTTTCCAATAAACTGCAGTGTGAGTTCACCTGGTTGCCTTCTTGGATTACTGGTTTGGTACATGGAATGGAGTTATTTGTCTTATGGCTTATGGGTCTGGCAATGGAGGTCAGCTTGCTGAGCTTATATCAGCGATTTAACTGCACTACTTGTACAACTGAATCAACAATTGTCACAGAAAGGTATTGTCACTGAATCTTAACCAAGAAGGAATTTGTCCCAGAATTGTGAGACTGGCTTGAGTAGCCTGGGGTTACCACTCACGCAGAGGACATCTAATATTAATAATGTGAGTGTACACAGTCACTTATCTGCTTCTTCTAATAAATTTGATTTTCAAGTGTGGAAGATTAATCAGTTTGATATACGGAACCCTTGTCCTAATAACAGTAATAATGCAAGGATTAACAACAGGTCCTTAAATAAGCAGCTTAATACTTTCACTGTTAAACTGGGGCAATATAACAATAAGTATCCTTTTTTTGCTTATTTTTACTAGTTATTGCTTCCAGCAATACATATATATATATATATATATATATATATATATATATATATATATAATATTCCAGTCCCAAAGCTGATTGATGGATACTTGTAGAAATCAAAAAATTCACACGAACGTATATAAAGTAAAATGTACAAATAACTGGTAAAAACACTGCTTTAATAGAACGTTTGTGGTATACAAATCACCTACCCTGGTGATGGTCGTATCCAAGTAATTTATGGAATTGCTGGAATATTCCATCATGAATTTCAAAAAGCCAGGTAAACTGTTGAGATGATCAAAAAACGTAGCCAGTGAGTCAGCAGTGCCTCGCCAAATGATGAAAAGATCGTCCATGAATCTTCTATAGAAAACGATATTGTTATTGACTAGCAATGTTGCCCTTTCCCAAGCTGCCATCACCAAGTTGGCATAGGAATTTGCGCAACTTGTGCCCATGGCTACGCCAGTGACTTGTCTATGTATACCATCATTAAAGGTGAACAGGTTGTTCTCAAGTACTATTTCCAACAATAGACAAATAAAGTCAGACTCAACAAGAGACATGTGATCTAACAGTAAATTTTTCACCATCTGTATGCCTCCAAAGTTGGGTATACTTGTGAAAAGTGAGACTAAATCAAAAGTAGTCATTATTAGATCTGTTCTATTTTCAATCTTGTTAATATACTCAAACAAATCTCCCAGGAACTGACCTGTGTCCTTTAAGACATATGGAAATTTGGACAGTACTGCTTTAAACCTATGATCCAAATATATGGAGATAGGCTCTGTTAGCCACCCTGCACCCGCCACAATGGGCCTTAGCGGAGGTTTGTACAGGTTCTTATGTACCTTTGGAAGGCCACTGATGCTAGGTAACAGTGGTGTGTCCACCCGAAAGTAGTCATACAATTCTCTGGTCAAAACTCCAAGTTTGACACATTCCTCCAAGATATTCGAGACACTCAAAGAACATCTTTGAACAAAGTCTCTACCAACATTTTCATAAGATGATGAATTTAACATCTCCAGCATGCTGTTCACATAGAGGGATCTATCCATCAGTACGGTGCGGCCACCCTTGTCCGCGGGTCTAATGACAATTTTGTCATTCCTTTTCAAGTTTGTTAATGCGTTCTTATCTGGTTGTGACAAATTTTCATCTGTAGAGTATGAAACATAATCCAAACCATAATAAATCTGATTTTCAACTCCTTTGATGAAGGTGTCCAAACTGGAAGACAGTTGTGGAGTGTAAAGACTTTTCCGTCTGAAGCACTGTTTATTAGTACAATCATCAGATTTGAACAAAAGTTTTAGGCTGACATTCCTAGTGTATAGTCTTACAGCTATCAAAATCTCACTAATATCCACCTTTGTACTCGGAATGAATGTTAACCCTTTTTCCAGTACTGATAGTTCATGTACAGTTAGTCGATGTTTGGAAATGTTCCAGACTAACGATTGTTGGCCCACCTCTTTCTTGGTAGATTGGGTATGTCCATTTGACTGTCCCTCCTTTTGGAGTCCCTCTCCGACTCGTAATCGATAGACCTCTTTCTCCCCACCCGAATTGGTAGGGGGACTTCCGGAAAATCCCGTTTGTCCATATTCTGTAGTTTATCTAATTGTATCTTCCGTCGAACTGCAGCAGCACCACGATTAATGTTATCCATTGAGCTTACAGCGGGTGCTTGGGCAGGTGTAAAATATACTGATGTGACAGACTGTGGAGTATTGGCTATAGTAGGAACCTCCCCTGGTGCAGTAGAGCCCATTCCTTATGGGTTCATCTCTCCCATCGCTGTATTGATGGAATCTGTTGTCCCAGATACAACTGATCCACCATTGTCAACATTACTGTCTGTTTTAGTACTGTTAGTTTCAATCGTTGCCTTAGAATTTGTACTATGTGATCCATCAGTCTGTCGTACAGAAGCACCATTGTTACGTAGGTCAGTATTGTTGGCCCAACGCATTAACAAACTTGAAAAGAAATGACAAAATTGTCATTAGACCCGCGGACAAGGGTGGCCGCACCGTACTGATGGATAGATCCCTCTATGTGAACAGCATGCTGGAGATGTTAAATTCATCATCTTATGAAAATGTTGGTAGAGACTTTGTTCAAAGATGTTCTTTGAGTGTCTCGAATATCTTGGAGGAATGTGTCAAACTTGGAGTTTTGACCAGAGAATTGTATGACTACTTTCGGGTGGACACACCACTGTTACCTAGCATCAGTGGCCTTCCAAAGGTACATAAGAACCTGTACAAACCTCCGCTAAGGCCCATTGTGGCGGGTGCAGGGTGGCTAACAGAGCCTATCTCCATATATTTGGATCATAGGTTTAAAGCAGTACTGTCCAAATTTCCATATGTCTTAAAGGACACAGGTCAGTTCCTGGGAGATTTGTTTGAGTATATTAACAAGATTGAAAATAGAACAGATCTAATAATGACTACTTTTGACGTAGTCTCACTTTTCACAAGTATACCCAACTTTGGAGGCATACAGATGGTGAAAAATTTACTGTTAGATCACATGTCTCTTGTTGAGTCTGACTTTATTTGTCTATTGTTGGAAATAGTACTTGAGAACAACCTGTTCACCTTTAATGATGGTATATATAGACAAGTCACTGGCGTAGCCATGGGCACAAGTTGCGCAAATTCCTATGCCAACTTGGTGATGGCAGCTTGGGAAAGGGCAACATTGCTAGTCAATAACAATATTGTTTTCTATAGAAGATTCGTGGACGATCTTTTCATCATTTGGCGAGGCACTGCTGACTCACTGGCTACGTTTTTTGATCATCTCAACAGTTTACCTGGCTTTTTGAAATTCACGATGGAGTATTCCAGCAATTCCATAAATTACTTGGATACGACCATCACCAGGGTAGGTGATTTGTATACCACAAACGTTCTATTAAAGCAGTGTTTTTACCAGTTATTTGTACATTTTACTTTATATACGTTCGTGTGAATTGTTTGATTTCTACAAGTATCCATCAATCAGCTTTGGGACTGGAATATTGTGTTTACTATTTTGCTGGGCTTCTGTTTTTTGGAGATATATATATATATATATATATATATATATATATATATATATATATATATATAGATATATATATAGATATATAAAGAGAGAGCGAGCACTTTTTATTCGCTTCTGCATACTTGTTACTGCATTTTTATTGCTATTAATCTGCACGGTTGAACTAAAATTATCTGCCTTACAGAGCCTGATAAATAAGGATTTTACTGTCACACTGTTTGTAAAGCTTTTTAGCTAGTTTCACTGTGAGAAAGCTATTAAATGGAAATTTTCTCTACTTGTTAAGCTCCTGTTTGTTTGTTCGGATTTCCTTCCAAGGAGTGTATCATATAACTGATTTGTTTGCAGTTAAAAGCATTCTGTAGAGTCTCCTTGCTCCATTCTCTGTTTAAAGCCTTTCTGTGCTGGAGAGAAGCCTGCTATCTTATCAGTGAGAGTGGTAAGCACTAGGTAACCTATCTACCACATAAGGAGTGGTTTCTGGCCCAGACATTATAATTATTGGCCGTTTGTCAATTTTTCCATCTCTCTCAACTTTCTGATTTAAAAGCCCACATTTGCAGTTGTTTCTTTCCTGTAACTAGTCTAGTCCAGATACATATTCTTATTTTTAACACTTGAATTTGCTTATTCATGCTCAGCACTTGTTCAGAACTTGTTGTATGCACTAAATAAGCTAAAAATTACTATAGCACTCAGCCTTCCTCATTACCTAGAGGAAAACAGTTTTTGTGCTTACATTTCACACTTGATTAGAGAAAAACAGCTCTTGTACTCACTTTCCTCACTTGTCTAGAGGAAAATAGTTTTTCATTCAGGCATATCCAAGGGGCAGCTCCCAGTGTTCTCTCCTGTCTATCTGATGAATCTGGGCATCTTGGGGCAATATAGCAATTGCCTCGTGTACACAGACAACCCGCTCCTCCTACAACCCAACACTACAACCTGCAAGAGATGCACTTATCTAGCCAAACTGGAGGTAAAACTCTCTTCAACCAAAACTGAACTTCTCAGTCAAAAGGAGAAGGTAAACACTTGCACACCTCCAAACTCATCACATAGTCCCACTAAACCTACAACACCAAACTCCACACACAGAAACACAAAAACATTCATGGAGGCTCTCAATAATAATCTGCTCAAGCAACATAGACCTCCAAAGCAGAAACGCAAGCAACCTCCAACCCCCAACACAACCCAAATGACACATAGCCCACAGACTCAGTGTGACACTCAACCACAGCCCATAAAGCAAAACAATGTACCCAACACACTAGTCATAGATGACTCAATTGTCAGGCATACTGATGTCCCACTCACCAGGCTAAACAAGGAGAAGGTTACTCTCAGCTGCCTATCAGGTGCCAGGATCTGCCACATACCTCACAGACTCAGGTGACTCCACAACAAGTACAAATATGACTCTGTCATTGTCCATGTTGGTGTGAATGACCTGAGATGTACCTCCCTGGACTACATGAAAAGAGACATGGAAGAGCTCTCCAATCTTGTAGCCCAGGCAGGTATGACCCTAGCCCTGAGTAGCATCCTGCCATCACCCAAAATGATACCACAGTACAAGGACAAAATGATTGACTTCAACAATTGGCTAAGCCGCTGGTGTCATTCTAAGGGGATCCAGTATCTGTCTGCTGGGATGACATGGTAGACAGTCCATGATGCTTTGCCAGAGATGGCCTGCACCTGTTGCCTCTGGGATTCCGGATACTGGCTAAGGCTCTTGCCACCCCTATAGTGCCTTTTTTAGGCAAGGTTCAAATGACAAATTCACCACCATAACAGGAACAGGCAAGCAAAAACTGAGGGCAATGCTACTCATGGTTAGAAGTCTAAATTTCAAAATGTACTCACTCGAGGCACTCCTTAAAATGGAGAACATCGTTATCTGTGCAGTGACTGAGACCTGGTTCAAAGCTCCAAAGAGCACCCCTGCATTACCAGGCTATAACTCATACCACACTTTTCGGCCATCTAACCTGGACTGGAACACCAAAGGTGGTGGTGTGCCCATATCCATTAAGGATATCCACATCTTTAGCCTAGTTGCTCAGGATAATGCATCCAAGGTTATCCAAGTGCAACTAACTCTGGGCAAAACTGCAATCCAAATTGTAGCTTTCTACAGATCCCCCACCATGACCCAGGATTCCAACTCCTCTATTCTTGATATACTGAAAAATATTAGGGTTCAACCAAACACCCTAATAATGGGTGATTTCAACTACCCCACCATTAACTGCAATCCAAACTGTAGCTTGCTACAGATCCCCCACCATGCCCCAGGATTCCAACTCCTCTTTTCTTGATATACTGGAAAATATTAGGGTTCAACCAAACACCCTAATAATGGGCGATTTCAACTACCACACCATTAACTGGGAAAACTACTTATGTACCAACTCCTTCACTCAACGCTTTCTGGAATTCATAAATTCCAATGCCCTGGATCAACTTATTCACACCCCCACCAGGAGCAACAGTATCCTAGACCTGGTCATTACCAACACGAGTGACCGGTGTTCCACACCTGAAGTCAACACCTCATTGGTCAGATCTGACCATAAGCTAATCACCCTAGTTATCCACATCCCGCCCCCCACCTGCCATTAAGGAAACCACTGTAAAAAAATTCTCCAAAGCCAACTTCATGCTTCCTAAGACAGAAGTGGCAGACTTCATGACATCCATACAGATGGACAATACAGTTATGACTGCTGAATCCTACACAAATGCACTCTATAAGCACTTACACGAGTGTATGGATCATGCTATCCCAAACAGAACCAAGATGCTATCGTCCAAAAAAGGAAGCCAATCTGGTGGTCCCCTGCCATAAACAAACTGTACAACAGAAGGAAGAAACTGTTGCAAAAGAGAATAAAATCCCATGAGTGGAGGAGCTCCCTGGTCATCCTCAGTAAGAAGCTGAGATCCCTTATAAGATCCTCCAAAGCTAGCTATGAAAACAAAATTGCCACAGATTCTAAGGACAACCACAAAGCATTCTATAGCTATGTCAAGAATCTCAATGGCAACACCCAGATCTGGAGTTACAGGACAACGGCACGAATATTACAGAGCCAACTGATATTGCCAACATCCTGGCAGATAGGTTCAGTGCTAACTTTAACCCCCTCTCACCCCCTAAAGGGCTCATATCTTTACAGGAAGAATGCAGAGTCCCTGTAATCACAACTATGCAGATAAAAGCTGCACTCTCTAAAGCCAAAAACACAGCTTCCATGGGACCGGACAACATCCCAGGCTGCAATTTAAATGAACTTCAGAATGAACTGGCTCCCCACCAAAGCACCATGTACAATCATAGCCTCACATCAGGCTTTGTGCCCACTGAATGGTACACAGCAACAGTTATCCCAATCCACAAAGGTGGAGTCCCCACTGATCCCGGGAACTATCACCCTATTAGCCTGATGAGCCTGCAAGGCCATGAAATGTATCATCATGGAACTCATAAACAAAGACATTGTTAACCTCCAAACTCTGGACCCCACCCAGTTCGGGTTTATGAAAGGTAGATCATGCCTCCTGAACCTGATTGACTTCTTTGAGGCAGTCACCAAAACCGTAGATGATGATAAGGTGGTTCACACACTATGTTGACCTCGCCAAGGCTTTCAACACCATCCCCCAGTCTGGAATTATACCTAAACTCACTAAACTAGGTATAAATCCCTATGTCACAAGATGGGTTTCCAACAGGCTCACTGACAGAACACACACTGTAAAATTTGTAGACTCCAAATCTGACTTCAAACCAGTGACAAGTGGTTCAGTCCTGGGACCTCTCCTGTTTGGCATCTACTTCTCTGAAGTACAGGCTAACACAGAAGGCCTCTGGCTAATGAAGTTCGCAGATGACTGCAAACTAGGAGTCATAGTCGAGTCCCCAAATGATGTGGCCTCAAGCTCAATGCCAAAAAAGTGCATTGTCATTTCCTTTGGTAAAAACTCTGTACCCATGAAATACTACATAGGCGGCAGTCTACTTAACGCTGAATGTGTGATAAGAGACCTTGGGACCCAGGTGGACAATAGTCTCTCCTTGGATAATCACATTACCACAGTAGTCAGGAAATCCTTCTACATGGCACACCTCATCACAAAAGGGTTCTCATCCAGGAAAAAAGAGGTCATTGTTCCCCTCTACTCGACACTCATTAGACCCATTATAGAGTACAACGCCCATTTTGGAATGTATCTCAGAAGACATCTGCAGAGGCTGGAAAGCCCATAGAAGTACCTCACAAAGAGGATTACTGGCCTTAAACAGATGCCCTATACTAACCGTCTCAAAAAACTCCAGCTTTATTCTGTTGCATATCGCCTGCACTGAGGTAGGTATAAAGCTATGGCAAACCCAGACCTGTTGGACATGCTACACCTAAAGAAATCCCAGTCCCTCCAAGCTATAAGCTCTAGGGACCTAAACCTTGTCACCACAATAAACAGGACATGCTGGAGGGATAGACTCCTGTCCCAGAGACTTCCCATACTCTGGAACAAGCTACCCATCTATGTCATGCAAAGTTCCTCATTAGCACTCTTCAAGAAAAATCTTAATGAGTGGATGGGAAATAGGAAATACACCCAGGGGATCACCTCTATGGCTCTAATGTCAAGTACATTTAATCCACTGGCCCATGGAGCCCTTTCTATCTATGAACAAATGTGTGACAAGGACATTTGGGATATTGTCAAATATCCTAATAATGAGCAGTTCAATTTAACTTCTGAGGAAAGAAAGTTGACATTGTGGATGATAAAACAATTTGTATCATGAAGCCTGATAAGGGGGCCTGGGTTGTTAATAGGGATTACATGAATTACAACAACAGGATGGAATTATTGTTACTCACTGATACATATGTTGTAATTTCTAAGAATGAGCTGAATATCGCTTATTCTAAACTGGATGTTGGTTTGTATGATATGTTATTGCAAGGACAAATCACTGTAGATGAGTATGATTTTTTTGTACAACAAATACCCTGTTGTTGCTGGGATTTTTGAGATACCTAAAATCCATAAAGACATTAATAACCCACCCCTAAGACCAAGTGCAGATGGTACCAGGTCAAAAATGTATTATATAGCTAAATACATTGATCAATGATTAAAATCTTCAGTCGGGGTTCTCCCACAGATATGTACAGATTCCTGGGATTTGTTGGCAAAGCTTTCAAATGTGGATTTTGATGCAAACATTTGTTTTTGTTACAATAGACATATGTAATTTGTATTCAGTTATTCCACAGGATGAAGGTTTGAAGTGGTTTGAGGACATCTTAGGAGAAATTCATGTGCTGTACCAGGATAGGGTTAATGTTTTAGTCACATTAATGGATATGGTTTTATTCAATACCTTCTTATTCTTCAGAGGTCAATATTACAGGCAGGCTAAGGGTGTAGCAATGGAGCAACGTGCGCCCCCAGTTTTGCTAACCTGGTTTTATCCTACTGGGAAACATATTTTATATTTAATTCTGTTTACCGTGAGTTTTTTCATTTTACACCCATTTTTTGGATGCTATATTTATTATCTGGAAGGGTGACACTGATAAACTGAATTAATTAATTGATTATATGAATGCAACTACCACTTTTCTTAAATTTATCCACACCTTTAGTCTGGAAGAAATAGTGTTTTTGGATGTGATTATTTATAAGGATGTGGATGGTCAGTGTTTGAAGCCTAATTTGTATCAAAAACCCACCTTTTTGAATAGTTACCTCCATTTTGATAGTTTCCATCCATTGGCACAGAAAAAGTCTGTGGTCAAGGGCCAATTGGTGCAGTTGGCCAGGATGGTTTCAGATGACAGTGTGTTTGTGATGGAGTGTAATAAATTATTTGATATGTTTTTAAAAAGGGGATACCTTACGACATTTTTTAACCCAATCAGGGATGAGGTGGTCAGTAAGAGGTCACAGAAGATATATGTTCCACTTGTTTACCTATTACAAATTCGAAGTTACGGAACTTCGAATAACATATGGTCGTCACCATATGATCGAAATTCCGTAACTTTGAAATAAAAAAAAAATTAAATAAAACAAAGAAAACGTACCCTGATGGGTTAAAGAAGGGGGGAGCCCCCTGCACCCCCCACATGGGGGCTGTGCCCCCCCACTCCCCGCTACTTAAATATACCAACAGGGCCACAACAGCTTGGTAATGAGGAATTAATACGTTCTAAATTTATTGTGCCATTTAATGACAGGTTCAGATTGGGGAATGGGTTAAAATATTATTCAAAAGCTTGTATATTAACTTTTATTTGGATGCCTACAGCATTACAAGGATGCTGAACCATAATTGGTTTATTGTTTCTTCTAACCCCCCAAAATTTTGGGTGATTTACCTGTTATAGTGTACAGGAATAACACTAGTTTTAAAGGTATGATGGAGAAGGGGAATCAGTACAGCATCAGCGGTTGCTGTAGGTCTGACATAAAGGGTAGACAAAAATGTGGGCATTGTAGAATGTATCATCATGTGTTGATGGGTGTTAGTGTAGTGGTAAATGGGCATACAATTTCAATAAAAGGTAGCTATAATTGTGACACCAATTGGGCTATTTATGTTTCCTGCTGTCAAATGTGTCATGCCTTTTACATCAGGAAGACTATTAGAAAGGTAAAGGACAGAATATATGATCATATGAGGAATGTTAGTAAGGGGAAGGACACCAATGCATTATACAGACATATAAAAGATTGTCCCTCACATGTTTTTAAGCTTTGTGTTATTGAACAACTTAAAAGGATGTAAGAGGTAAGATTATAGAGGACCGTTTGCTAGTGAGGGAATTATTATGGCAACTTAGGTTAAATGCCTTATTATCTCCAGGTCTTAACAAAACATACACTATTACCCCTGTTTTGAACCTCAAAAGTTTGGAATATTGACTGTTATAATGTGAACTGTTTTTTAAGCTGGATATTTATCAGAGTGTTTTTTAAGTTGGATATTTGTCAGAGTATTTTTAAAGCTGGATATTTATCAGAGCATTTTTAAACATTTTACTTTCTAGCATTTTCAAATGTGTAATATATGTATATATTTTTCTTCGGGATGTCAATTTATGGTCATGTTATGTCAGTGGTTTTAAAAGGAGGTTTTTTCATTTGCAGTAGTTCTCATGAAGTCCCATATCAGATGAAAGCACTCAACTACTCTACTGCTGGTTTGTTTCTGTTTTTTCCAATAAAGTGCAGTGCGAGTTCACCTGGTTGTCTTCTTGGATTATTGGTATATTTTCTGTTTCCCATCCAGTCATTCAGGTTCCTCTTAAAGAGGGATAGTGAGGTTCTCTGCTTGACATGGAGAGGAATGCTATTTCACAGCTGGGGAGTTGTTGGTACTGTCAGGTTTCTATTTTTGGCTATCTGAGTCCTGTCTTCTACCTGGATGGTCCAGCTGTCCATTTTGCACAATGTTGCTCTATACACAAAACTGATTAGTGTAGCCAAACCTGTTTGTGCTTAGCAGTGCATCACTCAAACAATGCATCCCACAATTCTCCCCCCTTCATCCACTAAAGTAAGATAGAAGGTAAAAGAAAAAGGTGAAATACAGTTTATTACTACAAAAGAGGTATGTCTGCAGAGGTCTGGATTTTCAATCCCACTCCAAAACAAATCAGAAAACAAGATGAGTGCCTTAACCCTGCTGGCCACACACACATCTTGGCAGCAAACAACTTTAACTTGTCTATCGCACAACATTCTTCCACAATGTATTTTAACTGATATCAAGCTATCAGTTGGTATTCATACATGTATTTTATGAATAGATTTGGATGTACTGCACTTAGCAAATACAAAGCCTGTTAGGACAATTGCTTAAAATTATACCAGTCTGTGTTCCTTGTCCATTCAGCAGTTATCTGACCAGTCTTCAGAGATATGCATTGTGAAAGCCAGTCTACATCATTTACCTAACAATGTGTGTGTATATTAACTGGGAATAGTATGATCGTAGGATCATAGGAGATTACTAAGCTAATGGCCCTGGGACCCTTCCAAGCCTAGCCAAGAGTTTATCCCTAAAAGGGAACCTCATTCAGCACCTGTCACCCCTGTCAATGAGGAACATAGGTGGAACCCCTGGGACAAATTTGTGGTTTCCCATCCACTCATCAAGGTTGCGTTTGAAGAGGCTCAGTGAGGTGCTCTGTTTGACATGTATGGAAAGTCTATTCCAGAGATGGGACAGGCTCTGGGAGACAAACCTGTCTCTCCAGCATGTTTTGTTGATTTTGCATATTAGATTCAGGCATTTTGAACAGGTAGTGTGTACGGATATGGAGCATCTATAGTAGGGCAGGGTCCAAGATTGTCTTGCAGGTGAGACACAGATCACCCTTGAGCAATCTGTACGATACCGAGTAGAGTGATAGCGATTTGAGCCTGTCTGCATAGGACAAGTGGTGGAGGCCATGGATTCTCTTTGTAAGGTATTTCAGTGGCCTTTCCAGTTGGTGCAGATGATTGGAGAGATACATCCCAGACGGGGCATTATACTCAATTATTGGTCTAATGAGGGAGGAGTATAGAGAGATAATAACCTCCCTTATTCTGCATGCAATCCCTTTACTTATGAGATGAACCAAGTAAAAGATTTTCATAAGGATAGATGTGTTAATAGTGAGGCTCTCCTGTTAGAGTAAATAAGGATAGATGCCTTAATAGTGAGGCTCCCCTGTTAGAGTAAATAAGGATAGATGCCTTAATAGTGAAGCTCCCCTGTTAGAGTAAATAAGGATAGATGCTTTAATAGTGAGGCTCTCCTGTTAGAGTAAATAAGGATAGATGCCTTAATAGTGAGGCTCCCCTGTTAGAGTTAATAAGGACAGATGTGTTAATAAATGATCAAAGTAGGGAATTCAGTGTACAAAAGCAACCAGTAATTAAAATAAAACACCTAAGGACCAAGCAGACAAAAACAGAGGTTAACTCTTTAACACAGAAGCAGAAAAAAGTACAGCAACGTGAACACAGCATTTTCGTTTCAAAGACTTCTTCAGATGCAATGAATAAAATCTCAACACCTCTGCATTTATACTAACATCAATGCATCACAACCAATAACATTTCACCATTAATTAAGATACCTATGTGTTCAAATACAAATACATATTCAAACATATAAAATATTTATGCATGTAAAAAACTTGAACATCTAAAAACCAACTGAAATCATTAAAAATCATACCTTACAATGTTGAAACAAAATGAAATGGTAAACTAACCATGATAAAATTGAAACAACATTGCCATCTAGTGCCGTTACAGAATGTTTACAACATACATTTAATAAAAAATAGAGCCAGCATGGTATTAAGCAACCATAAGTTTAGATTTTCAGTCCTAGGGGAAATTGTTAAGGATGTTGGGGGCTTTATGGGAAACAAAGACGTAATACCAGGTGTTGTACTGGCAACTCATTTTGGAGGCCCATAAACCCCCTAGACGTAATAACCATGTATCCCTTGCACCTGTGCAGGGTGGTACTGTCCTTATGACAAAGACTATTTATGAGGCCAAAATGATGAGTATCCTAGAAGATACTGATAAGTATGTATGTGTTTTGAAGAATGAAATTAATATCGTGTACAAACGTATTTATATAGTTTTAAGAGACCTGTTGTTAGATGGTCTAATTGACCAGGATGTGTATGCTTTCCTGCATAATGATAAGCCCCGAGTACCTTCAATATTTGGAATACCCAAGGTGCATAAGAACCTGTTAGATCCCCCCTTAAGACCTATAGTGTCAGCTGAAGGTTCTGTCACTGCACCTTTGGCTAGTTTTTTTTTGGACTTTAAATTGAAAAGTATCCCAATGTGTGATAAGACTGTTTTGAAAGATTCATGGGAATTCTTGAGAAGTGTTCGACCAAGTGTTATAACATAACCGATTGTTATTTATCACAACTGATATTATAGATCTGTTTGGTTGTATTCCCCATGAACAGGGCCTTGAGCGGTTTGAGGAAGCATTAATTTGCTTTGGAAATTTATCCTCCAGTGATTGCCATGCTTGTTTAGATCTTACGGAGTTAGTGTTGAAATATAATTAAATTTTCTTTGAAGGTGAATTTTTTCAACAAATTAGAGGAGTGGCCTTGGGGCAAGCTGTGCCCCAGTGTAATCAGACATTATTTTGATGATGTGGGAACACAAATACATACTTAATTCAGAATATAAATATAGTTGGAAACTTTACAAACAATTCTTGGATGATATAATTATTTTTCTGGATAGATACTGAGGAAAACTTTACATAATTTCTTAACTACATTACTGACACTACCAAATTTTTACATTTTACTTATAACATTAACCGTGAGAAAGTAAATTATTTGGATGTAACGATATATATACACATGAAGGAAGATTTGAGTCCAAGTTATATAGAAAAGAGACACACTCAAATTCCTTGTTACATTATTCCAGTACACATCCATACTATCAGAAAAGGAGCATAATCAAGGGTCAATATGTCAGAGTTAGCAGAATGACCTCTGACAACCAAGTTTTTAATACAGAGTGTGAAAATTTGAAGAGAATGTTTATGGACCGTGGTTATCCGGAAAGTTTGGTAGATGGAGTTTGTAGTGATGTTGTAGATAAATGTAAGGACAAATTCAGCCCTATTTTAGGGAAAGGTCAAACTAATAATGATAACACCCCCAACAGTGGCCTTCTTGGGGTGCATCAGAAAAATCTGATAAGTTTGAACAAGCTTTTGTAACTGAATTCAATGTGGATGCATGGGTGATCAAGAAAATTCTGGAGTATGAATGGCAAAGATTTGCCAACTTGTCTGACTTGGGAGGTATTTTCAACACACCTTTTAAATGTATTTATAAGAGAGGTTTTAATATTGAAGAAATATTAGAACAAAACAATAAGGATAATACCAATAATAACAACAACAAAAGAAAGGGTACAGTTAAATGCATCTCCTGCCCACAATGTGTGTACATATCCAATACCAAAGAAATTATGATAGAGGCAAGGGATAGATATATATACCTATTAATTCTCATTATACATGTAATTCTGAGGTAGTTTTATATTTAACACAGGGCACCCAGTGCTCAACCTTTTATGTTGGTAAGACTGATAAGAAATTAAGGAAAAGGCTATATGAGCATATGTATGATATAAGGCAAAGGAATATAAAAAATGCACTGTATAAGCATATTTTAATTTGTCCTGGTACTAAGTTTAGATTTTTGGTCCTAGAGGAAATTGTTAAGGATGTCGGGGAGGGGGGGAGTTTATGGGAAACAAAGACTGAATACAGGGAGTTGTACTGGCAACTCATTTTGGAGGCCCATAAACCCCTTGGACTTAATGACTATCTATCCCTTGCACCTGTTTTAAAATTGAGGGAAGCTTAACTTAAATAATTGGATTTATGTCCTAGTTCCTTCTCTTTTTCTAAGATATTTATTTACACAATAATGCATTTATTCTGGTTCACAAGTCTATCATTATTATAGGTTTGGTTAGGATAGCTTAATGTGCGGTTTACTTATGGTTGCTTAATACCATGCCGGCTCTATTTTTTTAGTAAATGTATGTTGTAAACATTCTGTAAGGACACTAGATGGCAATGGTGTTTCAGTTTTAGGATGATTATTTTTACCATTCCATTAGGTTTCAACATTGTGATATATGTTTTTTAATGATTTCAGTTGGTTTTTAGATGTACAAGTTTTTTATATGCATAAATATTTTACATGTTTGGATATTTATTTGTACTGGTATAAACGCAGAGGTGCTGAGATTTTTTCATTGCATCTGAAGAAGTCTTTGAAATGAAAATGCTGTGTTTTTGTTCATGTATAGGTTCATAGGTTCATAGGTTCATACTAGGCTATCTGCCCTATGGCATTTATAAGCCTAGCCAGAGTGTGTTTGGCTTTCGCCACCCATTTTAAATAAATTTTGCTATGCCCTTTTTCGAGGTTAGTATACTGTGCCTCTGTCTAACAGTGACACAGAAGTGATACCCGGGGTAAACCTACGATCTCCCATCCACTCATCAAGATTCCTCTTGAAGAGAGTCAATGAGGGACTCTGCCTAACCTGGACTGGGATTTTATTCCAGAGTGAAGGGAGCCTCTGGGTTATGAATCTGTCCCTCCAGCATGTCCTATTTATTTCAGTGCTGAGGTTCAAGTCTCGAGCGTAGCTCGATGGGATTTGGATTTTCTGAGGTGCAGCATGTCCATTAATTCCGGGTTGGACATGGCTTTATACGTCAGGCACAGATCGCCTCTGAGCAGACGGTATGCCACTGAGTAGAGCTGGAGTTTCTTTAATCGGGCAGCATATGGCATCTGTTTGAGCCCTTTGATCCTCTTGGTGAGATACTTTTGGGGTCTTTCCAGTTGCTGCAGGTGTCTGGTAAGGTACATCCCAAAAGGGGCATTGTACTCAATTATGGGCCTGATGAGGGATGAATAAAGAGGCACGATGACCTCCCCTGATCTAGATGTGAATCTCTTCATGATTAGGTGGGCTATATAAAATGTTTTTCTAACCACTTTGGCCACGTGGTAGTCAAATGAGAGATTGCTATCAACTTGGGTCCCCAGGACCCTAATTACTTCTTTGTTCTTAATGGAATACCACCTATGTGGTAATTTGTGGGCACTTTGTTTTTGCCAAAGGGGATGACTATACACTTTTTGGCGTTTAGCTTGAGGCCATGGCTCTGGCACCAGTTGTCTGTTTCTATGAGGCCCTTTTGGAGGATGCTTGTGTCAGTTGGAGAATCTATTATGGCGCCCAGTTTGCATTCATCTGCGAACTTGGTCAGCCACAGTCCTTCCGTGTTGGCCTGTACCTCCGAGAAATATATACCGAACAAGAGAGGTCCCAGGACTGAGCCTTGTGGGACGCCACTTGTAACTGGTTTGGAATCTGACATAGCTCTAGCAATTCTAACCATGTGGGTTCTGTCCTTGAGCCACTTTGCAACCCATCTAGTGACATAGGGGTTTATATTTAAGCTGGTGAGCTTATCTATAATGCCCGAGTGGGGTATTGTATCAAAGGCTTTTGCAAGGTCCAGGTAGGCTGTGTGGACCACCTTCCCCTCGTCAATGGCCTTGGTGACTGTTTCAAAGAAATCAACCAGGTTTAAGAGGCAGGATCTGCCCTTAACAAAGCCGAACTGGGTAGGATCCAGTGTCTGTAGGTCTCCAATATCTTTATTTATGAGGTCCATGATGATCCTTTCCATAGCTTTGCAGACCAAGCTAGTCAGGCTTATGGGGCGATAGTTTCCAGGATCCATTGAGGCACCACCTTTGTGGAGAGGGACCACTGTTGCTGTATGCCACTCTTTGGGTACATATCTTGTAGTAAGGCTGAGACTGAACAGTAGTTTAATGTTTGGGTTTAGCTCTTCTTGGAGTTCATGTAGGATGCAGCCCGGGACACCGTCTGGTCCCATTGATGCTGTGTTTTTTGCTTTGGAGAGGGCAGCTCTTACCTGAGCATCTGAGATGTCAGGGGGGCAGCACTCTGCTGGGATAGATATTTGCCCTTTTGGTGGAGGGGGGGGGGGGGGTTGCGCTGAACCTGTCAGCTAGGATGTTGGCAATGTCTGTGGGTTCGGTGTATTTTTTGTCATTTTGGACTAATTCTGAGCATATCTGGGAATTCCCACCCAGGTTCCTAACATAGCTAAAGAAAGCCTTGTGATTATCCTTAGTGTCCTGTGTAATTTTTCTCTCGAAGCTGGCCTTAGACGATTTTATGAGTGCCCGTAGTTTTTTGCTAATACTGATCAGAGATGCCTTCCCTTTTTGGGATTTTGCTCTATCATGTAGTAGCTTCCTCCTTCTATTGTAATCACTTGCAGATCACTAAGGCCAATAACTCTGCTGGTGAAGCACTATTCTCTTGCGCCATAGCCAAATTATGGAACTCACTCCCACCCACAATTACCTCCATACCATCATGCACCCACTTCAAAACTTTACTAAAAGCGCAACTAAAAACATGCTGGCTATGCCCTTGCAACTCCCACTCTAATATCATCCACCCCATCCAACCACTACCTTTCTTTCCACTCCACTAACTACCTTGATTATAGCAAACTCAAATGCTCATAAGCCAGTACTTATTATACAGCACAAACTGCTTCTTCTTGTAACATTTGTTAATGTCTGGTATGCACTTCACAGATAAAGATTCTAGTTGTCTACTGATGTACTATGT
Source organism: Protopterus annectens (assembly GCF_019279795.1). NCBI lineage: Eukaryota > Metazoa > Chordata > Ceratodontiformes > Protopteridae > Protopterus > Protopterus annectens. The sequence goes on along the minus strand of NC_056737.1, from coordinate 1,721,830,453 downwards.
TCTTCATCTGGAAATATGTTGTAAGTAATTGCTATGTAAAATGTTATTCATTATGTAATCCAATGTATATACTGTCTGTTTATTTTAACTGTGGAGCTTTTCTCCCCGGGCCTCCGCTGAAAATGGACCTACGTCCAGTCGGACACTCCCGGTCAACAAATTTAAATAAATAAATAAATAAATTGTATAGTTTGTTTATGGCTGGGGTCCACCAGACAGGACGTCTGCCTTTGGAGGATTGGGTCTTGGTTTTATTTGGGATTGCATGATCCATGCATTCCTGAAGGTGTTCACAGAATACGTTTATAAAGGATTCTGCGGTCTGGGCCATATTTTCCACAGGCCCGGGGGCTTTGAAGGATTCCACCTCGGTCTTGAGAAGTGTGAAATTTGCTTTAGAGAAGTTTTTCACTGTGGTTTTCAGGGCAGGGGGTGGAGTTGGGATGTGAATATCCAGTGAGATTAGTTTATGGTCTGATCTTACCAGTGAGGGATACACTTCTGGTCTGGAGCATAGAGTCCCCATGTTGGTGATGATCAGGTCCAGTATGTTTTCCCCTCTTGTGGGAGTGGTAACAAGTTGTTCCATAGCATTTGAGTTTATAAATTCTAGGAACCTTTGGGCTAGGGTTTTGGAGCTAGAGTAATGCTCCCAGTCTATGTTTGGGTAGTTGAAGTCGCCCAATATAATGGTGTTTGGAGAGACCTTCATATTTTCCAGTGTTCTCAGGAAGGCCGAGTGGGGTTCCTGGGTTTGGGAGGGTGGTCTGTAGCAGGCTATAAACTGGAAGGCAGTTTTACCCACTGTTAGTTGCACATGGATAGTCTCTGATGCTTCGTGCTATGCCACCAACCTGGAGGTGTGGGTATCTTTGACGAATATTGATACTCCCCCTCCTTTTGGGGTATGGTCCAAGTTTTGGGGCCGAAAAGCATGGTATAAGGTATAACCTGGTAGTGCTGGGGTGCTCTCGGGAGCCTTGAACCAGGTTTCTGTTACTGCACAGATATTGATGTTCTCCATGCTAAGGAGAGTTTTGAGTGCATGCATCCTGAGGTTTAGACTTCTGGCATTGAGTAGCATTACTCTTAGTTTCTTATCCCTTGTGATACCTATGGAGGTGGGTTTGTCTTTTGAGCCTTGCCTAAAAAAGGTACTATGGGGGTAGCAAGAGCCTTTGCCAATATCCGAAAGCCCAGGGGTGACAGGTGCAAGCTGTCCCTAGCAAAGCATCGTGGCTTGTAGAGCATGTCATCCCAGGCTGACAGGCATTGGATCCCCTTTGAATGACACCAATACTTAAGCCAATTGTTGAAATTGATCATCTTGTCTTCATATTGTGGCATCATTCTTGGTGAGGGTAAGATGCTACTCAAGGTCAGGGTCATACCGGCCTGGGCTACATGCTCAGAAAGCTCCTCTATGTCTCTTTTCATGTAGTCCAGGGAGGTACGTCTCAGGTCATTCACACCAGCATGGGCAATGACTGAGTCATATTTGTACTTGCCTTGGAGTGACCTGAGTGCTTGTGTTATGTGGCGGATCCTAGTGCCCGACAGGCAGCTCATCTTCTCCTTGTTCAGCCTGGTGAGTGGGACATCAGTGTGCCTGACGATAGAGTCACCTATTACAAGTGTATCAGGTGTGTTGTTTAGCCTTAAGGGCTGTGACTGTACGGCACACTGGCTTTGTGAGCTATGTGTTGCACGTATTTTGTTGTGGGGTAGCGGTTGCTTGGGTGTCTGCTTTGGAGGTCTCTGCTGCTTAGGCAGATTTTTATTTAGAGCCTCCAAGTATGTTTTTGTGTGTTTATGTGTTTGGTTTGCTGTCGTGGTAGGTCTATGTGAGACTGGAATTGTAGTGAGTGTGGTTTCCTTCTCCTCCTGACTGGTTTCGCCAGTACTGAGTTGAGAGAGCTTAGCCTCCAGTATGGCTATATGGTTGCATCTCTCACATGTGTTGGAATTTGTTGGGAGGAGGAGAGGGTTGTCTGTGTACATGAGGCAGTTGTAACATTGCCTCAAGATTCCCAGATTCACCAGCTGGACCGGAGAGGAGGTTGACAACTGACCTTTGGATATGCTAGAATAGTATTGGGAATTCCTTAATAATTGAAAAAAAAGGGCCAATGGGGAACGAGGTACTCAAGGGGAGTTTGTGAGGGTGTAGTGCTTTTAATATTTTAGTGCTGACTTATATAATTGCTTTAGTGAGCAAGTGCCAGGTAACGTAAATGCAATGTGTTACAGGTAACTTAAATGCAAAAACGACAAACAGTAACTTTCTTTCAAGTGAAACAAGGAAATAAGTACAGTAAGCAATGCAGATATCACTAGGGATCCACAGAAGTGCTGAAAAGCCGCGTTTTAGGTGGAATTAGCGTTTCAGGGAAATAACAAGCAAACAAACAACAAGCATACAAATAAAGCTAGATTCAGCAGGCTTGGATCTAGTCTATGCTACAGCAAACAAGGTGTACCAATTTCAGTAAGAAGCAGTTCAAATATGCAGGCACTATAAACCTTTAACCAGAAATTCCCAGCTCAGAAGGGCAGAGTCCAGCCTCTCCTCCCACAAGAGTGCAGACCACGAACCCTTTTAATGTAAAATAACTGGCCTGAAGCCCAAGTGCTTAAACCAGAATTAATACACTTTTAGAATAACAGACACTGAGCTTTCAATCAGCAGTTCCCAACTTAGAAGGATGTAAGCTACCTGTTCTGCCACTAGAGTGCAGACCAAAAACCTTCTTAATGTAAAACAACTGGCGTGAAGCCCAAGTGCTTAAACCAGAATTAATACACTTTTAGAATAACAGACACTGAGCCCTCAATCAGCAGTTCCCAACTTAGAAGGGTGTAAGCTACCTGTCCTGCCACCACAAACCTTCCTAATGTAAAACAACTGGTCTGAAGCCCAAGTGCTTAATCCAAAAGACTTAGAATGATAGCTACACTTTAATCAAGTTACTACCAAGCAGTAATAAATACAATTGAATACTTTAAAGAATGCCTGGAGTAGTGCTCAAGTTATACAAACAAAACTAGATTCAGCAGGCCTGGATCTAGTCTATGCTACAGCAAACAAGGTGTACCAATTTCAGTAAGAAGCAGTTTAGATATGCAGGCACTATAAGCCTTTAACCAGAAATTCCCAGCTAGAAGGGCAGAGTCCAGCTTCTCCTCCCACAAGAGTGCAGACCACGAACCCTTTTAATGTAAAATAACTGGCCTGAAGCCCAAGTGCTTAAAACAGAATTAATACACTTTTAGATTAACAGACACTGAGCCTTCAATCAGCAGTTCCCAACTTAGAAGGATGTAAGCTACCTGTCCTGCCACCACAGTGCAGACCACAAACCTTCCTAATGTAAAACAACTGGTCTGAAGCCCAAGTGCTTAAACTAAAATGCTTAGAATGAGTTACACCAAGCAGTAATAAATACAATTGAGTACTTTTAAGATGACGCAAAAGCAAAATAAAGTAGGAAGAAACACAAATACAGTAAAAGCAGATAATTTTTTTTTTTTTTTTTTTTTTTTGAGTGAGCAAATGAGATGGGCCCAGGAGTTACAGGACAGAAACAAGTGCAAATGCAGGCCTTCAAATCAGAAAGTTGAGAGAGATGGAAGACCGCCCAAACGGTCAATAACTACAAATTCTGGGCCAGAACCACTCCTTATGTGGTGGACAGGTTACCTAGTGCTTACCACTCCTACTGATAAGCTAGAAGGCTTCCCTCCAACACAGAAAGGCTTGGGGGCTCAGAAGCTTACAAATAGTCCTGGACACAGCAAATCTGTATCTGGAACACTAATTACAGGAAAGGTAGGAAACAGGCTTACATTTTTTTTTTTTTTTTGCTTCTGTGTATTAAAGAGTTAACCTCTGTTTTTGTCCGCTTGGTCCTTCGGTGATACATGTATTAAAGAGTTAACCTCTGTTTTTGTCTGCTTGGTCCTTCTGTGATAGATGTGTTAATAGTGAGACTCCCTTGTTACAGTAAATAAGGGATAGATGTGTTAATAGTGAGACAACCCTGTTAGTATATACAGATTTGTTAATTGCAAGGCTTTCCTGTTAGAGTAAATAAGGATATATGCATTAATCGTAAGGATTCCCTGTTAAAGTAAATAAGGATAGATGTGTTAATAGTTAGGATTCCCTATTAAAGTAAATAAGGATAGATGTGTTAATAGTTAGGATTCCCTGTTAAAGTAAATAAGGATAGATGTGTTAATAGTTAGGATTCCCTAAAGTAAATAAGGATAGATGTGTTAATAGCTAGGATTCCCTGTTAAAGTAAATAAGGATAGATGTGTTAATAGTTAGGATTCCCTGTTAAAGTAAATAAGGATAGATGTGTTAATAGTTAGGATTCCCTAAAGTAAATAAGGATAGATGTGTTAATAGTTAGGATTCCTTGTTAAAGTAAATAAGGATAGATGTGTTAATAGTTAGGATTCCCTGTTAAAGTAAATAAGGATAGATGTGTTAATAGTTAGGATTCCCTGTTAAAATAAATAAGGATAGATGTGTTAATAGTTAGGATTCCCTGTTAAAGTAAATAAGGATAGATGTGTTAATAGTTAGGATTCCCTAAAGTAAATAAGGATAGATGTGTTAATAGTTAGGATTCCCTGTTAATTTAAATAAGGATAGATGTGTTAATAGTTAGGATTCCCTAAAGTAAATAAGGATAGATGTGTTAATAGTTAGGATTCCCTAAAGTAAATAAGGATAGATGTGTTAATAGTTAGGATTCCCTGTTAAAGTAAATAAGGATAGATGTGTTAATAGTTAGGATTCCCTGTTAAAGTAAATAAGGATAGATGTGTTAATAGTTAGGATTCCCTGTTAAAATAAATAAGGATAGATGTGTTAATAGTTAGGATTCCCTGTTAAAGTAAATAAGGATAGATGTGTTAATAGTTAAGATTCCCTAAAGTAAATAAGGATAGATGTGTTAATAGTTAGGATTCCCTGTTAAAGTAAATAAGGACAGATGTGTTAATAGTTAGGATTCCCTAAAGTAAATAAGGATAGATGTGTTAATAGTTAGGATTCCCTGTTAAAGTAAATAAGGATAGATGTGTTAATAGTTAGGATTCCCTAAAGTAAATAAGGATAGATGTGTTAATAGTTAGGATTCCCTAAAGTAAATAAGGATAGATGTGTTAATAGTTAGGATTCCCTGTTAAAGTAAATAAGGATAGATGTGTTAATAGTCAGGATTCCCTGTTAACACACCTCACAGGTAGACTGTTAGAGGCTGGCTGTTGATGATATTTTTGATTGTGTAAGAACAGCATATAGTTGGGGTGCTTTTATTGAAAAACTGCCACCCACTCCATTTTTTTTATTGTTGAGCATCTGGTATAGAAACAGGGCACTTTTCCAATACCTTTTGTAATGGGGTGTGGGAGCAGTAATATGCTTAAGTTGATAGCATTTCCTTCTGCCTTTATTAGAAAGCAAGACATTGTCACATATGTGTCAAACACTAAGAAAGCTGTACTAATTTCTCAAATGTTGTAGCAAGTGGGATAAAGAACTGACCCTTTTGGCTATCCAACTGGGTCAGTCTAAAAGTTCTCCAATTTTGAAAAGTGGGTTTCTCCACTGAAGAGCATCAATTACCCACAATAAGGAGTTATAGCTTTATTCATGGTCACTAATGTTTACCAAGACGTCATTTATCTATGTAAATCCTTTTCATACCAGAAAATACCTTAAGGAGAAGGCTAATTAATCATGTATGCTTCAATACAAATCCATAAGGATAGAAGTTTCCCACATACTGTGAAGCATTTCTGTAGGGTAAAGGCTTCTGTATATTTCCTAATATTTGGGAAGAATAGACATAGTTTATTAAAAGAGGAAATCAGCACTTTGAAAGGGAGTCTACACCTACAAAGTTACCAAATAAATGCTTGCATCAACTTTTGTATTTTAAGCAACCAAGAGTCCATTTGAAATCTCAGAACATGCCATAGAAAATATTTAATTTGGGGCAAAACATCATCTGCAGAGTATTCATCCTTCTGGTTAGAAGTACACGTAATCTTAACCATGAATTTAACAACAAGTAAAGCTACAATTTCCTCAAGTTAGCTGCGACAGTAGTTTTAATACTTGAGTATAATTCTATACCTACGTATATGGAAGGATTAGTATACCACCTATAAGATTATTGTGGATGCGACTTACTCAGAGTATAACATAAGTATGTTTTCAAATATGACTTTTGTATTCTGCATAAGATTTTTGGAAGAAAGTTTAAGCATTTAAAAAAAAAAAGTTCATCACAGATTTTATTGAATTGTATTGATTAATTATTGTTTAATTAAATCAACATGATATCACTTCCTGTATAGAGTGTTAAAAGACATGAGAAAGAGAGGGCTCATGTCTTTTCTGAAGAAGTTCACGCTCTAATAAAGTGGATGAAAGCGCTAAGAATATTTTACCAGTTCTAAAAATATTAACTTTAAGATCTGCTATGTTGACAAAATTCCAGAGTATTTGAGATAAAATAGGTAACACCCTCACTGGGTTTCTAGACAAAAACAATCATCAGCAAACATCAAAATATTGACTTTATTCCTCATCTACTTCCATCCTAGCAGACTGACAGTAGAAGAAATCCCACATACTAATAAATGAAAACAACTTTGAGAAAGACTCACTCCCACATATACTTAGGCCCTAGGCTGCCAGTATAATGCTATGATTACAGTTCTAAACTCCACTGGGAAATTATATGCAACTAATGATTCCCAAAGTTAATTCCAAGTTGTGATTCCCCATTCACCTGACATGTTACATGTTCTGAGGCTGTAGTTAAAGGGTGCCTCAAGTGGTCCTGCTAGGTAATATTTTAGGCTATTTAGGAGGCAACTGAGGGTATTGTCAGAGTCCACTGAAGCAGTATTTTTGGCCTTAGTGAGTGCCACCAGAACCTGCTTACTGTTGAAAGTGGGGTGGTGGGGTGCTAGATGGGATTTCACAGGGGATAGTGGTGGTGGGGGGGTGAAGTTGAAGCTAAATTTATCAGCCAGTATGTCAAAGGAAGTAAATATGCTAGTAGATGGATCTAAAACTAGATACTCATACTATACTAAAGTGTGGATTGTACAAGACCTGCCTTTAATAAACCTCTTGAGTTTCATGCATTTAGGGAAGCAATAAGGGGTGAAGTCAATTTGCCAAAACATTAACATGTAGTTTTCCTTCAATGTTGCTAATAAAAATAGTGTAATAGTTTCCTACTCTGGTTATGTTCTTACCTGGCTTGGGCTTTTTGACTCTTATAAAGATTGTTGAGTAGTACCAGACATAAACATATGATTAAATAATTTAGTAATTGGTTTAATTAATAATCATAGAATTACTAGGTATAAATTTATAGTTAGACAATCTGGTCCTGTGTCCCTGCTTTTAGATGCTGATTTAAAAATTATCTTCATCTCATTTTCATTTATTGGAGCAACTAATTTAGGAATTCACTTCAGAATGTCAAAGGTTTAAAACTTCAAAATTTCATATGGTCAAGACCATATGATCGAAGTTTTAAAACTTTGAAATTCTAAAATAAATCCAAAAACAAAACAAAATAAGATTCCCCAATGTTCTTGCAGGGGGGCAAGCCCCCCTGCACCCCCCACACCTCCCGCTACTTAAATATACCAACTCTGAGATCGCACTACAGTGAGGAAAAAGGAAATCTCCCATTCTGCACTGTATGGAGATCTCCATTCAGAATTTCAGAGTTTTAAAACTTTGATCATATGGTCTTCACCATATGTCATTCAAAGTTTTAAACCTTTGACATTCTGAAGAAAACCCCTAATTTAGACTTAACCACTTCTACAATCTTGGGTATATGAGATTCCAACCGAAAATCAGAGCTACATCCCTCCTTCGTTATGGCTTTTAGTATGACATCAGAATATAATTTTGAGTAAAATTTCCTAAAAGCCTCAGCTATTAAACTAGGTGAATTCAACAAAGACCCATTAACTTTTTAAACAGTGACAGATAAATCCTGATTCTATTTTTAAATCTGTACACCAATAATTTTCCAGTCTTGCAACCCTGTGTTCAGACTTGTAGCATAGCCCTTTTAAGACAGAGCTCAGTTGTCATTATCATTATATTAGCCAATTCTTTTCCAGCCATTTTATAGTGTTGTACAGTGAAGAGACTTTAAATTTACTTCGTTTACATCTGTTACATAAAAGATTTAATATGTCAGCTACTTCAGAACATTTTTTGTTTAATTTGGTTAAAAACTTATTTTAGCAGAAGCTTAGATTGCATGCAGTTCCCCTTCATTTCCCACCATATAAAAATTGGTATAGAATGGAAAGGGTTAGTTTTAATAAACATTTCAACTTCCTTAAAATGTATGAGAATCAGAATATGTTAGAATCAATGGGTCAAGACACAATTGTTTAGCTTTTTTTTTGTTTCATTAGTCTGAGTGCAATCCTAAAATCACTGCATGATGATCGACCTGGGCACAAAGCAAGGTAGTTAGCTGAAAAACATTAGTTAATACATTCTGAGAAGTAAGCCAATAGTCAAGTCTACTGCCCCCTTCCCCAGAAGGATATGAATATGTAAATCCAGCTAATTAATTATTCTACTAACATTACGTAAATGTAAGTCAGATTTTTTCAAATCTAATGTCATTGTGCTTTAATATGTTTTTCTAATGATGGAATTTTTCTGTTCTACCGAATCAAACACAACATGAAAGCCCCCTCCCATTATCACATGCAAGGCCAGAGTGTAGATTTTCTCTAAGTTTTGAAACACTTCTGAAAAATAAAGTGAGCCTACACACATTACAAAAGGTATAAACAGATGCCTGAATAGCCACTTTAATGTATAACCATTTGCCTTCACTCCCTTTGTTTACATCCATAATTTGGGGTTTTATGTTGTCTTTGCAGCAGATGGCAACCCCTCCCTTTCATGTTTCGGCTAAGCTAATATATGCAGAATAGCTTTTACATTCAATGCATCGGGCGTGTCACTTAGCAAACTTAAGCTCTTGAATAAATAAAATATCAGCATGTAGTTAATGAATACACTGAACTTAATCCTGTAACATTTATATTAACTGGTCCTTAGTGCCATTATACTAACAAATTATATCCTAACTAGAATAGTAACACTCTAAACAAGAGCCAGTACAGAAGACTTTCACACAATTCTCTTAAGGTAAATTATAGGACATTCAATAATGTAATTAGTTAAAAATTATATATATATATATATATATATATATATATATATATATATATATATAAAAATGTAAATTATAGTTCTTCACCAATTGCTTTGACATTTTAACATAATGTTGCATTTGAATACGCGTGTGTTTTTATATACCTACTATGGATTCTATATATCTGTATACAAATATGCAATTTTATATGTTTTTGTTATAACTTTCTTAATTCTTTTTCAGTGCAATTGATCTGCTTTACTTCATCCAAATAATGACTCGCAGAAGATCAAACTTAGCTTGTCATACTCGCGGAGCGGAAGCAGTGCGACGAGTAATTGCAAATCAAACTGAGGAAGAACGGGCATCAGCGAACAAGTGAAACAGACAAAGAATGGCTCAAATACATGCCGAGGAAGCAGCAGAGCAATGTGCAGCCAGGCTTGAGGATGCACGGTTACGAGCACGGCGATCGCGTTCTGCAGCTTCAGATCTGCTTCGTTCTCCTCGATCGACACCAGCAGACAAAATAAATGCTTGTCTGAAATACTCTACTTTGTGGTGACACGTAAAGACATTAAAATTAACTAGAAATATGCGTGTCCAGCTGCAAAACAATCGATCAGCTGAGATATTCTCACATCAATTGCTGGAAATTGGGAACGGAAAGGTACCGGTTGATCTGACCTCAGGACAAATTTCATTGCCTCATAACTTCTGCAATTTAGTGACGTCAAAAGAAGAATTGGTTGAAAAAGTATTTCCCAATATTCAAACCAATTATAAGAATCACGATTGGCTGACTGAACGAGCTATTCTTGCGGCCAAGAACAAAGACATCTACGAACTTAACAATATTATTCAGTCTAACATTCAAAGCGAGGCAGTCACATACAAGTCCGTCGAAACTGTTGTGGAAGCAGATGAAGCGGTTAATTATCCAACAGAATTTTTGAATTCACTCGATCTGCCAGGGATGCCACCGCACGTACTGCAATTGAAAATTGGCGTGCCAATTATCATGTTGCGAAATATCAACCAGCCAAAGCTTTGCAATGGCACGCGGCTTGCAGTAAAAAAATTAATGAGCAACGTCATAGAAGCAACAATCTTGACAGGACCTTTCAAAGGTGAAGATGTCCTCATTTCTTGCATTCCTATGATTCAAACGGATATGCCATTTCAGTTTAAGAGATTGCAATTCCCAATTCGATTGGTGTTTGCAATCACCATCAACAAAGCTCAGGGCCAATCTTTAGAATTGTGCGGTTTAGATCTACACACGGATTGCTTCTCCCATGGAAAATTATATGTTGCATGTTCTGGAGTCAGCAAACCAGACAATCTCTATATCTGCACAGACAATGGAACAACAAAAAATATTGTATACCCAAAAGCATTGTGAAATTAAATATATTAGAAACGTGCGCTTTCTCTTTTCTTTCTTTTCCATTTAACCAGACTGAGCCACAGCAACGCGTGGCCGGGTACAGCTAGTATATATCACTAAACATGGGTAGGTCAAGTTCTGAGTGTCTATGCCCACGTATTTTTATGATTAAGGCATAAAATTAGTCCAACCTTTAGCAGCTATTTCTTGCATGACACATGCTTTGACACCAATTTATTTCCTTTCTTCAAAAGGGAAGGAGTGTTAACAACCTAGCTAAATGCTTTCTGAACAAGGGTCAAAGATTGCTCAACATCAGTCAAAGCACAGGGTTTAACTGATCTATCTTTGTTGTTGATTTGTCTTGGGTTGTAACAAACTGCTTATTATTAGCTGGTAGAAAGAGTGTCAGTTTACTGACTTCCTCAATGGTCTGTCTAGGCTGTCCCTATCTTCCTTTTGTCTAGCTCCTTTTTAGGCATAGGAAGGAAGTCTGAAGCAAAAACTACTGCAGCCATAATGACCACAAATTTTCCTGGGCTAGAAGCATGCTTTTTCGTATCATTGACACTCTCCATATTAGTAATAACCATCCTGGAACTGTTAGAAAAATCTATACATGCTGCTTAGAAAATATATTTACATACATGCTGCCTAGAAAAATATATTTACAATGTGTGCTGCTTAGGAAGATGTGTATTTAAACATTCAAACATATATAAGTTGTGTGATCAAATATATAGAGAAATGTGTGCTTTAGTTAGGAATAAATGTACTTAAATCCATAATAGAGAACAAAGTTTGAAAAAGTAGTATGATTTAATGCATTTAATTCTGTCTCACTAGAATAATAGTAGAAATAAACTTGCATATTATTGCTTAAAGCACAAGCTGCAGTGTAATCAGAAATTTGGCCTTGGCAGCGTGCAAACACAGCCTGGCTCATGTCTTTCAAGTAAAGATTATTTTGCAAAGTTAGAAAATAATAAATCTGTTCGCACGTGTATCTTCTTCCTGCTACCACCAGGAGAATAGCCTTGTGCGCACTATCTCTGATAGTGCGCAGCTGGTAAAACAAGAAAGACAAAGAGAAGTATTAAAGAAAAACTGCACCCATTGTATTCGAACTAATCTAAGAGCCTTGAATTGGCTACATCCTCAGGAGGTCATCGTGACTGACCAGATGCTTGCAAGGCTGTAACATTCTCATGGGAAAGAGACTTTTTTGTAAAACACAAATTCAGCACTTTTTATGAATTACTATGATGTAAAGACCCTGTCACTGACCACGCCAGTGAGGTGGGCAAAACTGATAATGACATGTATAAAAATGGTGCCCTTTGTGAATAAAACTAGTCAAAATTCTATACAACTTTGTGTATGGTTTTTTGCCTCCTAATGTACATTAGAGCTTTAAGATACTTGAGTTCTCCTGCATTATTGTTTGTTATTGATTGACATTGTTTTTGAATAACTCAATGATTTTTACAGTCCGATTCTAACAAATTTATTTAACATTTTGGTCCTAATCGTGCCGGAATTCCCTTGGTAAGCTGCAGGTCACAGAGTGCATGAGTGCTAATAAATCTGCGCAGGAGAAGCTGCGAAAAAATGGTTCTTCTTAAAGTGAAAAGACCTCCGACTGAATTGTTGTGTGTAAAGAGGCTGTCCACTTTCTGATCTGTGGCTGAAAAGCGGAAGACTGGGCCCCAAGGATAAACAGTAAGAGCAGGAGGCTCAGGTAAGAAGAATTTCCCTCTTTGTCTTTGTTTTAGATCAGGGACCAGGTTACACTGTGCTATTGCTAAGGTTTGTGATAGCAGGGAGAGAGAGTCAAGTATTGTATCTTGAGTCATAGATCAGGGAATAACAAAGCAAAGTAAACAGTCATTCTAGACACTACTGTGGATATGGGGAAATAAGATACCACGTGGTACAAGAGAAGGGTTACGTAACAGTCTTTTTAAGACATGGAAAATCAGTGCACTAAGAGATCACGAGATCCGCCTAACGGATAATGTGAAGCATATGCAATTACAGTAAGCAGATAATGTGAGATATTTTGCAAAATGTGTTAACAACTATAAATTTGATAGTAAACTAGATAAACTTTCACTAGTTAAACTCCTTAAACAAGCTTTAATCTGATGCAGGGCCAGGCAAAAAAAAAAAAACAGAAGCTTAAAAATTCTGAAACATTTTTAGACAACAGAGTGAAAGGTCTAGCAGACAGAATCTCTGAAAAATGAAAACTTAGAGTAGACTGGACTTGCATTAATTAATGCATACAACAGGAAAATGAGACAGTAGATGGATATTATGCTAGATTATTAAAATGCTTAAAATAACAATTAAAAAAATATATATACATTTTAAAAGGTTGCATTGCCTCTGTTAGTAGTTTTATTACAAGGCATATGATAAATCACTGAACAAGCAGGCTGCAAGCCTTACTTGAGTATGCTAGACGTACTGAAAGACACCTTAATAGTAAAAGAAAAAAGGCACAAGTCTTCACTGCTGAAGACGGAGCTGAAGTATTTGTATTACAGTCAGGTAAGAAGGGCATCTAGCTAGGGACTATAAACAAAATAAGAAAGCAATAACAGAAGATAAAGGAGATGTGGATTGACTATATAATAGTGATAATAACCAAAAATCATCAGGAAAGGTTAATAAACAAAAAGAAAATGTGAATGTAGTAGAGGGAATAGAGGAAGTACAAACAGATGTAGAGAATAAAAATGAAAATAAAATTTTAGATTTAGCATTGTTGAGCCTGGAGCTCTACCTAGCAAATACAAAACCAGAAGTAACACTTCTGGTGGAGGGAAGAAAGGTCAAATTCCTGTGTGACTCAGAAGCGTCACGGACTTTGATACACCCTCCAAGTTACCAAAACATTCTAAATCACCTGATTATATATTAGTAAAAGCAGCAAATGGACAGCTATACAGGGAACCACTTTCCCATAATATAGCAATAACTGACCCTGTTTCAGGTATGACTCAGAAAAGTAAAATTGTAGTTTCTGCAAAAATATCCAGTAAACTTACTGGGAAAAAACCTTGTGCAGATATTTGGCATAGCAGTAGTTCCTACTATGCAGGGTATGGAAGCACAAAGACAAATGAATGCTCTTGTGGTGTGATCAGAGAGTGAAGCCTATTATTGGTACAGCCAGGACCTAGTTATGATTGGTCCAGGGCAGTAACCAAAGAACTGATAAACGTAGCCATCAGTAAGGTACCCTCCCTTGACACTGATCAGCAGCACTTGTTACATTGTACTCCATACTACTGTAGCACACCAGGACCTAATAAGAAATATAAGTAAAAATCCTGCTGACAAATTAATATTACAAACTTTATGCTGGGATACTGAGGGAAACAGTGTAGTAAGCTGTTCATTACCTCAGGAGTTCATGAGATTGTATAAGTCCAATAGACTGCCACATGTCAGCTTGACAAAAACAAAAGTGTTAAATGGGCAGACTTAGAAAAAGGTAACAAAATGGGAAAACAGACTGATTTAAAAATGTCAGGACAAGGAATATAAAAACAAAACTGAATTGGTTGACACAGACACATACAGCTGTACACTTGCAATCTAGTAAGGACAGCTGATTAGCATTTTATTAAAAGAAAAAGAAAAGGCCTTGTGTAAAATTCCAACAACTCTGTGGTCAACAGGCAAGTTAAATGTAGGGCTTATTCAAGCAGCAGGACCAATTACAATTACCCCAAAGTCAGCTTTTAGACCACAGAAAAAACAATACATTTTGGAAAAGAATGCAAAAGTAAAAATTAAGCCTATAATAAGCAGCATTACTCAAAAAAGGAGTACTGGTAGAATCTCCTGATTCACCATGTGATACAGCCCTATTTCCTGTTAAAAAAAGCAAACGGGGAATGGCAGATGGTACAAGATTTATAAGCTGTGAATAATGCAGTAATACCTAAAGCACCCACGGTGCCAGACCCACATACCTTGTTAAATGATTTAAAGCCACAACAGAAGTATTTTACTGTGGTAGATATAAGCAATGCTTTCTTTTCAATACCTATACATCCTGATAGTCAATATTGGTTTGCATTTACATTTCAGGGTAAAAGGTATACATATACTCGACTACCACAGGGATATTGTGAGAGCCCAATAATATTTGCACAAAAAATGGCTAGCAATCTGGCAGGGTCTACCCCACCAGAAAGTAGTCAAATTTTACTTTATGTAAATGACATCTTGCTAACAGCACCCAGCAGCAGTGCAGGGTGAATACAGTAGCATTGTTAAAATTTTTAGTAATACAAGGACACAAAGTAAACAAAAGTAAGTTACAACTTTGGGAAAAAAAACACAGGTTAGATACCTGGAATATGTGATATTCAATAAAGGTAAAATACTAGATAGTGGAAAAGAAAAGAGAAAAAAAAACAGCAATTTTGCAAGCACCCAAACCAACAACTAAAAAAGAAATAATGTCTTTCCTAGGTACAACTAATTTTTGTTGGAACTGGGTACCAAATTATTTTACAATGGAAAACAAAAGCAGAAATGGCTTTCTGCAGGTTGAAGCAGTTAATAGCTTCTTCATTAGTTTTAAGACTTCCAAGTTATCACAAACGTTTTTTTTTTAGACCATAGATTGTAAGCAATGGTACATGACATCAGTATTAAAGCAACAACATGGGAATAAGCAATGCCCCATAGCTTACTATTCATCACAGTTAGACCCAGTGGTGCAATCTTTGCCTCACTGTGTACAAGCAGTAGTTTCAGCAGCAATGGCAGTACAGGCTTCAGCCTCAGTGGTGTTATTCCACCCTCTCACATTGAGAATGCCTCATGCAGTTGCAATAATTCTGCTACAAGAAAAAGTTGCATACCTTTCTCCTGCTAGACATCTTTCATGTATGACCATACTGCTGAGTCAACCTCATATAAACAGTTAGCTTTACCTAGACAAGATCTTACAAATATGCCCTTGAATAATGCTGAGGTGACATATTACGTGGATGGCTCATGCAGAAGGGGTCCTACAGGGAAAAATCTGGTGGGGTATGCAGTAGTTACAGACACTAAAAATTTAGAAGCACAAACTTTGCCACACAACTTGTATGCTCAAGCAGCAGAACTGGTAGTTTTGACAGGAGCATGTATTTTAGTAAAAGGCAAAAAGTAAACATATATACTGATAATCAGTATGCTTTTTCTACAGTGCATATGTTTGCACAATAATAAAGAAAATAGAGGGATGATTACATCCAGTGAAAAATCTATTAATCATGCAATTTATTTTGGAGCTATTAGAATCTATTCAGTTGCCTACCAAAGTAGCTATTTGTAAATGTGTAGCTCATACAAAACAACAGGATAAAATTTCAAAGGTAATGCACGAGCGATGCAGCTGCAAAGCAAGCAGCCTCAGACTCAGAAACTTTATTTTTAAATGAAAAATTACAACCCTTTAAGATTTTAGATTTAGACATGTTAAAACAATGCAAATGCTTACTACAAAAGCAGAAAAACAAAACTGGGTAAAACAAGGTGTAATTTTTGAGAATGGACTGTACATTTCCAAAGGAAAAAAAAAAAAAAACAACAATATTACCGTCTAATTTATTTAGATATGCAGCTTTGTTGAGCCATGGGCAGAGCCATGTCTCAACAGGGGGGATGGTACAGTTAGTAAATAAAATATTCCAAACATATGGATACATAAATTATACAATAAAATTTTGTGCAGCTTGTCATACTTGTAACAAGCACCATGCACAAGGAGCATTTAAAAACAAGCAAGGGAGTTTCCCTACACCACCATATCCATTCCATACTATTTGTATGGACTTCATAGAGTTGAATAAATGTGAAGGAAAGAAATACTGTTTAGTGATCATAGATATGTTTTCAAAATGGGTAGAAGCTTTTCCAACCAGGAATCGAATGCAGCAACAGTGGCAAAGGCCCTAGTAAAGGAAATAATTCCTAGATTTGGCATACCGGAAAGAATCTATAGTGGCAATGGGACACATTTTGTCAATCAGACAATTCAACAACTTGGGAGATTTTTTTTGGGTTTTCCTTAAGGAATCACTGTGCTTACCACCCACAGTCAGCAGGACTGGTGGAGAGGTACAATGGGATTTTAAAAAAACAAGTTAAGAAAGTTAATGAGTGAGACTCAGAAGAATTGGATTTGCTGTTTACCTCTAGCATTGCTGAGCATGAAAACAGTAACAAATGTAAAGGGTTTGATCCCCTTTAAAGTAGTATTTGGAAGGGCATATTATGTGCCTCAGTAAAAAGCCCTCATGCCTGCAGGGCTGGAGGCTGACAGTTCACTAGCTAATTAAATAAAGAAACTGTTATAAATAAATCTGTTTTGCAGTTTAACTCTTTTCAGACAAAAGAACTTTCAGCTGAATAAAAACTTTGTGACTGATACACAAGGGCAAAATGGCCAAGAGTAAAGAAGACAAAAAAGCAGAGCAACCCAAGAACTATTGCATAATTATTTTAACTATGTATTTGTTAACTATAAGTGTGACAATTTTTCTCTTATTGTGGTTTTTCCCTGCACTCAACCACACAAGTGAAAGTGAGAAGACGTGATGAACTGTTTATAGACTGGCATCCAAATTTTAACACGTACCTGGCCATGAAGCAAGTGTATACAGAAACTATGCACATTTCAAATTGCTGAGTTTGTACAGCTATACCAACAAAATATAATAGACTTTAACGTCCTCTGTCCCTCTGGGGATAAAATAAGACTTTGGAAAGTTTTTATACAGAAACTGTGAGATCACAGGACAAAATTGCTTTATTTTTACCTGTTCACACAAAAAGAAGTTGTATGTCTCTACAAAGTAATACCCTCCAGGTGGGCTGGAGTAATGGTAATATAACAATGTCTTATAAATGTTACATTAAAATCAAAAGTGGGGGTACTGTTTGTAATACTAACCATGATTCATATCTGAGTTCAATGAAAACTACATTAAATGCAGTATGTGACAATCCAGTCTTAACTAAGCAATTGTCTATTAAGAATAGAAAAATGTTTCATGCAGGGATAACACGTATCAGTACCAAAGTAATGATTTTATTTGTGGCATATAAATGGTTACCTGAGAATTGGTCCGGCAGTTGTTTTTTGGGTTATCTGGTTTTAGCAATAAGACATACTGCAGAATTACCTTTGGGTAAAATACGAAACGTAAGAAAAACAGCTCGAGAATCTGAAGGTCCAGTGAGAAAAAAAACCCTGTGAATCCAGTTGGTAAAATCGAAGCTGGTTGAAAAGGCCATAATTCAGTGAAAGACAAAAGTAAATTGACTCATATAAACTTGGGCAACAGTGTTATATCCAGGGCAGGAATGCCACCAGCCTATGGAGCAGTCAAATCGATCTAGGAGCTGAGGAAGCTGTCAAAAAGTCATGAGCAATGCAACATTTTCCACCCTAGAATTGGTGACTAATGAACTGAATGCAATAAAAACTGTTGTGCTACAAAATCGAATGGCTCTTTACTTCACCCTAGCGGTAAGAGGTGGTACACGAAAAAAATGCTAAAGTGACATTCCAGACAACCAACATGAAATCAATGACCACCTAGAGGTAATTCAGCAAGTATCAGCAATGACTAAACCAGGCCCAAACCCACTGACGGACTTTTTCCAGAATCTGTTTGGGGGGGTGGGGTTCCATCCTATTAAACATTTAATTGCTATTTGTGTGGGTATACTCCTAATAGGAACATGTGTTTACTGTGAAATTCCCTGCATGAAAAGATTAATCAAAAATTTGTTGATATATCTGCTACTGAAACTTTTTACCAAAGTGTTGAAATTAAAAGATTAATTTCAAATAATGCTTTTTCTGAAATATAAAACCAATGACTTACTTAGCTGAAAGCCCTTGAAAGGGAAAGGCTGAGGAATGAAATAATATTGTTTATGTTTCAAATAGAATAAAATGCATTAACAGGAGGGAGAATGTTAGAAAAATCTATACATGCTGCTTAGAAAATATATTTACATACATGCTGCCTAGAAAAATATATTTACAATGTGTGCTGCTTAGGAAGATGTGTATTTAAACATTCAAACATATATAAGTTGTGTGATCAAATATATAGAGAAATGTGTGCTTTAGTTAGGAATAAATGTACTTAAATCCATAATAGAGAACAAAGTTTGAAAAAGTAGTATGATTTAATGCATTTAATTCTGTCTCACTAGAATAATAGTAGAAATAAACTTGCATATTATTGCTTAAAGCACAAGCTGCAGTGTAATCAGAAATTTGGCCTTGGCAGCGTGCAAACACAGCCTGGCTCATGTCTTTCAAGTAAAGATTATTTTGCAAAGTTAGAAAATAATAAATCAGTTCACGTGTATCTTCTTCCTGCTACCACCAGGAGAATAGCCTTGTGCACTATCTCTGATAGTGCTTAGCTGGTAAAACAAGAAAGACAAAGAGAAGTATTAAAGAAAAACTGCACCCATTGTATTCGAACTAATCTAAGAGCCTTGAATTGGCTACATCCTCAGGAGGTCATCGTGACTGACCAGATGCTTGCAAGGCTGTAACATTCTCATGGGAAAGAGACTTTTTTGTAAAACACAAATTCAGCACTTTTTATGAATTACTATGATGTAAAGACCCTGTCACTGACCACGCCAGTGAGGTGGGCAAAACTGATAATGACATGTATAAAAATGGTGCCCTTTGTGAATAAAACTAGTCAAAATTCTATACAACTTTGTGTATGGTTTTTTGCCTCCTAATGTACATTAGAGCTTTAAGATACTTGAGTTCTCCTGCATTATTGTTTGTTATTGATTGACATTGTTTTTGAATAACTCAATGATTTTTACAGTCCGATTCTAACAAATTTATTTAACAGGAACAGTCCATATTAATGTCATACTACCAAAGAAAAGACATCCAGTGAGTGTGATTTAAGAAATCCCAAGGCTGCATCTGGAGTAAATAATCTGAAGAGTGCCCTGCCATTTTACACTCAATGTGGCTAGAAATTTAATCACAGTAGGGATGCTGTGCTCATTACAGAAAGTTTTAATGACAGCAAAGGTCTTCTGTCATGCTCAGACTGAGGAAGAGTAATCCTGAAATAATCCTACATTATGTCCAGCCATTGTTAACTCTGTCCCTTCCTTTGCATTATCTAAATTTTAATGTCCTTCCCTAAAGTTTAAAAATCTCATAATAACTTGACATGGTGGCAGCCCCATTTCTTGGAGGATGCTAGAAGACTTGATATGTACATCTGAGTATAACATTCTACAAGAGGTTCAAAACAGGTGGCAGAGCAGTTTGCAAGTATTGCAATAGAGATCCTTGTCCTACCGATTCAGGTAGCCCCACCATTATTAAATTGTTTTGCCTGGAGTGATTCTCTATTTTCTCTGTCAATTTATTGATTATCCCTGCATTCTCCTGTATCTCAGTTTGGGGCACTTGACACAGTTGTGCATTTGTGGAAACTACCCTTTCTAAAAACTTCACTTTAAATATTACTTTGGGAGTTTCTTCTTGGTCCCTTAAGGAAAGTTCTTTTAATTAATTTATGTCCTCTAACACTATAGTTACTAGCCTGCTAAAGCTATTGCTTTGGTCCACTAATGTAGCCTGAGAAAGAGACAGGTGGATAGACCCTGCAGCTATCAAAAGATCCGTGATAGCTCTAAAATCCATGGTCCCAAACAGACTTCCACAAAGCTAGTCTAAAACTGTGGCTTTAACACTAATTGTGTCAGCAACTATCCAGAATTGAAATCTTTTGTCTCAAGAGTTTATTTAGCAGCCATATTGATTCACATGGGCTACAGGCTTAAATATGCTACTGCCACCATGCTAATGTTAGCTCCACCAGCCCAACACTATTTTGTTGATTTCTGTATACTGAATAATTTTTGCATTTGCAATATCCTATTTCGGCTTTTGACCTGGAAAAAGGAGAGTAATTTTGTTGATTTCTGTATACTAAATAGTATTTATGTTTGCAATGTCCTTTTATTGGCTCGTGTCTTTTTTTTTTTTTTGTTTGTTTTTTTTTTTTGTTTGTTTCATTAATAATGTTTGTTTTAATGTTTGTTCAAAACCAAGGGCGGCATGGCAATGCAGTGCATAGTTGTTCGGTTGCTGGCTATAGTGCATTTTGTGAGGAATTTGCCTGTCCTCTTTGTGAAGTATTCTCATTAAGTGTTCTTTCTTCCTCCCATATCCCAAAGATGAGATGGTTAAACTCTAAATTGTCCATAGGTGCATGTTTGCCCTGTGATTGACAGATGTCATGTCCAGGGCTGGTTCTTTGCCTAAGGCCATTGTTTGCAAGAATTAGCTTTAGCTCCTCCATAGCCTAGAAAAAAAAAGTCAAAATTGATATTTTCGCATGTTTGTCCATTTATAAAACTGAAATACATCTGCATTTTAAATATCTTTAAATTAAAGCTAGAAAATGTTAACTTCTTTTGTTTTAAGTTATCCACATCTCACTATGAATAGGTAGAAAAATGATTGCCTTCTTGTCTCTTCAAAAAAGGTGAAAACTGAATAGAAGTGAAATATCCCAAATTCTATAAACATTCATGTGGAATAGTTTTCATGTTTAACACCATTTTGTCTTGTTTTGTTTTTAAAACTATTTACATTTCCTTATTAAAATGAAATACCTATGTATTTATAAAATATTTAAGTGAAATGTTGCAAATAGCTACTTATTTATTTGTTTACTTATTTATCTGAAATTATTAAAATGCCTAATCCTAAACACTGATTTGATACTGATTTGTAGGGTCCCTATTATTTTAGCGAATGCAATAAATTACGAATGCTGTTTAGTCGAACGTCATTATGCGAAATGGCAAAATACCAAAAGCACAGAACAGCGATTTATATTCCTAGGGAAAAAAAATCACTGGTCTGTTTCGGGACTTTGCCATTTCCTGTGGTGTGACCTCAGAGTTTCAGAGTTGGTATATTTTTTTTTTTTTTTTTTTTTACAGATCAGCGATTTTTTTCCCTGGGGATCCGTGTTTTCGACATTTTGGGTTTTTGGGGATTGTTGGTCGATTATATAGCATTCGCAATTCTGTGCATTCATTTATATAATATAGACCCGAGTTGTAGCATCTAATCCAAGCTGTTTTCTTCAGACAAAAATAAGAAAACATCACAGCAGATGAAATCTTGTTCTTCAATGGCAGTCTCTCATCAAGGATAAAGCCAAGATCATGCATGCAAGAAAAAAATATCTAACTAATTTGCCCTGTATGTAGTTGAAGGAGGCAGGTAAGGAATTTGAGATGGATATAAGGTAGCATGCATAAAAAACAGATTCTGTTTCAGCTGGGTTGAGTTCCAAGTGATTTGTGAACATCTGGTCAAGCACCTAATCCAGGCTGTCCTCTAAGGCTGAGAAATCTAGCAAACTCTCTAGATAAAGAAAGGGTACAGCTGGATATCACTTTAAGAAACCTGATAAGAAATACTTCTCCTCACCATGAACTCTACAAGTAATAGCATATATAGTGAGAAACATATAACTTATGTAGCAAACTGGCTCATACATAGGACCCAAGGAATTAGTATGAGCTGTTCTACATCCTCCAAAATACTGGCCACTAGCAATATACCCCAAGGCACGGTCCTTCAGCCACTCTTCTTAGGCATTTATATCTCGGAGTTCAAAGCTACTGCTAAGAGTTTTATGGCTGGCCAAGTTTGCAGATGAATGTAAACCTGGTGCCATAAACTCCCCAGAGGACAACAAGATCTTCCAAGAGGGCCTTTCTCAAACCAATAGCTGGTGTCAAAACTATGGGCTAAAACTGAATGATGAGAAATGTATAATAGTGTCCCTTGTAACTACCACATTGACAACACACCACTGAATATTGATACAGTAGTTAGAGACCTTGGAACCTATGTAAACAATAAACTTCCCTTTAATAATTACTTATCTACTATTGTAAGAAAGTGTTTTTTCATTGCATGCCTTATTACTAAGGGTATAGAATCCAGGTCTGGGTAATGTGATTATTCCACTGTATTCTGCACATATCCGGCAAATCAGTAAGTATAATCCCCCTTCAGTATGTACCTGTCCAAACATTATTCACAACATGCATGCCCTCAACACTTTCATATTAAGAAAATCAAGGGCCTAAATCATAAAAACTATGCAGACATTCTCAAAGCCTTGACCTTCTCAGTATCATACAAGTGAGGAGCAATCCCTGCCTGGCATTCAGAGCCTCAACAGACCATATGCTGTGAGACCCACTGCACATTCACAGGTCCAATGAGGTAAACCCCTGCTCAGGAGATCTAAATCTCTTTTGCAATATAAATAGAACATCTTGGTGGGACAGATTTGCATCACAGAGAATGCAAGTTTTTGCAATCATATTCCTCTCCACACAAAGCAAAATACTTCTGTTACACTATTCAAAGCACAATCTAGATGAATTTATGGGTAACCACAAATTCACCCTAGGTTTAGCACCCTTGTCCCTCATGGAAAGGGGTAACATGTAAATGTTCTGCTCATCTCAGAGTTATTCATATTTAAAATATAAGGATTAAAAACTTAATGGAAATGTATGAATAGGCTACTAAAGATCCTCATAGATCAATATTCTAGTAAGTACCTCTGAACCTGTGAAAGGAGAAAAGTCATACCCTAAGGTACACTGTATTCCATCAGGTAGAAGCCTGAGGTAGTAAGACCAGTCACTACACAGTGGGTACATCAAGAGATATAAGAGCCAGACCACTCAATCACAGCATCAAGGACCTCACAGTGCAACCTCAAGCACTTGATCACTGTACCATGCTCCATGTCCAAGGCCAAGGGGGATCAAGTAGGAACAAGATGGAATGTCTGCATTTGTCTCTTACCATAAGGAGGTTATTCAATACTATAGTAAAAGTAGCTTCTATTCTATTCCCATAAATAAAATTAGACTTACGAGTAATTAGCAAGCCATGATATATTTGTGTTCATATAGTTGTGCTTAGACCACTTTCTCAATTAACCTCCCAAAAAATTCAAGAGAGGGATATATTTCTTAAGAAAACTAACATCAAAAGCTGGCTTTTGAGATTTGGGCAAATATATTTAAAAAAGAGATGGAAAATACCAGTCCTCAGACAGGAGTGAATAATCCAAAGAATCACTGGATTTAGTGAATCAAGGCATGATTTTAATTTCTCCTAGAGCCAGGATACAAAGTGCAGGAGAAAGGATCCACTGCTTACTAAAACCACATTCATGAGCTTGTCATAATCACCATAGCCAAATGCAGCCCTACATAAGTCTAGATCACTTTGCTCTGGAAAACTGCAATGTCCAAAAATAAATTCTAGAGAAAGGAAAATCATATTATGGAAATTGTGCCTATAACCTGCAAGAAGCATCCTCACACTTGGCAAAAGAAAAAATAAAACTTTCCAGGTAGTCAGGCAGATGAGAGGAACAGCCTGCTGGTCATTCAGAAAGTACAGCTGTTTCAGTAAACTTATCATAACAGTAGATTTTTGAATGACCACTACTGCAGAAGCTTAAGTCATATGGGTTATATCCTGGATAGGATATAACTGCTGACCAGCTTCCAAAGCTTCAGGATTCCTCCCACATGTCAAAACCATTATTCAGCTTGAGCTGAACTGACTAAAATGAAAAGTTTGGATGCCAAACCCTTCAGAGCTTTCCTGCTATGGAGAAGAACACTCCTCTGCCGGCTTTTGAGAACTGCTGGTCAGATAACACTGTGACATTGCTGGGCAGATAAATTCCTTTCAGGGTAAAAACCTTCCACATTATTTTTAAACATATAAAATTACTTTTTTGTGAAAAAAAGTACTTTTAAGCTAGGAAAAAAAGTATTTTCCTTGGTTGTCTCTTGAAATCAAAATTTCTTGCTATCATGCTAACTAACCAATACTCTTAAGAAAGATGCAGTGTTGTGTAAAGAATGCATACAATCAGAAATTAAAACAACTAGGTACAAACATATTCTACTGCTTCTTCTGATGAAAGTATACACCACAGAGATCTCTATGTAAGGGGCTCTATTCTTATCTCCATCTTGAATCAAAATTTGACTACTGATGCCTTGGCTTAACTGTGAAGGAACTTACTCACACAGTATGATCTATGACTTAAAGGAAAGAATACAAAGGAAGAAGATGATGGCCGTGGACTTTATCCAAACAGTCACAGATAATACTAACATAATGAGCTACATAAGAAAAGAAGGGAGTGCACATCCTCATCTATTATACAGGCTGACACAGATTGCATGAGACTAAGACAATAAATTTAAATATGATCCTATATGCAATTTACATTCTATATCATCGACACACTATGGCATGGTCTGTAAGGAAGAAATTACAAACTTTCATGAATACGAATTGCACAACAAAATGCTTCTGGATATAAAAATAAGTGGGGGGGTCCAAAATTAGATCTATTTGCATCCCACCAAATCATCAACTCCCAGTATTCTATTCCAGAATACTCTATCATTTGATACTAGCTGGCAGGCATGGCCCTACAAACTGTACCATTAACAACAATATAGATATGCCTTACCTTAAGACTGTATGTTAAATGAGTACTGCAGCCTTGGGCTATGACCACAACAGTCACAGCCACACTGAACAGTTGAAGAGAAAAGCTCTAAACACTGTCTTCTTGGGAATTCATTAAGCACACTCTCAGTCCAGTGCCTTTCAATGAAACTTTTACTGAAGGTAACTGTATCTTTGACTAAAATGATTTTGTACTCTTACATATGCTTCAGTTTAACTAACCCTTCCTACTTTACAGTAAGACATTGCCACCAGCTAGATCAATTTAGCACTGCCAGCTTAGAATTACAGTGTTATGGGAGCTATGGCTAAGCAGTGGCTGTCTTCAAAGGGTGGATGCCAATAGTTATTATTCACTAGTTTTGTGTAACTATCCTTACAGGCACTAATAAGTTAATAACCAACTACATGTTTGTAAAATAAAATAATTAAATTATTTACTTAATGAAATCAGTTTGTCAATACAGTTGGAGAAATCAAGTATTCAAACAAACATACTCTTACACACAAAAAAATTTAAAACAGGATTGAAAGACAATTGACAAAAAATACTGATAAACAGCAGATTCTATCAATACTGCTAACTGAAGGCAACTGTAATTTATATACCTCAGACTTTTTAATCCTTTAGCAATAGGAAACAATAGAATTCAAATTTTAAGGAGTAATGGGACCCAGGTTATTCAAAATTCCAGAAAACACTTCAAGAGGAAAGCAGAAAGCATAGACTGACTGGATTGCTTATTTTCAAAGAAAGAATAACTTTGCATGAAGAAAGTCTACAGATATATGTTTGAGTGAGTCAGTATAGACACAATTTGAGCTAGCACAGCCCTCACAGACAAATACTCTCTTTTAGTATTAGGTGAAGATGTGCTGACCCTTTATCTTCTGCTGAAACAACAATTTAAAATCAAACACATTCCTAAAGCAAAATTATATATATATAACCAAAATGGTGTAGCTATAAATAGGCCAACATAGCTTTTGACAGGAATTAGCAGTTCATATAGCATGATGTTCTACAACTCTGACAGTGTCTTGCACAAAACAGTAACAAAAACAAGCATATAATGTATACAACAGAACAGAGTACAAGTGAAAATAACAGGATTTATAAGTAATTCAGAAATCACTTTTCTGATTTCCAGGATCTCAAGGGCCATAATTGAATTATCATTAGCAGCAGTGTAAGTGTATGTAAAATTCTTTCACTTTCAAAAATGCTGCCTTTTCTGCAAAAAAAGTATTGTTTTCATTATCTTTCCACATTTCACATATATGCTGCATTTTCACTGACAAAAATGTATGTTTTATATATCATTTTGGAGTTTGCACCTTTGCTGCAATTTACTGAAAAGATCACTTTCACATTTCATGCGTTTTTTCATATTTTATATATTTGGTGCTTTTTACTAAAATAAATACTGGCTTTATACATTGTATAAAATTATCAGCAAATAAATTCCCAATATCCTGGACTCACTGTCTTCTTTATGTAATTCCCACAACATCTCTAATAGCAGAAGTTTCAAAGATTAAAATAAGTAAAACTCATTGAAAAGTCTACAAAATCAGCCAAGATAACCATGGCTCAATATGCTGACTCCATTTTCACTGGAAGGAATTGCTACCCATCTAAATCCATTTGATCTCGGCTTAGCAGCTTAGAAGATTTAGTCTAATTCCTTAAGAACACTTTCTACATTGAGGGACATCTATTCTTTGAGGCGCAAAAGGTCAAATACTAGGAAGTCTTCTAGTACAGATACAGATGGTTCTCATATTGATGTTAAAAGACATGTATTAATGTAGGTGATATCTGTGTCCCTTAGGGTCAACAGTATATTATCTCATTATATAACACGTTTGACATATTTTTCTATAAAAGTATGTATACCTCAGCCATTTATGCATGCTCATTGCTCAAACCTCCTTCAGCCACAATCTCAACTGTCATTCCGGTTTTGGATGATATTATAAACTTGTGATAGAAATTAGAGAAAGGTGAACCTGTAAGGTTCTGTATTCTTGACCACTATTAGTAAAGTATATAACTAGAAAAATAAACAGTCGCAGAGATCCTTCAATTGTCCAAATTATTTCTTTATGAACACTTTCACCATAAAAAAACTTCAACAGATAATTGTGACAGCTTACACATCTGGCGTCTTCAGTTTGGGATCTGAAGCGTGTAAACTTTATTTCTCTTTGAACCTAATTCTTCATCTTATCTCACATGCTTATCTTCAAAGACTCCTTTTAGTGGCAATTACCTTGAACAATTTCTAAAATGCAGAGTTTAATGTGTAAAGAGCTATATACAGTCTTCCATAAAGTCAGGATATCTTTAAAATCAAGTCACTGCTTTACTCCTAAAGTGATCATCTGAATTCACTTTGAAACATACTATGTATATGTTCCTGTTTTCTTCCCAAAACAAAAAATAGGAAGGAAATTTGATGCACATGGATGTTCACAGAACTCTCAGAAATTGTGTACAAATGACCAAATACGTTAGATAAACTGGACAGGTGTTTATTTCTGTCATGATAGGACACAAACATTGACTGGTATCTTAAGACACCTTCTAAGTGTGAAGCTAATCACAATATTTTACAAGTAAAGTAATACTTTGACTGAGAAGGACAAGATCTACTCCACCAAATCAACAACTGCAACCATAACATGTAGTATATACAGGAATTTATCAGGTCAGAATATTTGTGGGGCTGCCAAACTGCCATCCATCTAGACTTTCTCCAAGCACTGCAACTTGGATAGCCCTTCCTGGAGAGAGAGGAAGCTTTCTTTTATTTGTCCTGTAAAGAATGTTCTATACCAGCTACACTTTGGAAGGGACAGTGGCTACGCTGCCTTGCATTCTTTAATAGCAGTAATCCTTTTAATGGTACACAGCAGGATTGTATGATATGCTCATCATAACATTAGACCTGTGAATAATGGGATCATTCTTATTGGAAATACATCCATCACCTGTCTCTCTGATACCATATGCATATTAGGTCTTTTAGCAACAGTGCTGAAGAATAGTTTTGCAATTTACTAATTTTATGTGGTGTGTGTGTGTGTGTGTGTGTGTGTGTGTGTGTGTGTGTGTGTGTGTGTGTGTGTGTGTGTGTGTGTGTGTGTGTGTGTGTGTGTGTATGTGTGTGTATTTTACTCTATTAAATTAAATCATGTGTTTTTCTCACAAGTTTGCTCAAACAGGGCTTCTGAAAAAAACATTAAATAAAAAAATGCTTCTGTTTTTAACGATATATAGTAATGGGTTGTTATCTGCATAGAAACGTATGTATGTAAACACACACACACACACACACACACACACACACACACAAACACACACACACACAAGACCAAGCAGACTGGTGCTTGCATTAGGATGTGTCCATCTAATGCTGTGACAATAATATTATAAATAGCACTCAGACATAATGTAATAAAATTATGTCTTGTAAATATTGTAAATACCGCTCTACATAAAATGTTTCTTTTTAAGAAAGACAGGTATATCTGTATATGAGCAGAGAGGTTCCTTTATCGAGTGCTGGTAATGACAATTTAATCATGGCCCTTGACATCCTGGAAACCAGAAAGTGATTTCTGAATTACTTATAAATCCTGTTATTTTTAGTTTTTCTCTGTTCTATTGTATACATTGTATGCTTGTTTTTGTTACTGTTTTTTGCAAGACACTGTGAGGGTTGTATTATATGTAAATGCTTTTTTTAACCTGAACTGTGTCTACAAATGGTCACTTCTGATCAATGCACTAACCCCAGTAAAAAAATATATACATACACACACGCACACACACAAATATATATACACACACACATATATATATATATATATATATAAAATGCATAGGATGCTTGTACCTGGAACAGCAACTGTGTTTTGGAAGGGGACAGGAGAGTAGAAGAGAAGGAGAGGAGAGTCTGTTGAACCAAAGATAGCCTTAAGCTATTTTGATTGAGAATCAATCAAGGGGAATCTTTCAGAATTTATTTTAGGGCTAGACATAAACTTATACAAGAGATTGAAGAATCTGTATGTTGTTTATTTATTTATTTATGCATGTATGTATTTATATATGTATGTTATAATGAAGAGTAAGCACCACTGAACTGTTATGTCACTTTCTGTTTTTAACAAAAAAAGTACATTTTATGGGCAAAATGTCTCTGCTGCCTTATTTTGATGCAAGTATTAAAAAAAAATAGCCAACACTACTTTACAGATTCAAATAGTGTTTTGTCCAAGCCACCGCACAATATAAACTCTGTAAGAAAATATTCACACAGGTTACACACCACTGGTTATACTCCACAGAATAGCCCTGACCGGTCTGCCTAATTATGCACTTTCAGTTCTTCCTTTAGGTAATCTTCCATTTGAGGAACTGCTTACCTGAATTTAATCTTCCAGGCTACTCCTTTAATGTCATAGTAACTATTTAGCTAACACATAGTAAGTTCCGACTATAAATCTGGGAAAGCATTCCCACACTCTACTTAAAGGCACATTAATTTTCCATATTCAACACTTTATAACTACCCTACTACCAGTACAAAACCAGGAATTTCTACAATTATAATGGTTGGCTCTATGCCCTGAGCAGTCTAGCATTTCTGTTACCTAGGTTGGGCCTATGTGGCACTGTATTCTGAAAGGATTGGAAGAATAGTGTCCACTTGCACAACATTCCACTTACATCAGTTTGCTTACTTAACTATTGGAAAGTGGCATGATATGTAACCAACATGAAGTACCTGCACAGCAAATAGAATTCTGTGGCATAAAAAGGCCACTTTACTATCAGATGCTCTCTGTTAATTGCGGAGTATCACCTTTTTGCATTGTTCGGCTTTCTACTGATATAGCACAAAGGGTGTTTCTCACCTTGAGTGTTACAGGATAGGACTGCCCCCAAACATACTTTACCCTTCACATTACCTTACAAAAAACACTTTTCCCCTAACAGAAAACTCTTCAGAATAATCAAGGATCATTAGCATGGCTTCAGAACACAGGATCTTTTTAGTTAATTAAATACTTAAAGGAACCATTGCACTTTTAAAGGAGCTTTCCTCCCACAAACTCTTGTCAAAGGACAGGAAAGAGTCACAACATTTTCTATAATACTTGTTTAGTACAAGGAAGGCCTTCACCTGTCTCATATTGGGGGGAAGGGGGGCACACGCCATCTTTTTATGGCCTCTGCCTTTCAGAGTTGTTGTCTTACCACCACTTAGCTTCCACCATACCTGCTTTACTTTTCTTAGCATTTACAGTTGTCTGCATCTCTTAAACATTCTAACACAGGCCGCACTTTAGGTAACTGAGATTCCCAGTCACCTAAATGAATGACCATATTATCCAGGCACTGCAGCATATCATCAGTGGGAATTTAATATTTTATCCATCAACTTCTAAAAAGTGGCTGTAACTCAATCTAGGCAAAATAGTAACACTGTGTACCAAAAGAGACCATCAGGGATTACAAAAATTACTTTTTATTTGGCAGAGGAAGTAAATGATATCTGCTACTATCTTTTTATCAAGTCTAGTGTTGTCAAGTATCTGGCCTTCCCTAGGTTCTCTAGCAACATGTACAGCCTGGGGATAGTATAGCTATAAAACTTGGAAATGTTCAGTTACCTCAGGTTATTACAGAATCTGAAAACTTCCATCAGATTTAGGTACTAGAACAAATGCGCTGCTGAGGTCACTCTGTGGCTCTTTTTTCAGACCCAGACTGAGAATTGTTTTGTACTTTTCTTACTTTTTTGTGGATCTGCTACTCTAGTTTTGGTTTAAACTTCATTTCTTAGATTGTTTCTATATTATGTTTTGTTAGCTTACTGCTCCCAGGCGTTCCTAAGAATATCTATGGCCATTGCTAGCTTTGATCTAGCCTGCAAATTAACTATGCATACTATTATACTTTTCTGACTTCTGAGGTTTTCTTAGCAATGTCAAGCAGATATTTTGTATACCTGCCATACAAAAGTTCAGCTAGAGTAAACCCAGGTGACGCTTGTGACAACTCTCACATTGGGGAAAAGTATCTCTTAACAACTAGTCCCAGTTTTTAACATCTAAAGCAACAACTTTTTTTCAGCGTGAATGCCAGTGTTTTTTTTTAATTCTTTCTACTAATCCACCAGTTTGCATATGGTAGACTGATGTCTTCAAGTGTTTCACTGATGCAGTATCCTTAACATAAAGGCAGTACATTGGTCAGTAACTATTTCCTTAGGGTTGTCAACGCTAAAGAATAGCATTGCTAGTTCCCTGACAATAGTTGCAGCATTAACTTTGTGTAATCGCAAGGCATCTGGAAGCTTGGTAGTATAATCTATAACGACCCCACAATGTCCACATTCAAATTTTACTTGTATGATAGGCATTGTTTTCAAGGAGCTTTTGCATCTAGTGTGAGATGCAATTTTCTTACTTTCTTGCCAAGAAGCACAGAGTTTCTCTCTGTCTCTTTCATTATGTCTAGACAGTAAAATTTGGCTAATACGCTTGCCTTAAGTTTTGTCTGTCCCCAAGTGATCTCCTAACTTATGACTATGACCTAGCTTGTAAGGTTTAGGCACTACTAAGTGATGCAGAATACCTTGCCTTTCTTTGGTTATTCTATATAAGTAAAAGGTTAACTTTTATCTCAAGTGAGGGGAAAGAAGTAATGGGAATATCCTGTTTACACTCTTCCCCTAAAACCTTGGCTCAAATCTCTCCCCTTGATTACTTAAAATATTATCCTCCCATTGTGTCTTTTAAAGTTTATGTGTCTCACTTCTAAGTCCCCTAATGCAGGACTGCTTCCTTCAGTAACCTGCCTCAAGGTGGAAAGTGCAATTTCCCCCTTTAAAATAAAGGCACTGCAGCTTCTTATATGTCTTCCCCTGTAAAGGGTAGTTCTAAATGGAAATTACCTTTGCCTTTAATTTGTTGATTAGTAGTACAGATCTCGCAAGTGTTTTCTCTTTCTCTCTTTTTGTATTAGTTTACTCTCCCCCTACCTTAGTTTGAATGGATGCTACTCTCTCACTTTCATTTCTTTACTTATGCTGTTCTTTCTCTGTAGACGGTATCTTAGAATACAATTTATCATCAGTTTGCCTTTATTTGCTGTCTATCCTTTGTCCTAGCAGAAACAGGTTGATAAATCTGAAGTTTCCTATTTGTTTCACTTTCTATACTCACTTTGTCCTAAGGTCCTTACTCAAATGCCTTTTTTTGTTTGTTTTTATATCCTTTCGGTTACCATACTAACAGTTGTTATAAGTTTCTGTGAATACTTCTGTCTTGAACTGACTTTTACTTCAGTCCTTCCTGCCAGTGCATTTACAGCTCATATACTGACATCTCTTACAGTTTTGGGTTTCTTGTACTGGGTCAGTGGAGCATACTTCTAATAGTAGACAGGATGATCCATTTTACTGTCTGACCATAATCAAATTCTAGTCCCATTTGTAGTCTCTACGGCAACTGCCTTCTCCTGATTTTGGTTCTGTATCTTTGAGTGTTGCTGCCTTGTTCTGCTTTCCATGTCTTGTACTGAATGGGTATATCAGCTTACCATACTGTGTCTATAGACTCTCTCTGCATCCATATTTTTATAGTGCTTTAAAATGGGGAAAATCTTCTCTTAATATTTCATCATAAGCTAAATCAGGCTGCGGTGGTGCAGTGGTTAGCGTTGCCACCTCACAGCAAGAGGTTCTCTGGTTCGATCCTCGGCTGGGGTGCCTTCTGTGTGGAGTCTGCATGTCCTCACCTGTGGTCGCGTGGGTTTCCTCCAAGTGCTTTGGTTTCCTCTCACATCCCAAAGACATGCTGTAGGTGGATTGGATACTCTAAGCTGGCCCTAGGCGTGAGTGTGCGTGTGTGCCTTCTGTGGAAGGTTGGGTGCTGGGCTGGCAAATCGACACTGTAAAATCTCCACTGCCAATCATAAGCAGACAGGTGATACTCTGTGGTGACCCCTAATGGGGAAAAAGCTAGAAGAAAAAGAAGAAGCTAAATCAGTGGTTCCAGCCATAGTTTGTTTCAGTTTCCCCTAAGTACTGCTTGTATTTGTACATATATGTGGAATATTCTTTTCCATCACAACAAATGCATATTACTTCCACTTTTTGTTTGACTCTAATACTATGCATAGATATCTGGGGACCCTTAATAAGGGAATCGTGTTTTTAGAACCTCCCTTTCTTCTAAAAATACAATGTATTTTACTAGCTTGGTTGTTATACAGTAAAACAGGGCTGTAACAATTGTCCTAACTGTAGTTCTATCACAAAAAATACTTAATCTAAAGCAGACTTTCCAGTTTTGTTTCACAAAAGAATGTACATTTCTTACTACACTTTTATCACTAGAAGTAGACAATTAATTTTATACATTGTGTCATTCACTAATAAGTGATCTGCTAAAGTTACTAACTTACTCGAGTTCTTAGGTTCAGTTTGCTGTACACATTTTCTTATTTTACTTCATAAAGTTGTCTTAAACCTGTCTACTGCTAAAATTTGTATTTTTTTGCTTTGTTGCTGCTATCAGGATCAAGACAGATCCCAGGATTCAGTAAGCACTGCATGATGTGCAGGAATAGTGCAGGAGCTGCTGCACGCAATATGTCCGCCAAGTGATCCAGAGCTCCCAAGATGTGCACAAGCACTCCTAGACCATTCCTGCACAAACATCACTGCCTTGTACTAATAACCTCATTTTCTGGTGGAAACCATGCAAATGAGAAGAATTAGAGATACAGAAAGCAGGCAGGTGTTCGTGCAAGAATAGTGTAACCTGCAGAAATGTATTCAGTTACTAGCTGAATACATTTCTGCAAATGAGAAAACAGAGGCATGACAGCTCGAAAGAAAGCATGTATTATATTTAGTAGGCATGCCAATGGTCAAATATTTCACCATTGGCATGAAAATAGTTTTAATTTTTTAAAATAAAACTTTTTTGGGTGGGCCGATCTTGGCCGTTTAAGCATAGGGCAACGGTGCGCAAATGGGATCGTGACAAAAATAAAAAAGGGGGGGAAATCAATTTTTATAGAAATCTGCATTTTACCATTATAGTCAATGGCATACAGAATGAAAACAATACCAGGGAATAGTGGTTGCTAAAGGGAAAGGTCCAGCTTAAGTGTGGTAACTATGGAGTAAGGCAGTGGTGTATGCAAATGAGGGGATTTATACTGAATCACAAATTTCTTCTAAGTGTCAGACTGCACCTAACCGTGTAGGTACTCTAACACCACCGTGTAGACAGGGGGAGCAGCTAACATGAAATAGGGGTGTGTCATGCTTGCTGTAAGCACACTGGAGCTCAGTTAACTGTGTTTGCCCTTAGCTAAGGACAGTTAAGGAAGGGTGTGTGTCTGAGACTGTATTGTCTTATTCCATGAAATGCAGAGCGTGTTCGCATCCAGGGAGGGCCAGTTCTGCATAAAAGTGTCTACTTTAGCTAAACGGGTGTGTGCAGCATGCACCGGGCCTAAAATAATAAAAATAAAAACACACAGGGAATAGCAGAACTGTTTACATTTTAAGACTTGAGCACACAGCACATAAACATGCTGATCTGCAGCCTTACAAGCTAAGCTAAGACTCAGCACATTTGAGCACTGGGAATGCGCAGGGTCCATTCAGGGCTTAAACGGGGAGGAAATGGGAAGAGGAAACAGCAGAAGGAAGGCAATCAAGGAGAACAACCATAGCTGGCAGGTGGAATGTATTAGAATCAGTCAATTACACAGGTACACTACTATAAACTATGCAAACACCTATCAGTCTGTTTTTCCCACAAACTCTACACAACTGGTGTACACATTCAGGGGAATTTTAAACTGACAAAACTAACAAAACATGTTAGGGGCTGCTGTTGCTTTGATTTATCAGTATGGGCTAGAGATTGAGGGTGGTGAGGAGGATAATGCTGACAACCAACTCAGACCGAGGAGGAGGAGGAGAAGAGTGTTCAGACCTAGGGTAACTTACCAGGGGCTACATGATCTGGAGGTAGTAGAGCACTACAGGGTGGACAGGGACATACTTCAGCAACTTGTTGAGCTATGCCAGCCTCGCCTCAGACCCAGAACCCACAGATGGGAAACCATCCCAGTGGATACCAAGGTATGTGTAGCCTTAAGAATACTAGCCACAGGTAATTTCCAAAGACCAGCTGGGGATATCATGGGGGTCTCACAGGCATCTGCATCCAGGATATTCCACCAGTTCCTGGATTTCATGCGACCGCATGCATCTGAGTGCATTTACTTCCCCAGCACCTGTGAGGAGAGGACCAGCAATATGCTTCTCTTCCACCATGTAGCAGAATACCCATAGGTACTGGGTGCCATATACTGCACACACATCCACATCAAAGCACCACCCAGTGACCAGGGTAGGATCTACCTAAACCACAAGGGGTTCCACTCCATCAACTGCCAGGTTGTGTGTGATGCCCACGACATTATCATGAATGTGTGTGCTGGAAGCCCTGGAAGCTATCACGACTCCCTCATCTGGCATTTGTCACAGCTTTACTGGGCGATTGCCAGTGGGGATATCCCATATAGCTATCTGATGGGGGATGCTGGCTACACACTAGAGCCATGGATGATGACACCCATCAGAAATACACACACACCCACACAAGAATGCCATAATGAGGCACACACACAAACCAGAATCATTATAGAGCATGTGTTTGGGATGCTCAAGTTACGGTTCCGCTGCCTTGACATATCCAGTGGAGCCTTGCAGTACTCTCCGGCCACATGTACACACATGTTTATAGTATGTGCCATGCTACACAATATTATCCTGTGGAAATAGCTGCAGCAGGAACAAAACGGGGAAGGGCCACACAGCCCCCCACCATTGCCAAGGTCTCCACAGGCACAGAGGGACTCGGAGGAGAAACATCCTGAGTCTGCCCCTGTAGGCAGATGGAGACATGCCCAGTATGCCCTGCCCTTGGCGAACAGGCAACGCATAGCACATACACTGACACTGTAGGACCCACAGGACTGATCTTTCTCTCTGACTCACACACACACACACACACACACACACACACACACACACACACACAATAAAATAGATGCCAAACATCACACCACCTATACCCTACCATGTATAGGCAGTATACTGTGTGCATCCGACATAGTCAGCCCACAAGTACCCATCCTAACAACAGCCTCAGACACAAAGTAAGTCAGTCTCCTTAACAAAATTAATGAATGGAGTGGAATGTTCTGATAGCTTATCTATGGTATTGATTCATACATGCAAGGGAATGGGGTGGCTTACTGGGATAGCAGCAGACAACTGACAGCTCTGTGGGACAGCAGGAAGTGTATTTCCAGTACTGGCCTACCCACACCATACAGTACCACCCTAGTTGACAAATACCACTGCAGTATATGTGGTAAGCCAAATAACTGAGGGGTCATGGATGTTAAAGTGGGGGTCCCATACCCACCCCCAGCCTCACTCAGCAGATCAGCTGTAGAATACCATATAGAAATGCCTGGCAAAGGCCCCCACATGGCGACATCCATGAAATCCCTGCCTACAGACTTTTACACAGTGATATCACAGCAGGTCTGGCAGTGGCTGTATGTTTTTGAAAGGTAAGAAGTCTGAAACTACAAATGTCTATGCCAGAACAATCTGACCTGTGATCAATACTGTTATACCTGTAGTCTGAAAGATAGGGCACATCACTATCCTAAATGGGAACAAAATATTAAGCAAATATCAGCACAGTCTCTGCAAATGTGTACTGTGTACAAATATGTCACCCCCCCATAGTCCCATAGAAATGCAGTAACATGTCCCTAGCCTTAAGCAGCATCCAGACATCAACTAGAGTGATGGCTCAATACAAACAGAAAGCAATTGCCAGTAACACCACAGTCATCTTACTGGTGCCATCCCAGGGTTGTCCACTCCCGGCAGCCTGGGAAAATATGATCATCAGAATGCACTGCCTTGCTACAGGTGGCCTGCATCTGTCACACCTGGCCTACAGGCCTGTGGCAAATGCCTATGCCTCACCTACAGTGCCCTGTTAGGGAGTGTCATGGGGTCCATAACACCAACATAACACAGTCTACAAAATGCAAATAAAGGCCATGCTACTAACTGCTAGGAGAAAACCTGCCAGTGTCAGAGAGCCAGAAATCTGATCAAAGCAGTGAATAATGGGGTGAAAAAGGTCCAACGAGAAGGACACCTTTGAATTACTGCTATAATAATGTAATAAAGTTGATGGAATGATTGTAGTAGCATGGAATGTCTGATGGGTACAAAGTCAGAAACTGCAATGCCAGCTGTCAGTAATATCTGACTTCAACCCTTTCCTTGAAAACCTCACTCATTTGCATAACCAAGATATATGAGTCATGAATGTGGACATTCTGTGATACTCTGTACAGTCAACAGGAAGGGCTAGGAGTCTAAACATGGGAATGCAGTCATTGCAGACAGTCCTAACCCTGGAAGATGGTGACATGTCTGCACCCACAGAACCCCGGCCCACAGCCATGGGGAGTAACATACCCTTCCCTGATCACTCATTCTGTACAACTTCCTTACCCCAAAATATAGCCACCCAAGCAAAATGTGGTGGGCCATACATATACGTCAAACACACACCTCCAGGCTGGTCAAACAGTCTGACACACACACACACACACAAGACCTTCCACGTGCAGTCAACCTTTGAGCAGACCCCTATGCAAAGCACTGGTAACCATAGGCAAACATATCTGACCCAGGGCACCCCCCATATCTTATCCCCTACAAATCTATCTGGAGTCTGCCTGTCACCCTGATCATGTCTGGCTTATATTACCCAAATGTGGACTGGAAATCAGACCAGGCCAGAACAGAAATGCACAGAGATTTCATTATTGTAATAATCACTAAGGTGCTGAACCATTTCCACAGCTCCAGCAGTCAATTGCTCAATGGCACACCTCACAACAGGCCGGATTGTACAAGAATGAGTAGCATTTGTCCCATAATTTTGGTGTGTGCATCATCCAGCCTGTATTCCACTGGTAAATCACTGTGATGATCTGAGGAGGTATATCACAAGGTACTGAAACAATACATGACAGTGACAAATGACATATATGTCAGATGTCTGCTAAAACAAGCCCTGTAACCCTAGCAACCTATACATTACTGAGACAAATATTCACAATCATCATATGGCCCATTGTCCCCCCATTTTGATAGGCTATCTCCAGATATCCTACACCAACAGGTTGAGAAGTATGGCTGCAGCACAAAACAAGCTGGACTGGAGTACAACATGGAGTCCCACATGTACTATAGAAGGTCACACTGGGAATGCTCATACACTTAGAGAAATGCCAGTAGGATCTAGGAATGAACAGGCCTTCCCCACCCAGTGCACTTCCCATTGCCCTACTTTAGCAGTTCTGAAGATGCCTGTCACCATAGAAGTCCCTTTTGTTAGGCCTCAGCCCTGTAAGCTCTGTGGCACATGTGGTAACTGTGTAACACTATAGTACAAATAACTAGTTAGGTAGGAGTCCTAATCTCAATCCTGGCAAATAGAAAAGTATGTGTGTTTAGAAATTAAAGCTTTTGGGTTCATTCAAAACCAGTTCACTTCCTCTTTCCCACTTTAGCAGTCCTGCAGATAACAGTCACCTTAGAAGTCCATTTCATCAAGCCTCACCCCTAAAAGCTCTGTGGTGCGTGCAATAGCTGTGTAACACTATAGTACAAATAGCTAGTTAGGTAGGAGTTCTAATCTCAGTCCTGGCAAGTGTGTGTGTGTCTTCACAAATTAAAGCTTCTGGGTCCATTCAACCAAGTACACTCCCCCTTTCCTTACTTTAGCAGTCCTGCAGATATCAGTCACCTTAGAAGTTCCTTTTGTCAGGCTTCAGCCCCATACCC
Source organism: Protopterus annectens (assembly GCF_019279795.1). NCBI lineage: Eukaryota > Metazoa > Chordata > Ceratodontiformes > Protopteridae > Protopterus > Protopterus annectens. The sequence goes on along the minus strand of NC_056737.1, from coordinate 1,721,791,192 downwards.
TCTGTGATGTGTGTGATAACTGCATAACACTATCATGCAAATAACTAGTTAGGTAGAAGTTCTAATCTCAGTCCTGACAAATGTCAAAGTGTGTGTGTGTTTACAAGTTAAAGCTTTTGGGTCCATTCAAACCCAGTACACTTTCCCTTTCTCTGCTTTAGCAGTCCTGCAGATATGAGTTACCTTAGAAGTCCTTTTCATCAGGCCTCAGCCCCATAAGCTCTGTGGTGTGGGTGATAACTGCATAACACTATAGTACCAATAACTAGTTAGGTAGGAGTTCTAATCCCAGTTCTGGCAAATGTATGTGCATATATGTGTAGTTTAAAGTATTTTGTGGCCTGTCTCACCCAGTACCTCACCCACTGCCACACATTACAAGGGATGGTGATGTTCCTCACCTTAGAAGTATTTTGGACAACCTTCACACTAAATGCTCTGTGGCACATGTGATAAATGCATAACACTGTAGTAGCAATGAATAGATAGGTAAGGGTTCAATCTCAGTCTGGGCAAGTGTGTGTGTCTGTATGTGAACAGTATCCTGTCTTGGGAGACTTGTTGTGTTTGTGTGAGAACCATACCCAATGGGGGTGGGTTTTGCTACTTTTTGCAGTTGCCCATGCAGTACATATCCCAGTGTCCAAATTACAAGGCCCACAGTTGTCATCCACTGTAGAGGGACCTATAGACACTCTGCAGCTCTATAAGCATTGTGCCATGTGCAATAACTATGTGACAGCATGGAATAGGTAACAAGATAGGCTGCCCATCTAATCCTTGGATATCGCTCCCCACTCAGGAATCATACACAAACACACTCAGGTAGGCAGCTACAACTACATCAGTAGGTGGCCTGCAAATTGGCTCACAGATAGATCTCACAGTGTGAAAGCAGTGGACTCCATGTCAGAATGCTGTACAGTCACGAGTGGAGTCCCACAGGTTGTGGACCTGGGTTCCCTCATGCCTGGGATTCACACCTCTGAGGACAAGCCCAATACAAAGGCATCCTGGCTGGCAATGTTTACAGATGACTGCAAGGTGGGTGCTATTATTCCCCCTAAGTGATGTTAACATCCTTCACAAAGACCTCTCTGAGACCTATGACTGTTGTCAGAACCTTGGACATAAGCTCAATACCAGAGGATGTGCTGCCATCCCCTTTGGCTATGAAATGGCTCCCATAAAGTAATACATTGATGGTAGTCCACTGAACACTGATATTGATATAATGGAACTGGGAACACAGGTTGACAGTCAGCTCAATGGTGACCACTACAGTGCCACTGTGTTCAGAAAGTCCTTCCATGTGTCACTTCTCCTGACTCAGGGTGTTGAATCTGGAAGTAAAAGGACAGTGTTTCCCTGTACACTCCCGTCAGTAGGTCAATCAATGTGTACTATGGCCCATTTGCCATGTACCCCACTGGACACCAGCAACAACAGGAGAGGCTGCAAATGTACTTCACAAAGAGGATCT
>NC_056737.1:1721679709-1721787209 GCF_019279795.1 Protopterus annectens | reverse complement strand
CTGAAAAGGTACACACACACTCTAATGTGTACCCATTACAAATGCCAGATGACAGCACCTTACATAGCATGAAATAGCTACACTCTACTAAAGTCACCCTGTGCATCGGACCCATTTAAGCAGGTCACTGCATCGATGGTATGGATGGCATGGGTGTGGCACAGGTATCATCATATGCACAAGGTGTTATGTGGGTTTGCCAGAAGCCTAGGCTGGGCCACACAGTTGACACCATGTGTGTGTGTTTGGAGGGTGTTCATTAAGTGGGCAGTGCAGGGGTGGTGTGTGTGTTTGTGTGTGTGTGTGTATGTGTGTGTGTGTGTGTGTGTGTGTGTGTGTGTGTGTGTGTGTGTGTGTTTGTATGCAGACAGTCATGCCATGTGGGTGCACTACAGAGAGGTATTTTGGACAGCTTCGGGCCATACATGGCAGGGTGTACAGTTCACCGTCTCTGGCCATGGACATGGGAACTGGACCTGCCGAGAGTATCACTGTCATCATCAGGGCCGAGTCCAGATGCAGTACTACTCCCTGCTGGTGACTGCTGCCTGCTGGATCTGTGTCCCTGTTGGGACCGGCCAGGATCACATGCCCATGGCCTGCTGTGTCATGGCATGAACAGCACACCCCCTTCAGTATTGCTGTCGGTACTGTCAGCATGGGAATGTGATAGTGCATGGACGCGTAGACCCTCAGCTGATCATTGAGCTGCCCTACAGCCACATGGCTGCTGGCCAGTGTCTGCGAAATGGCAAGCACAGATATTCCACGGTCAAGAAGTGCCAAGGTCTCCCCCCACCATCTATCCATGACCCTAGTATCCTCACAGATGGCTGCAGTGAGTTCATATTGCCATGGACACCAAGGATGTGCTCATCCACGACCCTGCGTATATGTCTGGTATTACATTCATTATGTGCCTGTGCCCCCATGACAGCCTGAAACATGCATCTGGTGACTGCTGCTGTGGCACTTGCCACAGGGGCACGATGGGCTGCAATCCTCCTCTGAGTACCCCTGCCCATCTGCCTGTGTGGGAACTCACCAGCACTCTGGCTATAGCTAGTGCCTGCACCCTCACTTGCCATAGTCACCACAGTAGCCTGTTCCATGCCACCACCTGCTAATTGTCCATTATCTGTGGCCACTGGTGATGGGGTATGTATGGGCATTGTGACTGTGTGCGGGGATGGGGTTGACAATAGTGGGATGCCAACTGATGGCACAGTATCATCCCCTGACAACCAACCTGTGCCTCAATATGAGTATCATCATGGTCAGATTCTACAGAGAAACTGACATCAGAATCAGAGTGGGAGGGACTGCAGCTACCATGTCCACCTGTGAGGTAAAAACAACATATGTAAATCACTACTGGCACCATAAGGTTTGCTGGTATACACACACACACACACACACACACACACACACACACACACACACACACACACACACACACACAGGTGAGGTGCCTCAAAGGCATTACACAGATCTCACATTAGCCAACTGGGGACATTCACGACACACAGTCAGACAATAACATACACACTCTGGATGAACCCTCAGCATCATGCAGTGCAACCTTTTCCAATTACCTTTATACATCTTTGGGATATGTGAGTGGTGTTAGTAGGTGATGGCCCTTCACCTAGCACACGCTGTACCCTATGTAAATTATTGCTGTTCACCTGTATAGCACTGTGGCAACTCCTGCAGAACATGCCCCCCAACTGTACAGGTTTTTGCTGAACGTCTACATGTGTGGCTCATATGTTTGATCTGTTCCTCATAACTCCTGTGTTTGTCTGATACATTACTGAGTTAGACTGTGGAATGTTGCCACTAAGTAATGTCCTAATTGGAGGTGCAGACTGCATAACCTGCAGTACATGTATTTTAAAACAAAGCTGGTTACTCAAACAACTTCCCAAGCTTACAGTGGATATAGTAAGTGTACACACACCTGTCAACATGCCAGGTTTTCGTGATATATCACATGAGACCTCAGAAATCAGGTCATAACATTGCCATCATTTCATATGACATATGACCTTTGCAGTCCAGCTGAACAACATACACATCAGTTATAGGTAATATCTGGTAACTGAAATAGGTACAATAGGCTGGTTGCATGAGTGTGCACACCCTTAAAGTAATACTCTGTTAAAGCAACTTTTGATTTAATCATAGCATGCAGTCCTCTTGGGAAGGTCTCTATCAGCATGGCACATCTTGACTTGTCAATGTTTGCACACTCTCCCTTGCAAAACCCCTCCAACTATGTCAGATTGCAAGGGCATCCCCTGTGCACTGCCCTCTTTAGGTCACTCTGCATATATCCTATTGGACATAGGTGTGGGATCTGACTCGGCCAGTGCAGAACATTGCATGTGTTATAGTGAAGCCATCCTTTTGTTGATATGGATGTATGGTTTGGACCATTGTTATGTGGAAAGGTGGAATTCCTCACCATCCATAGCTATGTAGCAGACACCAGAACATTTGAAACCACAAGGGACCAATATTTGGAACTGTTTGTAATCCCCTCTAACTTGGCTACAGCCCCAGTTCCAACTTGTGAACAGCAACCACAAAGCAGGTCACTGCCATCCCCATGCTTCACCGTGGGGGTGATGTCGTTGTGGTGATATGCAGTGGTGATATTTTGATAAATACACCTGTCAGAATTGTGGCCAATGAGTAGAACTATGGTTCCATATTACCATAACACATTTTCCCACTTGCTTTTTGGAAACCTGATGAATTATTTTTAGACTTTCACCAGACCTGGATATTGTTTAGTGTGAGAAATTTCTGCCATCTTCCAACCCTAACCTATAGGCAGGACATGTGGAGACCATGGAAGGTTTTTGTGACAAGTAGTACACACCCAGTACTTGCTGGAGATTCCTGCTACTGTTTCACTGTTGCTGTAGGGCTCCTGGCAGTCTCCCTGGCCAGTTTATTCTTGTATTCTCATAGACTTTGGTGGGATGTCCACTTCTTTGCAATGTCACTGTAGCCCCATATTTTCACCACCTTGTGAGGACTGGTCTGCACTGTGTTCTATGGTATGTGCAATGCTGTGGAAATGTTTGGGTACCCTTCTCCAGGCTGATACATCTCAAACATGTGGTCCCTTAGCAGCTTTGTCAGCTCTATGTGAACCATGCCTGTTGCTGTAGCAGGCAACTGGGTATATGTTGGGATAATCCTGGTAGGACAGCTGACCGTTAGTTGCTGTTAATCAGAGTCTCTGTAATTGATGGCTGTTGTGTACCCAGTAAGATGTACTGCCGCAGTTATATCAAATGCTACCTCGACACAGTACTAGCGTCAGCCTGTGCACACATATGCATCTAGGTTGTTGTACTATTATGTGTCATTATTGTTCCTATGACAGATTTGTTTGCTTTACAATTGAATTGTACAGCTTATAGGTCACATGAAAGGTTGGCAGTATTCTGAACTTGTCTATTGTGCTGTCATTTTTGTATATCACACATACCTGGCATTCTAACAGGTGTGTACACCATTTACATGCACTGTATACCACTGATTTCTACAGTATGACCCTAGTTTTAGGCCTTTGTTCCCCCATTCTGCCAGTCTTTGTCCATGCGTCCTGCAATGACAGCTTGTGAGGTATGCTACAGATATGTGACATCTCCTGCGAATAGGACCCTGTCATGACCACCATGATGCAATGCAGTAAACACTACCACAGGTGAACATGCAGATATTGCCAAATAGTTGTGTGCATGGTCATATGCATTATCTTTAGCATGCCTGAGGTACTGGTGAGCCACAACAGGGAAACCCCATACTTACTCGGTTCAGGCTTCTGTCCCATGTGAAGACCAGAGGGACCTATGTAGTTGTGAGGGAGAGATACTGTCAGCAGATTCATATTAGGCATTGTTAAAAAAATATTGCTACATTTCTGCACAGGTACAGTACACACTATGATATTACACGATTTGCTGTCCTTCACCATAGATGTGCACTTGTGTGCATTACTACGGTGAAGGACAACCAATAGTGTGTGCTGTACCTGTGTAGAAACATAGCATTCACATTAGGCATTGTTACAAGATGAATGCTACATTTCTGCACAGGTACAGTACACACTATGATATTACACAATCTTGCTGTCCTTCACCGCAGATGTGCACTTGTGTGCATTACTTCACCCCACCCACTAATCCATTTTGCACTGACATATGCATCTAGAGACTCTGTAGAAGACAGTTTAAATGTTACCTCATTACATTGATGTGCACTTTGGCCTTACCTGGATGCTCCTCACCTGTTGCCTGGGTGCCACCCACCTACACAACTGCTGTTTCCCATATGTGAGTTTGTGTGCGGCCTACCCCAAAGTTGGCAAGGAACTCCTCTGTCGCCATAAGTGGGGCTTATGTGGCTGGCCCCCACTGGTAGCAGTATAGTCCCTCACTACAACAGCAGACCTTTGCCAGGCATGACATATCAGGTCAGTTGCTCTGTGCCTGACCTGATCGTATGTGCATCCATGTGTGTCCAACACATTCAGTCCGCTCCTGCAGATTTTGCTGGCTACAGCCAGAAAGGATGCCATAGTTTAAGATTACAGCTTCTGTGATGGCTGCTGTCTCCACATCAGTGTAAGGCATTGGCTGCTGCATGGCACCTGGAGGATATACACAGGGAAACACATCACAGGACCTCAGACATTGCCCAGAGTTCTCTACAGAGCCATCACATGCATATGGGCCATCATTAGCCACCACTTACAAACACATCATACCCCTGTACCTGGCAGCACTGTATGAACATGCATTGTACTCCTAGTCCTGATATGTCATGTTTCCCCCATGAGGGCCAGTACATTGCATAAACCACCATTCATCATTCACATTTGTGATGACAGTGGCCGTGTTACTTGCAGATGGGATGTCAATGGTGCTCAGGCTTTGCTTGCATACAGTGTGTAATGGAGCTTGAAGCATATGCCTGTGTTCGTGTAGGATGCAGACAGGAATGTTATCAGGCCCCAAGGGAACTCGCTTTTGTCAACTTTGATTAGGCAGTTTGGCCCTCATCCATGATGAAGAGGGGAGAGGTGCATGTGCTGTGCATTTCCACCTATACTGATGGTGATCTAGGGTGGTGATGTCTGCCCTAAAATTGCATGCAGCAGGTAGGCTGTAGCTATAATGTGTGTATGTGCTGTGATTGACCACCATTACAGGGTGGGTTGGTGCCTCTGAGACTGCAGATATATGTGAAGATGGCCTTGTGATTGCCCTTAGTGGATGTGTCCAGTTTGTACTCATAGTTAGCCTTACAGTACTCCACCTGTGACCTATTATGCTCATTCAGACAAAGGTTGACATGCCGCCCAGTTGGTGACTGCTCCTACTTTGCCCTGTACAACCAATATATCATCATGTTATGTGCTTTGTGCATTGCTGCTGTCCAGCCAAGGGGTTTTCTCTACTTTGGTGGAGACAGGTTTTACAAGTAAGGTATTGCTGAGGCCATACAGCTGCATGGGTGGTCATATATCTGTCTGTAGTAGGCATGGATACAGGGTCAGAACACAGTTAGCCACCTCTACAATTTCAATGTGATACTCATGCTTATTATACTACCCATGTCTGTGTCAGGGCAATGACACCACCAGTAGCTGTAGAGGTGTAACTTTGTTGGATACACAGAAACTAAGGTTACACCTGTGTACATGTACAGCTTATTCACTTGAAGTTTTGCATCCCACGTCAGTTGTTATGAGGCAGCCAGGTACACCTGCGCATACATACATATGCACAGGTAATACCTGCTAAACATTTTTGTTCTATGTCAGTATGGCACACTGTAATGACAGTCTTGCTGCTAAGTCAGTCATGTCAATCTGTTAGGGCAGGACATCTGTAGGACAGCGCACATACATGGTGGGCTATGGGCCACAATTGGTGTTACTTTCTTCATATCACTGTAACACCCATATGCCATTTGATAGTGCAGTAGCCTTTGCATTCACAGACATACCATGGAGGATGTCTGATGCTCATATGGCAGACAGAGAGTTGAAAGGCTAGGTGTGTTGTAGTGAGAGTAGGAACTGTTAATGTTGTATGACTGGTATGGGGACAGATCTAGCTGATATGCTGGAACGAGGAAAGGTGGATACATTATGTGTGCCAGAAACCAGATGGAAGAGGTATACAGCTGTGTGTATCGGAGTCGGGTACAAATAGTTCTATCATGGTATGGGAGGGGAAATGATGTAGGGGTTAACCTGAAGGAACATTATGCCAAGAGTGTTTGTGGAGGTGATAAGAGTGTCAGGTAGAGTGATGTTCAGGAGGCTGGGAAATGATGGTGTAATGCTGACAGTTGTTATTGCATATGCTCCACTAATTGCATTTATGATGGATGAGATAGATGTACTTTGGTGTGGTTGAATGAAGTGGTGATGCATGTACCCAAGGTTGAGTGAGTGGTGATTGGATCAGATTTCAATGGGCATGTTGGTGAAGGGGACAGAGGGGATGCAGAAGTGATGTGCAGGTATGGTGTTAAGCAAAAGAAAGTAGAAGGTGAGATGGTAGTGGAGTTTGCAACAGAGGTTGGACATGGGTGTGGTGAATACATAGTATTACAAAGCCGAGGGGCATAGGGTGACATACAAGTGTGGAGGAAAATGCACACAGATGGATTACTCCTATGCAGGTGGGCCTGTTAGAAGGGGATTGGTAACTGTAAAGTGGTGACAGAGGAAAGTGTAGTTAGGCAGTATGGAAGGTTGGTCTGTGGGACGACGTTGGTGATCACGAAGAGGGGGAGGAGTGTGAAGGCAGCACCATGGATCAAATGGTGGATACTGAGAAAGGGTGATTGTGAGGTTGAGTTCAGAAAAGAGTTAAAACAGGTAGTGGGTGGCAGTGAAGAGTTTGCAGATATCTGGGTAACTACATCAGAGCTAGTAAGGGTAAAATGGGGCTTGGTGTGACATCTGCACAGAAGAAGGAGAATAAGGAGACCTGGTGGTGGCATGAGGAAGCACAGAGGAGTATACAGAGAAAGAGGTTGGCCAAGGGGAAGTGGAATTGTCAGACAGATGCAGAAAGTAGACAGGTGTATGGGGAGATGGAGTGCATGGCAAAGAGAGTGGTGGCAAAGGTTGAGGATGGGGCATCTGAAGGGTTGTATCTAAGATTGGACACCAAGGATGGAAACTAGGACCTGTACCAATTGGCTTGACAGAGGCATGTAGCTAGGAAGGATGTGTAGCAGATAAGGCTGAGAAAGCATAATGGTGGAACTGCACTCACTAGCGAGGAGAGTGTGTCGAGCAGGTGGAAACAGTACTTTGATGGGCTGTTGAATGAAGAGAATGAAAGAGTGAGAAGGTTGGACAATGTGGGAATGGTGAATCAGGATGTGCAACAGATTATCAAGGGGGATGTAAGGATAGCTATGAAGAGATTTAAGAATGGAAAGGTTATTGGTCCAGATGACATAGCTGTGGAAGCATGGATGTGTTTAGGACAGATGGCAGTGGTCTTTTTAACTGGATTGTTTACTGTAATCTAGGGAGGTGAGAAGATGCGTGTAGAGTGGATGAAATGTGTTTGGGTGCTGATTATGAGAATAAGGGTGGTGTGCAGAGCTGTAGTAACTACAGAGGGGATAACATTGATCAGTCACAGCATGAGGTAATGGTAAAGAGTGATGGAAGCTAGGCTAAGAAGGGAGATGAGGATTACTGATCAGAAGCATGGTTTAATGCCAGGATAGAGCAGTACAGATGCAAGAGTGTTCATGGGGACATACAAAGAAGGTCAGCTGTGTTGTGTCTTTGTGGACTTAGAGACAGCATATGACAGGATGTCTAGAGAGGAGTTGTGGTATTGTATGAGGTGGTCAGGCGTGGCAGAGAAATCCATAAGAATTCTACAAGATATGTACAAGGCTAGTGTGACAGCAGTGAGTTCTGCACTGGGAGTAACAGGTGTGTTTAAGGTGGAGGTGGGAGTATATCAGGGATTAGTTATGAGCCCTTTCTTATGTGCAGTGGCGATGGACAGGTTGACAGACATGATCAGACAGGAGTCTCCCTAGACTGTGCTGTTTGCAGATGACATTGTGACCTATAGTGAGAGTAGGGAACAGGTTGAGGAGACCCTGGAGAGGTGGCAATATGGTCTAGAAAGGGAGAAATGATGGTCACAGGACTAAGATGGAATATATGTGTGTGAATGGGAGGGAGGATGGAGGAATGGTGAGGATGCATGGAATACAGTTTGCAAAGGTGGATAGGTGTAAATACTTGGAAACAACAGTTCAGAGTAATGGCGAGTGTGGGGGAGAAGTAACAAAGTGAGTACGGGCAGGATGTGGGTGGTGGGGAAGAGTGTCATGTGTGATTTGTGACACACAAGTGCCTTTAAGAGTGATAGGGAAGGTCTACAAGAGGGTAGTGAGACCAGCTATGTTATATGGGTTGGAGACATTGGCAGTGAAAAAAGAGGCACAAGTCAGAGCTGGACATAGCAGAGTTGCTGATGTTATGATTTGCACTGGATGTGTCCTAGCAGAGTCACAGTCAGTACTGTGCAACACACACTCCAGTAATAGTCATATGTGAGTCATCCTTTCCTGGGGTGACTCAGGGCCCAGACCTGTGTTCTATGTCACTGCAAGACACATTTTCTCTGGCCATAGGTTCTGCTCAGCAATATATCAGTACGGCATGTGTTGTTGAGACATAATATTGTTTGAACATTCTATTTTCCATGTTTACATGCCCCCTACTACATTCCAATACAGGCTTGATTGTTTGACATAGCTGTGCTTATTTGTTTTCAGTTCAGTTGGTATACTCCATCAGTCTCAGTGTGTGTGTGTGTGTGTGTGTGTGTGTGTGTGTGTGTGTGTGTGTGTGTGTGTGTGTGTGTGTGTCTGTTTCTGTGGTTGTGGTTGTGTGTGTGTGTGTGTGTGTGTGTGTGTGTGTGTCTCTCTCTCTCTCTCTGCGACAGATGTAGGATATACATCTGTTTTGTTTAGGCAGCATCTTGCCTTTAGTATGTAATGCTCATGAGCAGCTGATAGCCTGTGCACCAGTTGGAGTCCCTCACTTGCTAACTGCCTGTGGAACAGCTGTGGTATCATTCCCATACCCAATAGCATGGAAGTACACTCCTATAACTGAGTACTTCATGTGGGTGTTGCCCCTTTTCCTTGCCTGGGAGGTGTACTTCATGGAGGTGTGTGGCAAACAGCATCACAGGGTGTAGTCGGGAATAACTCTTACAACAAACACTGTGCAGACAGCTCAAATAACTGGGGGAGAATGTTCCAGACATAGGGACAGAATGTAAGTATTGCTGTTATACAGTTGAACTAATGCTAGTTTGACAGGGTTTGTGTGGATATGGCTGCTTTGCATAGTGTTATGTGGTTGACATAACTTCCAAATGTAGGGCTATCCACAGACTGGCCAGAGTTTGTACTCTTATATTTGGTGTGCTACTCACACATTTTTTTGGCCTTGAAAAATGCAGTAGCATACACTGAGGACTGCAGTCAGTAAATGGTAACATCCATGTATGTTTCTGACTTCATATCCCTCAGAACAGATGTGTTACAACAACCCTGTTACACTAGCAACTTTCTCAGTTTATAATAGCAACATGTCAATAATGCCCCTGTGTTTGGGCCTCTGCCCCCAAATATGTCAGGCATTGTCCAGATGTCATGCTGTAAAAGATGTATAGGTCTAGTATATCATTATATAGTGACTTCATTCCAGATATCATCCCAGTGATGTATCAGACTGCATCACCCAAACTTGCTTACTGCTGCTTACTGCAGATTACTCCCGCTTACCCCGCACCAACTTCTTTAAAAGAAAAGAAAAAAGGGGTGATAGGAAAGTGGTGAAAAAGAGGACATGTAGAGGGAAAAGCAATGTGACAGATAGCAGGGACGTCGAGGACGGGATTAGGGAAGGTCCATAGCTATCCATTTCTGATACAGCAACAGCTGTACATTTGTTCAGAATTTGGAGGTGAATTTGGACACTCAAACTCCTGAGAGAGGGGTGAGGACAACAATAATGTGTTGTTAAGCCAATTAGACCAGATTACATGTGTCCAGTGGACAGGTGTGCAAAATAGGCAGCTATGTATGGGGTGACTTTTTTTGTGGGAGCCGTTTGACCTTTTCTTTATAAGGTGAGAGTAGGATGTTAGGGAAGGATAGTAGGTATATTTGGGGTGGTAGGTTGGATAGGAAGACAGACAAGACAAATAAGACCACAGACAGGGGTAGTATATGACACATGTGGGGGCAAACACCTTGGACGGAGAGGGTGGTTGGGAATTGGATGCCCATGAGCACCCAAATGGATACAGTGGGCCTGAGGTCCCCACCCATGGACAGTCACCACTGCACCTTCACAGCCCCAAAGGTGGCTGTGCTGGGGGCTGAGCAGGAGGGGCAGGCTGACCCTCAAGATGTGCCATGTGGCCCTCAAGCTGGTATAGTAGATTTCCAAACTCCTTTTGAAGCTTGCTACGCATCAATCCCTGCACCTGACGGTGGGTGACAGTGTCCTGTCCGCATCCACTTCCGGGGCGGAAGGGCTTCATCCCCTGAGGTGGTTCCACCCAAAGGAGGTGTAGGAACAGCAGACGAGGAGGTCCCAGGTTGTGTCCCAGACATGCTGGGTCCCGATGCCATGGCCAGCTGAGGCGGGATAGGGAGATCCACTGGGATCAGCCTTCCCAGATGTGCTATAGTGTTGCAGTTTTATAACATATGTTGGTTAGTCATGAAAAATACATTCCAGGATTAGTTATAACAGCATGCATAGGTATTCCCATTAACCCAAAACAACAGATTTGGAACAGTTGCATAGCAAACAGAACACATGCATTTATGGAACCATAGTGGGCATTATAACGGCATGCAGGTTACATTGATAGCAACAGGCCACCAATAATAGTATTTGAACAGGGAACATTAATAGTCAAACCTTTAAATATTTGTAGAACAATAGGACACATGTCCCAACATTAGGTTTGGTGAAAAACATACCCATTGATTTATGTGTTTAGAATATTGGTGCAGATAGGGTGGGGGAGAAAGAGAGATGCAATTAACAACTGTATAGGTTTCAATTGCTCATAACTTTAATGATCATTGCTTTAATCATTACTGTCCAGATATTACCTCACTTTACATCCACCTATGGCCTTGGGTTGGGCAGTGTTATGTTTGTACACAGTGTATAATTACAGCCTTCTTTCAGCTAATTTATACCTTTTCTTACCTGGCAGACCTGTTGAGGAAGTTTCTATTAACATTACCTGACTGTTTCTACCCATATTCACATAGTCAGGGTTACATATGTGCACTCATACTGTGTGTGTGTGTGTGTGTGTGTGTGTGTGTGTGTGTGTGTGTGTGTGTGTGTGTGTGTGTGTGTGTGTGTGTGTGTGTGTGTGTGTGCTACTGCCATACTGCACCTTGATTTCTATTAATCACCCTGGGTGTGGGTGGCAGAGATCACTAGCTGTGACAGCATGACACTTGAGGGACATTTCTTGGAGGAGACTACTTGTGTATGTACTTATCTTGCTGTTATTTCCAGCCTTTGGGTTGGACAGTGGGTGTTGTACACAGTGTATAAGTACAGCCTTCTTACAGCTAAGATTTAACTTTTCTTGCCTGGCAGACCTGTGGTGGAAATTTCTGTTAACACTACCTGACTGTTTCTACACATATTCACATATTCCTGGGTGAAATTATGCATACAGCTTACTACCACTCCCCGGATTCGATCCGTGTCTGTTTGTGCAAAAAATACAACAAAGTTTGTGTTCCATCATAATGAGGTATTGAGAAACTCATGTCTTTTGTTTGACTATTTTCTGCCTAATACTCTCTTGGTTGTACAATCTGACCTTGTAATTCTGGCATTCATGATTGGCCGATAGTTCTTATACTGTATATTCTTACTTTGACATAGCATAGTCTGGAAAACACTGGTTAACACAACATTGCTTTTCAGGTATCAGATCTTGGTGCATGAAACATTTGATATAGTTAATCTCCTGTTTTACAACTCCACAATCTTTGTCAGATAAGCCTTGATTATTTAATGATTTCAGAGGTATAGCTGTTGTGCAGAAGCTGTGCACATTTCAGTTCATACCACCACAAACCAAACTAAACACAACCAGTCCAGGGTTTTGACTTTTATTGACAGGTACTGACACTTTTATTAATATATATACCCTGTATGTCACTATTACTCTGCTAATGTCTCATTTATTCAGTACAAAGCATACCCATTTTTACATATGTCAAGTGACATTCAACTCCTTTCTATTTATTTGCCTTGAATACTACAAGCTAGATTTGTACTCACCAGCCTTGCAACACAGCCTTAGCAGCCTGCTGGCATGGGTGTCCATGTTTGCTGCCCTCTCATCTGCAGCTGTACAGGAGATAGACAAACATTTATGCATACCTATCCATTACATACACAGGCTGGACTTTGTAAAATACTTATTGATACTGACACTTACACACATCTGGGACATTCCTTGTCCATGCATCTTGGACCCACTCATCCAAGAGCTCCCTTTTCCTACACTTCAAGTCAGCAAAGTGGTGCCAGACCTGTTCACCAATCCGAGAGATGCCAGTGGCACTGGTAAGATCACATGCGAGACAGTCCTAGGCCTCCGCTTTGTACTGGGAGCCCTGGTACTGGTCCTGCAGCAGTCTCCCTTCATGGTCTTTTACTAGGAGTCCAACTATGACCCTGGACTCCTGAATGCTGCAGCACTGCACACGAAAGCACACACCCTCACCAACACCAGCCATAGTGCCTGCAGTGATGAGCTACAACTCGTTATGGGCTGTACTCCCACCTGCAATGTTTAAATAGGGCTGATTTCCCACCCTTTGCCATGATTGGACAGTGTTGAATATGCTGAGCTAAGCTAAGCTACAGGCAAACCTGCTGAACTAAGGTAAGCATTCCTTAAAGAGATATATGCTAAGCACTGCTTACCAATGTGCAAATCCACTTAACTATGCTAATTCTTGCTTAGTATTTACATTTAAGCAATGCTTACACTGGCTAAGCAGAGCTGAGCACAACTTGGCATTATTCAGCTTTCATTTTATGGACTATCAGGACTGTAGAGTTCATTTCTCATTAATGACATGTTATGATATGTATGTTGACCTTCCATAACATCCCCCATGTGTTTTCATGACATTTCATTTGTGTGACTAGACTGTATGGGACACTTGTGTTTATATGGAGGTTTCACAACTTTATAGCACTGACACCTCACATATGGACCTACTACGCTACTCTGGTTGACAAATATAGGTTATTTACTACCTAATTATTAAAAAAATAGTACTGCTTTCACATATAAAAGTGAAATGTCTTTATTGGGGATTGAGCCCTGAATGACTGCATGCACAGCAGAAGCTCTAACCACTACTACAAAACTAGAGCAAATTTTAGATGTATATTTCTATTTAGCTCCTTGTGATGTGTAAGCTAGGCTGAGCATAGCTGTGTGACATGCAAACCCACTCTGCTATGCTTAAAGTTTATTGTGGAAAGAAAAAAATATATATGTTTTATTTTTATTTACTGTAGGGGTATGCACATTGCTTTCTGCATCTTAGGGCAGGACATCTGGACAACTACATCATACATGGGGAAATTGGTTTAAATGTTCCTCTCAGGAACATGCTTACTTATTTGGTATGCCAGTATGTACAGTGGCGGGTCTACTTCAGAAGATCGACAGACCATTTGATCGACATCATTTGGTCGACAGCTCATTTGGTTGACAACCAGTATTCAAGGCACTTAACAGGGATTTACCCCTCTCCCCAATGTTGTGCGACCCTGGAGTTGATATATATAGTTGGGGGGGTGTTTAAAAGCATGAAAATACAAGAAAAACTGCACATTTTAAACACCCCCCCACACCACCCTAACTATATATAACAATACTGGTTGTCTTCCAAATGAGCTGTCGACCAAATGAGTTTTGATCAAATGGTCTGTCGATCTTCTGAAGTAGACCCACAGTGGCATACCATTTTGGACAGTATCTGTGCTGGGCTATTGTGGGTGGCTGTGCTTTTGTGTTACTTTATTTTGTCCATGGACACTGTTATGTTGACATAACAGTGTCCTCGGACACTGTAGATGCTTTAGAATTGATGTACAGCAATTCTGGAGTGCAGGGGGCATGTGTACTGTGCGAGCACTGCTTGGACATGCCCCCTGCACTTGTAGATGGATTGTGTCTGTGACATGTAGAGAATACAGCAGCGCACCTTCATGAATATGCAAGGCGCGCTGCTGTTCTACACAGGCATAATCCATTCCATGCAGGAATAGCACTATTCCTGCACGGAGTTTAATGAATCCAGAGGAGAGTTTTAATGTATGCTTTAAGTTATGCATCTATGCACTTACCAGTTTGTCTACATTAAATGCACAGTAATGAATATGTTTGCTTTTACCTCAGGGATTATATCATCTCTGATTAAAAGTATTTTTCTTAAGGTTATAATAGTTCACACAGTAAGTCTCTTTCATATCAACATATATTTTCATTGCCTCTTCTGTCAGGTAGGATGACAGAATGTTTGCCCAATCTTTTTAGCATCCACTTTCTATGGTGGCAAAATGCATCAATCAATAAGATTCCAGATCATTCTCCCTGATGAGTTTCTTGAGAGGCAACCATGCAACATTATCCAAAGTATATCTGAATGATCTGTTTGCTTTTAGGTTTTTAGCTCTGATCACAAAAGGGGATCCTTTCCTTTCCTTTTATGACTAGTATAGTTTCAATATTTTTTCCAGTTTTGGTAAGGTTTGATATGCAAATAATGAAGGTAATGTATGTCTTTTTACATCAGTTTAAGAGAATGTACTCAAATACATACACAGAGATTTCATATATGCACTTGAAGACAGTAACAAACTTTACTGAATTTGTAAAAGAACCAAGCACATTTACTAAATAAAAAAAACAAACTGATTAAAGGTGCAGCACATTGCTACATAGGTTCATTCTGCATGCAAATGAGTGACATCACATTAAAGCTGTAGCAAAAGCAAAATGCCCATCTATATCTGATAAGCAAAAAGCCCACACACTGTTTATACATATGCAAAGAAGGCATCACATTAAACAGTTCCACAAATATAGTGTTTATGAATGCAATTCATTAGTTCAAGTAAGCAAAATAGAAAAATTGTGTTTGTGGGTATGGCCAAGATAGCAAGCAGATAGCATCACAAGATTTTTTGCTCTGCTTCTCTTAAATACATCTGACAGGATTTATCTATCAAACTTATCAAACAACATGCATTAAGAGTGAAATATCATAAAGAAAACCATCTGGAACATTTTGATGAAAAAGTACATATATTTAAATATTTTCCCGTCAAAAATACAAATCATAGCAACTACTAAGAAAACTGAACCATTCTAAAGCAGCATCGCAAGACACTTCAGTGAAGAAAGAACTTCAGTCTATACTTATAATATACAGGACTTATCTTTGAAAATTGATGAACTTGATTCTAAAATAGATGTAATTAAAGAAGATTGTAAAAAAAAAACAGATTGATCTAATTAATGAAGCTGTTAGACAACAAAATCTTCAAATAGCTGGCATGGAGGAATCACTTAATGATACTGATGGTAAACTAACAAAAGGAGAATGTAGCACTGATTTTCTTCTTAAACAGAACAATGCATTCCTGGGAAAAAAAATGTTGATCTAGAGCACAGAGACAGGAGAAACAACATCAGGATTTATGGTGCTCATGAGAAGCAAGAAGGAGACAACATGAATCTTCCTGAAGTCCTGTCTTTTGGCATACAGAGGGTTCAATGATCCTTATCTACAATAATTTCAAAAAGAAAAACAATTCTAATGCAAGATCTATAATAGTTAGATTTATCTCTAGTCAAGATAAAGACTTGATTTTAAGAACTGCTTGGTGTGTTTCACCTATAAGAATAGGGGGTGCTGTTATTATATTTGAGAATGAACACTCTTCATTGGTAGTTTCAAAAAGGAAAGCTTGTATTCCCCTTTTAAAAACCTTTTAAAAATCTAGAATTAAAGTTAATCTGATCTACCCAGCAAAATTAAGGTTGTTTTTACCTGAAATACAGAAAACTTTGGAATCCTTGGAAGATGCAATTTCTTTTGTTCAAAAGGATAATCTACTTAACACTTCAGAAGACGTGGTTTTGAGTTCATCTTTAAAAAGCTACAAGTAGTGATTGGACAGTAAAAGAGAAGAGCTGAAAGCTCAGAGACAAATAAATATTTTATTTGCTGTTTATGTTTACTCTGTCATCATTCACAACCTTGAAATATCTTCAGAAAGGTAATCTTTTTTTGATATTTTTTCTTATTGATTTTATAACAAGTCTTAATTATTTCTAAATTATATATTAAGTATGACTAGTGTGTGAGTGATGTCTTGTATAAGTTTAGTTACACATAATACCTTTAGTTACACATAATAGCTTTAAATAAAACTGGTTATAGAAGGTGTGACTGATTTTATAGCAATTTAGAATATACAAGTAATAGTTTTGTAAATAAACAAATTACTTTCCTTTATGGTTAAAATCAAATAATGCTTAAATAAGTTGAATTACACACACACACACACACACACACACACACACACACATATATATATATATATATAAAATAGTAATGAATAGCATGGATGACTTTGACTTGTACTTTTTATTTATTAATTTGTTCATTAAAAAGGATAGCCATTGCAGCCTTTTGTTAAAATCATTGTTTCAAGGATAGAGCCAGAATGGTTCAAAATTCTCTTTGTTTTAATTTACTTACTTGTTTTCTGCTTAAGTCTCAAACTTTCATGAGTTACTGCATAAGACACAACTGTATTTAACATTGTACACTTAAAAGGTCAAAGGTCAAGTTTGTTGAGGAAGAAATGTATCTTTAAATATTTTAATAACACCAGATTCCATTAATAAAAGCAATTCATGGTTTACAAACATACACATACATGCACAATGTCGTGGATCCCTTCTTGTCTTATGTTTGTTATATGATAGCAGATAGAATATGTAGCTGACAGAGGAATTTGGAGCTCGAATGATTATTGTGAAGCATGTAAGAGATAAAGTAGAAAAATAGCTATGATGATTCATGATGCATCTTTCTCATTTTCACTGATACTATTGGTGAATTATTGAGAAGGTGATATAGTTTGTATTAGATTAACTGAATATATTTATGAGGCACATCTTCTTTGAATTATATTTATTCGTCTGTTACATGCGTGGTTTGGTGCCTGTGCGTATACCTGTTTATGTATTCTATCATTATACGATTTAGATTGCATGCAGTTTAAGAGTGATATCTTCACTTAAAAACCATAAGAGATTCAAGCTGAAATTTCTTCATTTATACTGGTGCTGCGGTAGCGTTGTCACCTCACAGTTAGACGTTGCCCGTTCGATCCTCAGTTAGAGCATCGTCTGTGTGGCGACATGCGTGAACGGGTGTTCCTTCATTGAAGGTTGTGCGTTAGGCCTGGCAAGCCAGCACGTAAAACTCTACTGCTAATCATTAGCGGACCAGAGTTCCACTGTGGCGACCCCTAACCGGGAAAAAGCCGAAAGACACAATCACAAACAATTATCTCCTGTTGTTACTGTGTGCCATTTGCTGTTACGTGGTGTAGTTCCAACTTGTTTTTCATTGGTAGACAACCTTCATAAATATTAGATTTTAATGCATTGATTCTGTCAGTATGCTGCAGTGCTATAAAGACTAAATATGAGTTACTTATTTTATTTAGTATGTTATGCTTTACTGGATTTTGAGTATTTCTCAACTGTAAGGATGACGAGTGCATCATGATATTACTATATTGTGCCAAAGACTTGAATTTAAGATTAAATAGCTCAGTGGCCACCTTCCACAAATGTGACATTACTTTATGCCTGATTTTATGGATAAACATAAAGCAGCTTCAATCCAAGTCATTCTGATGTTTTATTGGGTGAAGTGTTTGGGATGTGTGGCTGTAATTATGGCAGAATCAGTAAAAATGCAGGGTGACTTTTGCATTGGGTGAAGTGGTATATTACAGCATGCAGTTTTCTTGTTTTATTTACAGTTGTATTACTTTTATAGACTAGGATATTGATTGGTTTCTGCTATACTGTTCTCTTTTGTTGGGTGGTGGGGCAAATATGCCTTGTCATCGACATTTAAACTAGATGACATTTCAAATATGGACTGCTTAGATATAGAAAATTAAAATGATTTTAGCAGGATGATTGGCTAAACATTATGTACTTCCTTATGTCTAATAGGAGTCAATATATTTTCATGCTAAATGGCAGGATAGTATGTGAACATTATTTAAAGTCTGAATACTATCTAAATTGAGACATTTTAACTGAAATGGCATCAAAGTTCTTATTTTGCAGCAGTCTAATCAATATGCAACATTAACAGAAATATGTATATATCCTGAAATTTGAAAAAAAAAAAAAGAAAAAACATACTTTTTTGTTAGAAATGCCATGGTCATGATGAGTCAAGAACTTTACACCACATA
Source organism: Protopterus annectens (assembly GCF_019279795.1). Lineage (NCBI taxonomy): Eukaryota > Metazoa > Chordata > Ceratodontiformes > Protopteridae > Protopterus > Protopterus annectens. The sequence goes on along the minus strand of NC_056737.1, from coordinate 1,721,768,524 downwards.
CAGCAAGAATGAATCCCAGAATCACATAAACAGGAATTCATGGAATTAGAATAGAATTATTATTAATAATATTTACTTTATGCTACAAAGCCCAGTGTGTTTTATATGAATCAAATTTGAAATAGTAAGCAGATTTTATTAATTAATACATCTCATGTTTTATAATTCAGGAATGAAAGAAACTACTTATATTACTGCTAAAAACTATTTAGAAGTACATCTGATATAGTATTCAGTATAATGATGAATTTAAAACTAAGCAACATAAAACATAAATGAATGTTCATGTATATATTAGAATTAGTTAAACAGAACTAATGTGATGTCAGACTACATATTTCAACTGAAGAAGACCAGAAAAATACAGTTATAAAAATTAGCAAGGAACAATATCAGACAAGTATTGCTGAACATGGTGTGAAGGGCTAAATAAATACATTAATGAGAAAATGACTAAACAAATTAAAACAAGACATATAGGCCCCTGCATAATATGCAAGAAAACATAAATAAGATAGTCAATTCTGACTTATAATGTAGAACTGAGGTCTCTGCTAAGAAATACTACCATTCTCATCCAATCATACGTTCCTATAGTGTCATCCTCCTTGGTAAAATCTGACCACATAGCCATCACTGTTCAGGTCACCATCTCCCCTGTACCCCCCCTTGTCAGGGTCAAACAAAATAAACTTTACAGAAATGACTATAAATCTCCTCAGAGCAGGTAGAAGTAGCTTTACAGCCACCATCTCATCAGTTGGAACTAGCAGTAGTGTCCAAGCACACACCAAAATACTATGTGAGCACCTACATAGCTGTATGAACTCAGCAATACCTGACAGGAGAAAATCATCTCCCTCAAGGTAGGGTAAACAGCCGTGGTGGACAGCAGCAATACACAAGTACCATAATAAGTGGAAATAATTGCTGGACATGGCCAAGATGGAGCAGGTGCCTTATTGGATGCAATGTCACCTTGGTCTGAACAAGCAAATAAGGTCACAGGTGAATTACCCTAAGGTTATCTTTGAGTGCAAATTGAACACATCCGCCAAGGCCAATCACTAGGCCATCCACAATATGTCTGCAATCCCAGAGTCAACACCTAAATCTGCTCTGTAGTGATGGTTAGTAACACCACATACATATACGGCATAGCTATAGGCAGCCTGCTGCAGGCAGGTGAAGTTTAAACATCACCCCCCTGTCCCCCCATTGGTACATATGTGCATGCACAGCACCTGCCCCCCCCTCCTCTCATCATCAGGAAGCAGGTCAGTAATGCCCTTTCAAAGGCAACACACAGAAATCTCCATAGACCTGATACCAACCCTGGCTGAATCCTACATGAACTCAGGCATGCTCTCTCAGCTCCATTACACACTGTAGTCAACCAAAGCCTGAGCACCGGTGTCATCCCATCTGCACAGAGGACAGCCACTGTCATCCCTATACACAAAGGCAGAGCAATCCACTGACCCAGCCAATCATATGCACATCAGTCTGACTAGCCAGCTCTGCAAGGGCATGGAAGGCAATATCAAGGACATTGTGAACAGGGACATCGGCAACCTCAAAATGCTTGAGCCCACACAGTGTGGTATTCTCAAAGGGAGATCAGGCCTGTTAAACCTGGTCGACTTCTCTGAAATGGTCAACAAACACAAGGACGAGGGGAAGATGGTCTACATTGCCTACCTTCACCTTGCCCAATTCTCTCACAATAATCCCCAGACAGCCAGGATACATATGCCTACACAGCTAGGAGTCAACCTGTAGGTTACCAGATGGGTAGCTTACTGGCTCAATGATAGTGCCCACTCGGTCAGAGTAGTAGAACGCACCTCTAGTAGTAGAGTCTGCCAGAGCGGTGTATCCCAAACATCTGTCTGAGGGCCTGTACTGTTTGAGATGTACATATCCGAGCTACAAGACAAAAGCAGTGGTCTTTGGATGACCAGATTTACAGATGCATGCAAGCTGGCCACTGTCTTACATTCCCCTACTGATATCAGCATCCTCCAAAAGACCCTAACTCAAATTAATGACTGGTGCAAGCAGCATTGCCGCAAACTGAATGCCAGGAAATACACCATCCTCCCTGCTGTGGCAGATGTTATCCACACTAATTATGACAGCAATAATGTACTGATCATGCAATCAGGTATGAGGTGACTTGTGCACCAAGGTTGGTAGGAACCTGACAGTTTCCCACCTGCGTGGGCACCATTGTACGTAAGGCTGTCTACATGGCCCACCTCACAAATATGGATTTGTCATCCAGGAACAGGGAGGCCACAACATCCCTGTACTCCACCTTTAGCAAATGCATTACCAAGTACAATGGCTCCTTTGGCATGTACCTTGCCAAGCAAATGCAGCAGTTGCAGAGACCACAGAGGTTCCTGACCAGGTAAATCCAGAGTCTGTAACACCTATCGTATACACATAGGCTGAAAGCCCTTTCTCTGTACTCAGTCTCATACAGATTGATCATAGGTGACCTGTGTGTGGCATACAAGGCCATTTCCAAACCGGCATTGATGGCATTTCTGCACATCTGTAAGACAAACTCCACTCACGCAACATGCACGCAAGGCCCTCACCTGGTCTGTGACATCTATTGTACTTGTTACTTGGTGGTGGTATAGTGCAGTGTTTCACACAATACACTGTCTGTAAAATACACTTCCTTCACATTTCTAGCAGAGTACCTGTATAGCCCTCTTAAAGAAGAAGCTGGACAACTGCATGGGAAATGGATAAGACACGCCTGGAATCCCGCGTGTGTCAGAGCTGGACAGGGGAAACATGTGCTGGCTTGGAAGGGACATGGGGAAAGACTGGGCCAGGCTTATGAGGGTATCAGGCCAGTAGCCTGGTATCATCTTATGAGGCTATGCACCTAGTACTTTACATGTTTCCTGTATGTATTGCAGACTGTCCTGCAATGTTGCCTGAAATGAATCCCTGTGAGTCTGAACTGTGTAGGTGCTGAAGTGATAGTGTATACTCTTGTTCCTTCATCAGTTATCATCACATATCATTACACCTTGTCATTGTGTGTAGTCTGTATAGCAGTAAGCCAGCTCTTACAGTACATGCATATGCACTTGATGACACTGTATAGCTCACTCCAATAACCTTGGTCTTGGTCACAATTACCATTCTGCTAATAGGCCCATCACACAGTAGGATTTGGTGTGGGCCTTACAGTAGCTGTGAAAGAGATGGATTGTGGCAGGCAGAACTACTGTAAGGTCTGCCCTGAAGGGCCCATAGGTGTCAAAGCTATGCCAGACTGTACCAGGAGTGTGTGTGTGTGTGTGTGTGTGTGTGTGTGTGTGTGTGTGTGTGTGTGTGTGTGTGTGTGTGTGTGTGTGTGTGTGTGTGTGTGTGTGTGTGTGTGTGTGTGTGTGTGTGTGTGTGTGTGTGTGTGTGTGTGTGTGTGTGTGTGTGTGTGTGTGTGTGTGTGTGTGTGTGTGTTTATATCAGCAAACATAATCCTGTAGGGTATTAATTTACATATGTTTTTTTCCCCTCGCGGGTGAACGTGGGGGTTGGTGTCTTTCCCCCTCACAACCTGATGTCAGTGTCTTAGCGGACTCCCATGATGCTGCTGGTCATAGTGAGGCACAGATGGGGCTGTTGGAGCCTGAATCTGTGCCATTGTTTGGTATCCCACTTTCACCCACCATGTCCCAGTACACAGACAGTATGCCCACACATACCCAGTCTCCAGCAGCCATGGATAATGGACAGGTGGAGGGTGTTGGCATGGAACAGGCTAATGTGTTGACTATGGTGAGTGTGAGTGTAGACACCAGCCATAGCCAGACAGCAGGTGAGGTCACACACAGGCAGATAGACAGGATTGCTCAATGGAGGACTGGTGCTCATCAAGCCCCTGTCACAAGTGCCACAGCAGGTGTCACCAGATGCATGTTATGGTCCATCATGGAGGCACAGGCGTGTACTGATCACAACACTAGACAGATGCTCAGGGTCATGAATGCAGTGCTTCCTGCCATGCATGATGACCTCCACGGCATTTGTGATGCCATACGTCATCTTGCCAATGATTGGATAGACAGTGGGGTGAGACATTGTCACTGCCTGACAGTGCAATGTCTGTGCTTGAGCATGTGATGGGAGTAGGGCATCGGCCAGGTGGACGTAGGTCAGAAACATGATCAGCTGAGAGCTCACGTGGCCTTGCACATTCACAGTCCTGTAGTGGCAGTACCAACAGCACTACCAAAGGGTGGGTGTTGTCTACACCACACTGGAGCAGGCCATAAGAATGTTGTCCTGGCCAGTCCTAACAGGGAAGTGGATCCAGTAGTCACCTAGTCATAGTCTTCTGTCCTTGGGCCTGGTGGTGCCAGTGATACTCCTGGCAGAACCATTTCCCATGGCCCTATCGGGAGACAGTGAACCATGCACCCTGCCATGTATGGCCCATGGCTGCCCAACACAGCCTGTGCCGGGTATCCACATGGCTTGATGGTGTGCTGACAAACACTCACACATTCCTATCACAGGCTGGTCACCACCAGACACTCACAGCTCCTCTGCACAGCCCAGCTAAGCACCACACACACACACACACACACACACACACACACACACACACACACACACACACACACACACACACACACACACACACACACACACACACACACACACACACATTATGTCAGTCATATGGCCCAGCCTAAGCCTCTGGCAATCCAACACCACACCCTGTGCATGTGATGATACTTGTGCCACAACTCTGTTATCTAAACCATTGATGCACAGACATGCTCATATGGGTCTGATTCACAGGGTGACTATAGTACAGTGTAGCAATGTCATGTTGTGTAAGGTGCTGTCTGCTGGCAATAGTTATGGGTACACATCGAGGTGTGTGTACCTTGCTAGCCATGATGCACTATTGCTGTTAGTACTGCTGACTGACTGCAGTGTCACGCACTGTATTCTGGTTGTGTTCCAGGTGTCTGTGTGTCTGCAGGCTATGAGACTGCTGACAGCATCAATGAGCAAGATGGAATGGAAACACAGTGATCTTTTCATAGCCAAGGTACAGCTATATATGTACATGTTTACCAGGTGTGTTTACATGCAACAGCGTGTGAGGGGCAATTGTGGCAGACAGTGTGACCTTGCATACATACCCTTGACACAGCCACCTACCCTTCATACATGTCACCTGGGTGTTTTGTAGGACCACAGGCTCACACATACAGAGGAGGTTACTTGAGTACTGCCACTAGGTCCCTCACAAGCCTAGCCATTACTTTAACTGCAACAGATTTGGCTATCAGCACCTGTTGCACCTGCCATTTCTATCCCATCCACTCAACCATCAGGCAGTTGATGAGGGTATGCCTGGTATTGTCTATGACAGGTTTGGGGTATGTATTTCTGACACAAGTCAGCCTGTGTTAGTCTATCCTGACAGTCACCAGAATGTGTGTCTGCTATCTCATATGCATGTCTGGCCTGTCGTGCTGGTAGTGCACACAGAGTCATAGTCCTGTACATGGGGCAGCTGATGAAGGGATGAGCACAGCCTCTACCTGCACAGCCTTACAAACAATAGTGCTAGATACATAACACAAATAGCACAGTGGTACTGTATTGTGGCAGTGTCTGCCACTACTATTGAAGTGGATGGCAATTGCAGGGGCTGTTATGATTGCTAATTGTGGGTTCAGAGTCCCTTAATATGTTAGTGCCATCTGACACACAAACACATACACACACACACACACACACACACACACACACACACACACACACACACACACACCACGGCATGGGGACATGCACTGAAACACACATGTACATGGAGGTGACACTTATCAAAGTAGATGACCTACCCATCTATTAACCAGTCAGGAGGAGAAGGAAACCACACTCATTACAATTCCAGTCTCACATAGATCTACCACGACAGCAAACCAAACACATAATCACTCAAAAACATACTCAGAGGCTCTAAATAAAGATCTACCTAAGCAGCAGAGACCTCCAAAGCAGACACCCAAGCAACCGCTACCCCAAAACAAAACACGTGCAACACATATCTCACAAAGCCAGTGTGCCAAACAGTCACAGCCCTTAAGACTAAACAACACACCTGATACACTTGTAATAGGTGACTCTATCGTCAGGCACACTGACGTCCCGCTCACCAGGCTGAACAAGGAGAGGGTCACAGTGAGCAGTCTGTCGGGCGCTAGGATCTGCCACATAACACAAGCACTCAGGTCACTCCAAGTCAAGTAGAAATATGACTCAGTCATTGTCCATGCTGGTGTGAATGACCTGAGACGTACCTCCTGGACTACATGAAAAGAGACATAGAGGAGCTCTCTAACCATGTAGCCCAGGCCGGTATGACCCTGACCTTGAGTAGCATCTTACCCTCACCAAGAATGATGCCACAATATGGAGACAAGATGATCAATTTCAACAATTGGCTTAAGTACTGGTGTCATTCAAAGTGGATCCAATGCCTGTCAGCTTGGGATGATATGCTCGACAAGCCACGATGCTTCGCTAGGGATGGCTTGCACCTGTCAACCCTGGACTTTCGGATATTGGCAAAGGCTCTTGCTAACCCTATAGTGCCTTTTTTAGGCAAGGCTCAAAAGACAAACTCACCTCCATAGGTATCACAAGGGATAATAAACTAAGAGTAATGCTACTCAATGCCAGAAGTCTAAACCTCAAGATGCATGCACTTGAAACTCTCCTTAGCATGGAGAACATCGATATCTGTGCAGTAACAGAAACCTGGTTCAGGGCTCCCGAGAGCACCCCAGCACTACCAGGTTATACCTCATACCATGCTTTTCGGCCCCAAAACTTGGACCAAACCACAAAAGGAGGGGGAGTATCGATATTCATCAAAGATACCCACACCTCCAGGTTGGTGGCAAAGCACGAAGCATCAGAGACTATCCATGTGCGACTAACAGTGGGTAAAACTGCCTTCCAGTTTATAGCCTGCTACAGACCACCCTCCCAAACCCAGAACACCACTCGGCCTTCCTGAGAACACTGGAAAATATGAAGGTCTCTCCAAACACCATTATATTGGGTGACTTCAACTACCCAAACATAGACTGGGAGCATTACTCTAGCTCCAATACCCTAGCCCAAAGGTTCCTAGAATTTATAAACTCAAATGCTATGGAACAACTTGTTACCACTCCCACAAGAGGGGAAAACATACTGGACCTGATCATCACCAATATGGGGACTCAATGCTCCAGACCAGAAGTGTATCCCTCACTGGTAAGATCAGATCATAAACTAATCTCACTGGATATTCACATCCCGACCCCACCCCCTGCCCAGAAAACCACAGTGAAAAACTTCTCTAAAGCAAATTTCACACTCCTCAAAACCGAGGTGGAATCCTTCAAAGCCCCCGGGTCTGTGGAAAATACGGCCCAGACCGCAAAATCCTTTATAAATGCATTCTATGAACACCTTCAGGAATGCATGGATCATGCGATCCCAAATAAAACCAATACCCAATCTTCCAAAGGCAGACGTCCTGTCTGGTGGACCCCAGCCATAAACAAACTATACACTAGAAGGAGGAAGCTACTAAATGATGGAGCAAAATCCCAAAAAGGGAAGGCATCACTGATCAGTATTAGCAAAAAACTACATGCACTCATAAAATTGACTAAGGCCAGCTTCGAGAGAAAAATTGCACAGAACACTAAGGATAATCACAAGGCTTTCTTTAGTTATGTTAGGAACCTGGGTGGTAATTCCCAGATATGCTCAGAATTAGTCCAAAATGACAAAAAATACACCAAACCCACAGACATTGCCAACATCCTAGCTGACAGGTTCAGCGCAAACTTCTCCCCCCCCCTCCCCACCAAAAGGGCAAATATCTATCCCAGCAGAGTGCTGCCCCCCTGACATCTCAGATGCTCAGGTAAGAGCCACCCTTTCCAAAGCAAAAAACACAGCAACAATGGGACCATCCGGTGTCCCGGGCTGCGTCCTACATGAACTCCAAGAAGAGCTAAACCCAAACATAAAACTACTGTTCAATCTCAGCCTTACTACAGGATATGTGCCCAAAGAGTGGCGTACAGCAACAGTGGTCCCTCTCCATAAAGGTGGTGCCTCAACGGATCCTGGAAACTATTGTCCCATAAGCCTGACTAGCTTGGTCTGCAAAGCTATGGAAAGGATCATCATGGACCTCATAAATAAAGATATTGGGGACCTACAGACACTGGATCCTACCCAGTTCGGCTTTGTTAAGGGCAGATCCTGCCTCTTAAACCTGGTTGATTTCTTTGAAACAGTCAACAAGGCCATTGACGAGGGGAAGGTGGTCCACACAGCCTACCTGGACCTCGCAAAAACCTTCGATACAATACCCCACTCGGGCATTATAGATAAGCTCACTATCTTAAATATAAACCCCTATGTCACTAGATGGATTGCAAACTGGCTCAAGGACAGAACCCACATGGTTAGAATTGCTGGAGCCATGTTAGACTCCAAACCAGTTACAAGTGGTGTCCCACAAGGCTCAGTCCTGGGACCTCTCTTGTTCGGTATATATTTCTCGGAGGTACAGGCCAACATGGAAGGACTGTGGCTGACCAAGTTCGCAGATGACTGCAAACTGGGCACCATAATCGACTCTCCAGCTGACACAAGCATCCTCCAAAAGGGCATCATAGAAACAGACAACTGGTGCCAGAGCCATGGCCTCAAGCTAAATGCCAAAAAGTGTATAGTCATCCCCTTTGGCAAAACAAAGTGCCCACAAATTACCACATAGGTGGTAATCCATTAAGTACAGAAGAAGTAATTAGGGACCTGGGGACCCAAGTTGATAGCAATCTCTCATTTGACAACCACGTGGCCAAAGTGGTTAGAAAAACATTTTATATAGCCCACCTAATCATGAAGAGATTCACATCTAGATCAGGGGAGGTCATCGTGCCTCTTTACTCATCCCTCATCAGGCCCATAATTGAGTACAATGCTCCTTTTGGGATGTACCTTTCCAGACACCTGCAGCAACTGGAAAGACCCCAAAAGTACCTCACCGAGAGGATCAAAGGGGTCAAACAGATGCCATATGCTGCCCGGTTAAAGAAACTCCAGCTCTACTCAGTGGCATACCTCCTGTTCAGAGGCGATCTGTGCCTGATGTGTAAAGCCATGTCCAACCCAGAATTAATGGACATGCTGCACCTCAGAAAATCCAAATCCCATCGAGCTACGCGCTCGAGACTTGAACCTCAGCACTGAAATAAATAGGACATGCTGGAGGGACAGATTCAAAACCCAGATGCTCCCTTCACTCTGGAATAAAATCCCAGTCCAGGTTAGGCAGAGTCCCTCATTGACTCTCTTCAAGAGGAATCTTGATGAGTGGATGGGAGATCATAGGTTTACCCTGGGTATCACTTCTGTGTCACTGTTAGACAGAGGCACAGTATACTAACCTCGAAAAAGGGCATAGCAAAATAAATTTAAAATGGGTGGCGAAAGCCAAACACATTCTGGCTAGGCTTATAAATGCCCTAGGGCAGATAGCCTAGTATGAACCTATGAACCTATGAACACAGTGATATGACCATTGCATGCACCACAGTGGATTGGTGTTAGAAACTGTGTAACTGTGCTTGTACGGTGGATGACATCTATATGAGCTGAAACTAGGTTGGTAATGGGGGAGTTCACAAGCTGGAAGAGGCACACAAAATGGTATAGCCATCACATACACACACTAAAGACAGCCACAGGGGCTGTGCATACAGGAACACATACATAGTTGCCAATAGACATATTAGTAACCTTACTTATCTACTTTTAGTATGTACTATAGTGCTGCTTACACATGACATGCTCCACATAGATTATATGCCTGGGACATAACTTGCAACCTCTTACAACAGGTAATCTTGTGCCTTCACTGATGGTGGGATAACCCACCAGACATAGTGATTGGTCTAGTCTACTGCTCCTACAAACCTGCACAAGTGATAGAGTGACAGACTTTGTATCAGCATGATGTGTCAGTCAGGTATGATGTCTGATGCTGGCATGTGTGTCACTATGGTAACTTTTACATATCTGGCAATGATATCATGGGAATGCTCATTGTTAGGGGACACAGACCACATATAGGTTGCAAACGTGGATATTCCATATACATCTGTACAGATGACTGGTATGGGCTGTATAGTGTTACATGGTACATGTAAAGCAGATGCCATTAACAGGCTCTTTAAAGTAATGTCATGGGTAGGAGGTCAACAGGCCTTAAAATGGTATAATCCCCATACACAACAGCCACAGGGGATATGCTTCACACACACACTACTAGAGTTTTCAATATTGAGGTTAGGACCCCTACCTATCTAATTATTTCCACTATAGTTTTACGCTATTATTGCCCATGCCACAGAGCTTAGAGGGCTAATATGTGTATACAGGTACATCTAAGGTGAATGACATCAGCAGGCTTTGTAAAGTAGCGCAGTGGGATGTGTACTGGGTGGTACATGCTTCAAAATGGTATAATCCACACCCCAGAGGATATGATTCTCACCCATACACACACACACAATATCATAGTTGCCAGGTTTGGGTTCAGAACCCCTATCTAGTTATGTATACTACAGTGTTATGCAGTTACCACATGTGTCACAGAGCTTATAGGATTTAATAGTGTTGCAAGGTATGTCTAAGCAGAATTACATCAAGAGCCCTTGTAAAGTATGGCAATGGGAAATGTACTGGATGGGAAGGGCATCAAAATACATTACCCTACAAATATACACACAACCACCTTGACACACACACACACACACACACACACACACATTTGCCACAACTGAGTGCAGAATCCCTGCTGATCTAGTTATTTGTACTATACTGTTACTTAGTTATTACACTCATCACAGAGCTTACAGGGCTGAGTGCTGTCCAAAGGTACTTCTAAGAGCAATGGCATGAGCTGGACTGCTAAAGTAAGGCACTGGAAAGTGTTGTGGGTGGGAAAGACCTCAAAATACATCATCCTAGAAACATACTCACTTACAAACTCTTGTATATACACTTACACACACACACACACACACACACACACACACACACACACACACACACACACACACACACACACACACACACACACATTTCCTAGACCTAGGAACAGAACCCTACCTATCTAGTTATTTACACTATACTGTTACGTAGTTATTGCATGCACCACTGAGCTTATATGGCTGAGGGCTGCCCAAAAGTACACCGAGGGGAATGACATCAGCAGGAATGCTAAACTAGGGTACTGTGATGTGTATTGGGTGGGAAAATCCTCAAAATACTTCATCCTACAGACATACATACTTACTTGTCAGAACTTAGAACAAAACTTCTGCCTATCTAGTTATTTGTACTATAGTGTTAGACAGTTATCACATACAGTACAGAGCTTATAGGGCTGACAAGTGCATAAAGGTACTTCTAAGGTGAATGACATCAGCAGGACTGCTAAAGTAGGGCACTGGGAAGTGTTATGGGTGGGGAAGTACTGAAAATACTGCAGCATACAAACATGCACACACACACACATTTTCCAGAACTGAGAATAAATTCCCTGCCTATCTAGTTATTTGTACTATACTGTTACATAGTTATTGTATACACCACAGAGCTTATAGTGTTATAGGGTTGGGGCTGAAGTGGGGTAGGAATTGCCTAAAACTGTTTCACCGACAAACAACCAAACACACACACTTACATTTGTCAGGAATGAGATTAGAACCCCTACCTATCTAGCTACTTGTACTACAGAGTTACACAGTTATCGCATGCACTACAGAGCTTACTGGGTTGACAAGTGTCAAATGGTACTTCTAATGTGAATGACAACAGCAGATCTTGTGAAGTAGGGAAATGGGAAGTGTACTGAGTGGGAACGGCCTCCCAATACTTATACCTACAGACACACACACACACAAAGGCATGTGATGTGATATAACCCCCACCTCAGTACTATTACACAATGGAGCTCACCTTTTTGCTGGCACATGCAACTGGTTACGACTGGTATGCCACTGTCCTCAGCAGGACATCACTCTATGCCATTCGGGGTATCCGTGTGCATGACTCATTCTCTCTGTGTCCCCTTATGTCTCTCTCTCTCTCTCTATCACTGTCTGTCTCTCTCTTCCCCACGTCTGTGTGTGTGTATGCTTGACATATTGTTATCTGTATATATCTCTTTATCACATGCAGCAGATGCAGATATATCACATATGGGCCAACTACAGCTAGCTGAGGATAATCCTGTCTGATGGATGCATGTAGGGCAGTTAAGGTGTACATAGCTGTCTATATGCAAAGACATATATGTGCAATACAGTCATATAATCCGATTTGGGTTTCAACATGGCCTGTGATTCTCTAAGTGTAGGAGCCTTCCCAGTATGACCTTCTATAGTGAGAGTGGGACTCCATTCCAGAGATAGTTGTACTCCAGTCCGAGGTTTTGTGTACTACAGCCATACCTCTCAAAAGTAAACAGGACTTTCCTAGAGGTACTGTGTTTGCTTTAGCAGACATTTTCTGACATATCTTAAGTCTGACACTGGAATGTATTGTGTCATTACCTAGTGACAGACATCCTCAGATCATCACAGTGCTTTATCAGAGGAATAAAAAAAATAATACAATTCACTAAAAGAATCACAGACCTAAAGCAGATGCCCTATGCTGACCATCTAAAAAAAACTCCAGCTGTACTCTGTGGCATATCGTCTACTCAGAGGCGATCTCTGCTTAACATACAAGACCATGTCAAACCCTGAGCTGTTGGACATGCTCCACTTAAAGAAATGCCAATCCCTCAGAGCCACACGCTCCAGAGATCTAAACCTTGTCATCACAATGAACAAAACATGCTGGAGGTATCGATTCCTGACCCAGAGACTCCCCATACTCTGGAATAGACTACCCATACATGTCAAGCAGAGAGCCTCCTTGGCTTGAAATTCATCCTGGGGATCACGTCAGTCACCCTGCTAGACAGGATTCCAGGGAAGTAAATATTGTGGGAAGAAATATCCAGGGAATTGTTATGCCTAGGCTTGTATAAGCCCTAGGGCCAATAGCCTAGTACAAACCTATGAACCTATGAACCTAAGAATACATAATGTATGATGCACAGACCAATATTAAGAGCCTGACTATATATATTCTTGCCCAAAGAGGCCAGTTGAGAGGTGTAGCTACAGCCAGTTTACTGATGAAGCTGTGTAAACAGTCCAGGAACTTGGTGATATACTAGCTAGGGATCTCCTGCTTGTGTGGTATTCTTCTTACCTGAAAAGTCATACCCTGGTATGGCCATACCTCTAAACTGTACATTTCTTCGCAGACTGTCCAGGTGTTTGTCTAGAAGTTTTGTCCATTCTAAATAAACTTGTGTTTTTATGGCAAGTTATTTGCATATAATTGAAGACTTTTACAAAATAATGACAGACATTAGTGTTTCAGCATTCATAACCTTCAGACAATTCCTGCTAATGCAAAACCCCTTATTCTACCAACTTTCTTAGTATGTAAGGGCAATATTTACAACACGTGCCTATCATTGGGCCTTTGTCCCACTTTTATATATGACCTTGTCCAGATGTCTTGCTGTCAGAGATTGAAAGATATGGGTGTGGGTACAGAGTGCATTCTACCATGCAGAAATGTCCATTATACATGCAGTATATTCCACATAGCACTGTGACTTCCAGGTATGTCAGTGGCAGAGGAGTACAGAGTAATATGGTGAACCACTGACAGACAGTTGTGTATAGGTTGATAGGTTGCTATGACATTACTAGGGAATTGGTCCTGAAGCCTATATAACCCACGAAGACGAATGTTAAGACATGTCAGCACACAGAGGTCCTCTCCAGCAGGGACACAGGTGGGATCACAGGACTGTATTTTGTGTTTCCTGTGCACCTATTCAGGGAGCACGTCACTAGGGGTATTGAGGCACATGGCTTGCTGTTGACAGGGAGTGAATTCCACAGATGGGGGATGTGTGGTACATGTATCTGTCACACCAACAATCCATACTGATATCACATCCCATGTTGATGAAGCACCTACAGGTTGATGGAGTGGGCCTTGACTTCCAGATGTAGTCCAATCAAGGCAGGGTCTGGACTGCTTTGTATGCCAGACAGGGATCACCTCAGCAAAGACTGTATGGAACGGGGTAGAGGGACAGTGCTGTTAGCTTATCTGTGTAGGGTAGGTGTTTTGGATTTGGGGTAAGGCCTTAGTGTTTGCAAGACCCTGGTGTGTGGAGTCTACATGGTCTGTGGTGTGTAGGTTTGTGGAGTTCTCATGTGATTTTGCCTCTGAGGTGTCCATCGTTTGGGTTTTTGTTTTGTTGTGGACCTCCACTTACATGGGTGTGTGTTGTGTATTTGCAGGTGATGTTTACTGACTCTATACACTGCATGGCACCTATGTTACTGCACAATTTGTTCTGGTGTGCACATTCTCCTTTTGTCTGGCCAGTGGTTCCCCTTCCCCTTATGTGTGCCTCTTTGTCCTTCTGTATTCCAGTCACAGGCTTTGGCCACAGTGGCTGCTATGTATTTGTAATTCTGATGTGGGAAGGGTACATGTCATTACGTCACACACAAGGTGGTGGATTTCACACCTCTGGGTATACCTATTTAGCAGGTTGTCCATCATTGCACTACTCCATTTTTTGTGGTTCTTAGATGATTTGTGTTACTATATATGTTATGATGAGGCTACATATGGGCCTAGCTGTCATACCATCACAGACTGACATCTGGACAAACCCAAAAATGACAGTCAGTCAAAGGCCCACACATGGGGACAGGGTGTTAATAATGTTCTGCCAAACATAGACATTTGGGAGACTGGTTTGGTAATTGCTTGTTTACTCTTATGGGTATGACGTCTGCTTCCCCACTGTCTACCATTGCTGTTTTGATATGACCCTTTCTTGTTTTGCAAATAGTTGGCAGCCAAATGTAATGTTAGGACAAGCAGAACAGATATACAAGGTATACTTGTGCTCCTTCTGCGACAACCTGTGTAATTCCAGGGGTATGGTTGTTGGACAGTGACATGTTATCAGTGCTGACACAGAAAGGTGGCAGCTATTAAAAACTGGCAGTACACTGACCTTCATGTACCTCCTGTCCTACTAGGCACCATACCTCTCAATTTCTGAGAGCCAGGCATCTGGACAAAGCCATAAGTAATTGGGGGACAGAGGCCTAAATATAGGGACCATTTTAAGTATTGGCCTTACAAACCTAGAAAGGTGATTCAATAATAGGTTTTGCATTAGCATGCGTGTTTCTATAGAGTATGAAGTCTGACACTAGTCTCATGTGATTTGCCAATGAATTGCCAGACACCCACTATTTCATGATATACAGACCACAAATATGATGCAAACCTCTGGACATTCTGCAATAGGTCTGTTCAGTTGAGAGGTATGGTAGGCACTGTGTAGGTTACTCCAAGCTGTGTACTCTCCATATGTGTAACATCCTGTCAATGACATGTCCAGCTTTCCTGCATTAAAAGATATTGACATCTGGACAGTGTGTACAACTCTTACCATAGGTGTAGCTGACATGCAAAATAGTTGGCACTACAGTTCTTGGAACATAGCCCTGTCAACCACGGTACTGTACCTAGGCCACTATGACACAACAGCCGGGAGTAAGTGCTGGACACATCCTGACAGTATTAACCACACATATGCATAGCTCATTAACCCCTGCATATTGTGGTCATGCAACAAGTTATCATGTTGATTGGGACAGCCCTGCCAATGTGTGCTCTGCTGCTATTTCCCAACAGACATACATGTTACTGCATTTCTATGGGAATATTGGTGTGTGGGGGGGCACACCTGTCAACTGTACACATTTGCACAGATTGTGCTGATATTTGCTTTACATTTTGGTTCCATTTAGCATATTATTGTGCCCTGTCTTATCACTAAAGACCACAGGTCAGATTGTAATGGTACACATTTGGGTTTCAGACTTCTTACCCTTCAGAGCCTTACTGCAACTGCAAGACCTGCTGTGCTAACACTGTGTAAGTCTGTAGGGGGGGTATTTCACAATTGTGGCCATTTGTGGGCCTTTGGCAGACTTTTATTTGTTGTTTTGTATGCCTGACTTGCTGGGTGTGGCTGAAGGGTGAGTAGGGGACCCCCACACTGCCATCCATGCCTGTGACCTATGAACCCTCAGTTACTTGCCCCCCCCCACATATACTGCAGTGGGATTTGTCACCTTGGGTGCTACTGCATAGTGAGGGGAAGCCAGTGTTGGGAAAACATTTCCTGGTGTCCCACATAGCTTTCAGTTGCCTGCTGCTATCTCAGGTAGGCCACCCCATTCCCTTGCATGCATGCAGCGATACCATAGATATGCTACCAGAACATACTACTCCATTCATTTTTGTTAAGAAGACTGGCTTACCTTGTACCTGCGGCAGTTGTGAGCATGGTGCTTGAGGGCTGCCTATGTCGGATACATGCAGTATACTGCCTATACATGGTAAGGTACAGGTAGTGTGATGTATGTGTCATCCATTTTACTGTGTGTGTGAGTCAGAAAGAGGTGTCAGTCCCTGGGTCCCTACAGTGTCAGTGTGTGTGCTATGCGTTGCCTCTTTGCCAAGGCCAGGGCATACTGGGCACGTCTCCATCTGCCTACAGGAGCTGGCTCATGAGGTTCCTCCTCCAAGTCCCTCTATGCCTGTGGGGACCTTGGCAATGGTGGGAGGCTGTGTGGCCCTACCCCGTGCTGTTCGTGCTTTAGCTGTTTCTGCAGGATCATTTTGTGTAGCATGGCACATGCTATGAACATGTGTGCACATGTGGCTGGAGAGTACTGCAGGGCTCTACCAGATATGTCAAGGCAGCGGAACCATGACTTGAGCATCCCAAACACATGCTCTATAATGATCCTGATTTGTGCGCGTGCCTCATTATGGCATTCTTGAGTGGGTCCATGGCTCCAGTGCATAGCCAGCATTCCTCACCAGATGGCCATACGGGATGTCACCCCTGGCAAATCCCTGGTAAAGCTGTGAAGAATGCCAGCTGTGGGAGTCGTGATAGCTTCCAGGGCTGCCAGCACACACATTAATGATAATGCCCTGGGCATTGCACATCACCTGGCAGTTGATGGAGTGAAAGACCTTGTGGTTTACGAAGATCCTACCCTGTTCACTGGGTGGTGCTTTGATGTGGATGTGCATGCAGTCTATGGCACCTATTACCTCTGGGTAGGATGCTACATGGTGGAAGAGATGCATATTTCTGGTTCTCTCCTAACAGGTGCTGGGAAAGTAAATGTGCTCACTGGCATGTGGTAACATGGCATCCAGGAATTGGTGGAGTACCCTGGAAGCAGATGCCTGTGAGATCCCCATGATGTCCCCAGTAGGTCTTTGGAAAGTACCTGTAGTTAGTATTCTTAAGGCTACACATACCTTTGTATCCACTGAGATGGGTTCCCCTCAGTTGGCTCTGGGTCTGAGGTGAGGCCAGCACAGCTTGATGAGTTGCTGAAGTATGTCCATGTCCTCCCTGTAGTGCTCTAGTATGTCCAGATCATGTAGCCACTGGTAGGTTACCCTGGGTCTGAACACTCTCCTCCTCCTCCTCAGTCTGGGTCAGTTGTCAGCATAATCCTCCTCACGGACCTCAACGTCTAGCACATAGTGATGTATCAAGGTGACAGCAGCCCCTAACATTCTGTCAGCTTAAATTCCCCCGAGTGTGTACACTAATGATGCAGAGTTTGTGGGCAAAACCAGACTGAAAGGTGTTCGCATAGTTTATACTTTTGTGCTGCAGATGCTGTCTGTATGATTGGCTGACTATGATACATTCCACCTGCCAGCTATATTATTTGTACTTGTTTGCTTTTATTCTGCTATTTCACATTTTTTCCCTTCCCATTTTCACCCCTGTTAAGCCTTGCGGCGTGCCGAGCAAACCCACTGCCCAAATGTAAACAGTTCTACTATTTCCATTTTTTTTTGTTTGTTTAAGAGGCGGTGTGTGCCGCACAAACCTATTTAGCTAAAGTAAGGGTCTATATCACTTCAACAAAATGGCAGAAGTTCGAACACTGTATGTTCAAACTTCTAACCTCGAAGTGCAAAACCACAGAAGGATTAGAACAGCGATTTTTTTTCCCAGGGAAAAAAAATTGCTGTTCCAAGAAACACACACGCAACACAAGCACACCATAAAAACAGTAATCCACATACATATACTTAAAATCCTACATCTAACCCTACACTAAACTGTACATACACTACTATCTATCCACTTACCCTAACCCTAAGGTCCGTCACTATTGCACACTCACCTGACCCGCGCCCTAACCCTAAGTCACCTATCCCACCCTAACCCTAAAGTCTGTCACTATCACACACCCACCTCACCCACGCCCTAACCCTAACTCACCTAACCCATGCCCTAACCCTAACGTCTGCACAATCACACACTTACCTGAACCCAACCCGTAACTTTCTACCACAGTGCTGAAAATAGTGAAACCACAGAAACGGCCCACCGAATTCTTTCCCTGGGAAAGAATTTGGTGTTCCGCGTCTTTGCAATAATCAGTTTTCGAATGTAACAGTTCGAACATATGGTGTTCGAACTGCTGAAGTTTCGATGAACTGATAGGAACCCAAAGTAAACACTTTTAAGCAGAAATGGCCCTCCCCTGGATGCGAACATGCTCCTCATTTCATGGAATAAGTAAATACAGCCTCAGACACACACCCTTGCTTAGCTGTGCTTAGCTCAGCTCAAATGGAAGCCGTGGAGCTCTAATGTGCTTACATGAAGCATGAAACACCCCCTTTTCATGTCAGCTGCTTCTCCTGCTTACACCATTGCCTTATAGCTCCTACATGGTTAGGTGCATCCAGACAATAGTCTCCCATTTTGCTATTCAGTAAATTTTGCTCATTTGCATACCCCACTGCCTTAGTCCCTTGTTACACTACTACACCAGATCCTTTCCCCTTAGCAACCAGTGTTATCTGTTATTGTTTTGATTCTGCATGCTACCCACTATAATGGCAAAATGCAGATTTCACTCAAAATTGGCTTTTCACATTTTTTTTTTATTTTCTGCACAATCTCATTTGTGAACTGCTGCACTACGCTTAAACGGCTGAAACTGGCTAAAAAAAACGTTTATTTTCATACTTTTGCAACTGTTTTCCATGCCAATGGTCATATTTTTGGCCATTGGCATGCCTAGTAGTCATAATACATGCTTTACTTTGAGCTGTCATGCCCCCGTTTTGATTTTTGCAGAAATGTACACAGTCAGTAAAGAATACATTTTTGCAATGAACACTGTTCTGGCACGATGTCTGCCTGCTTACTGAATCACTAATTCACCTCATTTGCATGGTTTTCACCAGCAAATGAGGTAATTAGCATTCTTCAGTGATGTCTGTGCCAGAATAGTGTTGGCAGGCCTGTGCACGCCCCCAGCCTTGTTTACTGAATCGCTCAGCAGCCATATTCCATGCAGGAACTGCTACACTATTCTGGCATGGGGAAAAATGCTTCATTGAATCCTGGGAAAAAAGTATCATTATTAGAAGAATATAGAAAAGGGAACAAAAGCAGAACAACGTATTAAAACAGTTCAGGATCTAGCATACATTATTGACAATAAAAGAATAAAAATATCAACACAAGCAGAACAACTTAGAAGATATATAATTAAATATAAAGAAAAATTACAAAATAAAGTATTCATTGATGAACCAGGAAAAGATTTATAGAGTTGGAAAACAAAGCAAAATGAATGAAAACAGCATCAAATAAAAAAGAAAAAGATACATTTTAGAAAATATTTATGAAGACCCTCCTTAGCACAACAAAAATGCTGAATGTATAGAAGTATTAAAAGAAAGAGCAAGGAGTTCTAATGTAGAGGATGTGAAATGGCATGATATAACACTAGAAAATTTGAGACAAAATAAAGAAAGACTCCTAAATGGAAAATCCGAGGCTCAGAAGCAATACCTAACTTCTGGTTAAAGGTATTATCATCTTCACACAAAGACTTACTCCCTGAATATGAATTATTTATATGCACATCCTGAATAGACAGCAACCTGGTTAACAACAGAAAAAGTGATACTTCTCCTTAAGACTGAACTTGCAAACCACCCCTAAAACTATAGACCAATAACTTGCCTTCCAACAGTATACAAATTATATACTGGAACTGATCCAAACAGAGTTTACAGTCATTTAGAAAAGATTCAGTCATATCAATAGAACAAAAAGGTAACAAAAACAAGTTATTTTGAGAAAAGATAATTTGTACCTAAATGAAGCCACCACAGAGAATTGTAAAAAGAGAAAGAATTTAACTGTGCATGGATAGATTATAAAAAATCATTTTACAGTAGCCTACATTAATGGATAAATGAATGTAACATTACAATGACCATGAAAGAGTGGCAATCAACTATGGGAATAGATGAGAGGCTGGCAATAAAACATGATAAAATGAGAGTAAAACTCGGTAAAGAAAATTTCAGAAGACACAAACTAATATTGAAAACTGCCTACCTTGACATCTGGGAATAAAGTCCAAGCTAGAAACCAGTTTGCTCTTCCTGTTATAACTTACAGTTTTGGGGTGATTGACTGGACCCAAAAAGTATTGGATCAGTTGGACAGAAAAATGAGAAAAATGCTTCATGCTTATAAAATGATATTTAACAATCAGTGTATACTAAAACTGTATATTCCTCGCTCTAAAGGAGGTAAGGGCCTCCTCAAAACTGATTACATTTATAGATCTGCAGTCATGGGACTACATACATATCTACTGACCTCACCAGATCCAAATGTAGCAAAAGCTTTAAAAAATGAGGAAAGGAAGTCTAAGATGATATCCTGCTTAATTTAGTAGACGCATTTCAGTGTAATGTGGAAATGGAAATTAAACAAGAAGAAGGCAAAAATCAGTCAGCAACTGAATGTACCAAAAAAAAGAAAGAATAAATGAAGACAACCAGATGCGAAGGAACGAAATTTGGAAAATCCATAAATATAGTGGCAGTACAGAGATCTCTTGCAAACAACCTCATGTTGAGCAAGGTTTGATGCAAGAATGGTTAAGAAGTAAATGGATACCAAAGAACAAAAGGTTAATATTGGTGGTCCAGGATAGTTTCTATATACACAATGGTCTACAAAGTGCATTAACTATGTGGGAGAAACAGAGATGCAGGATCTGTAAAAAAGAACTGGAAACAGTCGCCATTTTATTACTGGATATGATACACTCATGGCAGAGGGCCTATATACTGAAAGGGACAATAAAGAAGCAAGAGTGTTGTATTGGAGATTGTGCAAACACTACAATATTGAAGTAGCTGAGAAGCATTGAAAACAAGACCTACAGAGCATTACAGAGAATGATGAAGTTTATATCACATGGGATCACCCATTACCAATAGTGCAAAAAATAGATGTGAGAAAACCATATATAGAAGTATATTAAAAAAGACAAAAGTTGCATTGATTATTGAAATTGATACACCTAGTGATTACAGTGCCATACTCATAGTGGGACACAAAGTCATAAAAATGCCAGATTTGCAGGCAGAAACAAGAGCAATGTGAAAGAAAAATGACCCAAGAGTTCCAACAGTAGAAGGAGCAGCAGGCCTAATAAAAAAGAATTTACAGTCATACCTAGATATGCTACCAATACATGTAACTCCATATGAATTACAGGAGTCAATAGTGGGCACATTGCAGGTGCTGAGAAGAGCACTTTTGGCTAACATCAAGGGCTGAAACAATACTAATTTCATGAACTCTAGTCATGCCCTGATGTAGGAGTGGGGTCCTTTCCCATCACCGTATTAGAAACCCAAAAGACTTTGAGAAGTTAAACTGGGAATAATGATGATGGTGGTGATGATGAATAGACTGAGTGTGCTCTACCAAGAGGTTAAAGTGTAACTTCTGAATATCATAAGGCAGAAGTGCAAGTAAGCAGACTATTAAAACATTACATTATACTGAATATTTCAGCACTTGGGGTGTTTGTTTGCATGTTTGTGTGTGTGTGTGTGTGTGTGTGTGTGTGTGTGTGTGTGTGTGTGTGTGTGTGTGTGTGTGTGTGTGCATGTGAGCATGTGTGTATTTGCTGCTTTGCATTACAGTATGGGCTAGGAAAGGAGATAGATGTTGCAGTATTTGTGCGTACCCTATATTTGTAGCATGCATGAGTGTCTTGTTCAGTGGTACTGTTAGAAAAAAGGTATTTGGTAATTTAATATGTAGGGTTAGGATTAGGGTTAGCACACATGAGTAAAGATAATTCTATCTCTGCCTCTAACTCTAACCCTACAAATTTATTTGCAAAACACCTTCTTTCTTAACAGTACCACTATGTAGATAGTGTCTCATTTAGTGGTCAGGGTTAATTTCCATTTGAGTTTCTTGTATTCACTTTCTTGCAGAAGATATTTTTTTGTTCAGGAGAAAGACCACTGATTCAGTGTAAGGCACTTGTGATGATATATGGTCATGTTCTGAAAAATTTAAGAAATCTTTCCTACCTGTTTCTTACACCAGGCACACCCTGGCCCAGACTGGATGCATTCCTCACAGTTGGTCACTTTAACTTTGATGCACTCTTCAGCAAGAACTGTAGAAAGGGACAGCAAAGACCATTTTCAGATAGCAAAACAATATAAAACACTTGCAGTCATAGA
This sequence comes from Protopterus annectens, assembly GCF_019279795.1. Lineage (NCBI taxonomy): Eukaryota > Metazoa > Chordata > Ceratodontiformes > Protopteridae > Protopterus > Protopterus annectens. Next base: position 1,721,745,643 of record NC_056737.1, on the reverse strand, counting down.
ATCAATGAAAAGTAGCAAATTGTGATCACACTGGTGATATTATGCAGACACAACATACACATTATTAGAGCAGCATAGATTCTAATGGCTATAATTACTGTTTCTTTTCTGTATGAGAGTATAGATATGAAATCACAAGACAAAGGTATATAAATCATAAGAGAAAGGTGTATACATCAGGTGAACACATCCTTACCTTTGATTTACATGCAATCCAAATACCAGCCAATAAATTGACAAATGCAGGTTGGAGCTTAATGCATATGATTTAAGTGAAACTAGTAATCATTTTCAAATGATGCTGTGAATTCACTTGAGTAAATATATGTGGAACTGTGGTATTTTACTCAAAATAACACTATAGGGAGAAGTTTCAGAATAATTATAAGCCATGAAAACTGTCTGGACTGCTGTAATACTAGATTACAGCTTAAGAACTCTGTTCTCCGGTTCAATTCTCGGCCGAGGTGCCTTTTGTGTGGAATCTGCATGTCCTCCCCTGCGGCTGCATGTGTTTCCTCTGGATGCTATGATTTCCTCCCACATCCCAAAGACATGCTGCAAGTGGATTGGACACTATAAATTGGCCCTAGGTGTGAGTGTGTGCATGTGTGTACCTTGTGTGGAAGGTTGGACACCGGGTTGGCAACTCGATACCATAAAACTCTACTGCCAATCATTCTGCGGACCATTGTTCCACTGTGGTAACCCCTAATGGGAAAAGCCGAAAGGAGAAGAAGAGCTTAAGAACTCTGTGAGGTCACAGAAGAAGAATGATACAGAGACAGAAGTAAATGAGAACACACCTGAAAGAGTGCATGGTAATTTTTTTTTAAACTACCACTCTATGGGTGCATCCATGCAAAAGAAAGATGGAGGAGGGGGACAACCATCTCTGTAATCCAAGTCTAAGGAGCAAGAAAATTTGGCTTATACTGAATACATCTTTACACTTGTGGGTTATGATACAGATTCTGATGATGAGGAATTTCTGTGGGTTGGAATATTGATCCAGATGATGAAGAATTTGTGTGGGTTATGATGCCGATTATGATAATAATGAGAAATCGCTGTGGGCTGTAATACTGATTATAATGATGAGGAATCAGTGTGGGTTGTGATGCTGAGTCAGATGATGAGGAATCCCTATGGACTGAAATATTGAGTCTGATATGAGGAATTCCCACCAATGAGTTCTCTTTCTGAAGTAATAATGAAATGTTAAACATGATCACAGGCCACTTCAAATAACTCATTCAAAAGCTCTCATATTCAAAAGGTTACATATTTAGCTTTAAGGATTAGAGTAAACCACCATCCACCAATTTCTTTGCAGAGACATTTGAGCATATATTTAATGAAACAGCTATAGCAGCAAGCTCTTTAGAAATCTGTTTGTTTCCATAGAACTTGATAAGAGTTTAGATACCTGTGCGCAGATCTGCTGGTAGACTACAACTACTGAATAAAAGTCTGAAAAAAAGAGCCAGTTTTGCTTCAGTATGCAAAATACCTCTGGAGGATAATGAAAGCACAATTCCAGGCAGAGATGAAAAGAAAGTATCACATGTGATACTTTAAAGATTAGATCACTTAATTACCAGTCTAAATTGAGAATATCAGAGTGGCAGTCTCAAGGCAGATGAACTGATTCAGAATATACCTGTTGCCGATTTTCAGGGCTTAAAAGCACAAAGTTGGTTGATATCAGCATAAAGGAAATGGTGGCCATGCAGCTAGCTCTGACTGTTTTTCTTTCTGTACTTCAGCCTGGGTCTCTGTAGATTGTCATGGCCAATACAACCATAATGCAATATATAAAATGTGAGACAGTCATTAATATGTATTTTTTGTTTAACTAGATTAGGAGGCTGGATAATGGTGGTGGATTTTATTAACATACCTACTCCTTATCTGGACTCCACGAGATATACAGTAGACAATAATATATTTAGAGGGGTCATATGAACTTTAGAGATTTATGTAAGGCTCTAACGTGTTTTTTACAATATTGTGCAGCATATTTGTGAATACCATGAAACTTCAACTGACAGCATTACAAAGCTACATTTTCTAGTTGGAATAAAATGTACATAGTGCCTTCATACACTTGATGGCTTGCATGTAGGTACATGGAAGAGGGGAAAAGTGAAATGTGCCATTAGTACTCTTCTTTTGTTTTATTTTATTGCTAACCTTAAATCATGTCTAAAGAGCTATTCAGAAAGATTGCTAATTCTGCCATGCATCAAAAACCAGGGCCATGACAAAAGTATGAGAAAGCTAGATACTTATTAGAGATGCGTGCAACATGTATAGTGAAAAGTCATATAAGACAGTGAATAATCTGCAGTCAAACTATCCCCAGTAAAAATGCTTCAACAGTCTGCAACACTGTGGTCACATGGGAAGTGATATGGGGTTCACATGCATACCAGAGTCTCACTGTCTGCAGTCCATGCAAGAACACTACAGTACAATGGCTACAAAGTTAATTATGAAAAAGAGGAAGAAAAGGGAGACAGGAAAGTCAGAAATAGGAAACAGCAAGCAGAAGAACACAGAAAGACAACACGAAAGGGAAATAGGTGGAAGTGCAGAGAAGGGGAGTTTTTTTCTGAACAAGAGCTCCTTTTTTATTTTTTTCTGAAGAGGGGAAGTTAATAAAGCAGACTTGGGCTGAGAGAAAAAGGTAAAGGAAACATAGCAGAGGCACACAAACAAATAAACACATAACGTCTAACGGAGGATATAGTGACACAATGTCAGGACAATAAGTGTGTAACACAGCCTGGCAAAGACTGGACAAATGGTGATAAGGTGGACTGGAAGAAAACCATGGGAACAAGAAGACATCTGTCTTCCAGGCCTGTTTGCAAGGAATCCTGGATCAACATTTCTTTAGTTATCTGTTCTGAGAGGAGGCAAACAGATGTACTTGAGGCATTTTCCACAGCTGGATCAATTCTCGGAAGACCTCAAGGTGAAATTTCCATTCATGAGAGTCTGTTCTTGTCTTACTTAGCTTGTCTGCTACACGGTTTTCTTTTGAAGGAATTTATGAAGTCTGGAAAGTCAGATTGGTTTGAATTGCCATCTCTCAGGCTATCATAGCAAGACAGTTCCAATAGCAGTAGGTGCAATGGGTCTTATAAAAAAGAATTTATAATTGTACTTAGATATGTTACCCATACATGTAACTCTGTATGAATTTCAGAAGTCTTTACTTGGCATATTGAGGGTGCAGTGAAGAGCACTTCTGGCTAACATCAAAGACTGAAATAATACTAATTTCATGAATTTTAATCTTACTTTGACTTAGGAATGGGGTCCATTCCAGTCATGGTATTAGAAACCCAAAAGACTTGAAGAAATTAAAAAGAAACGTCTACAAAGAGGGTAAGATGAAGATCTGGAAGCACCTGGTTTGTTTATGTATCACTTTACTGTGATATTGTCTGTGACATCTTGAAGAAATCCTGGAGACCAGAGAAAGTTTAGCGTTTTCAAAGCACTTATTTCTGCCATCATCTTTTAGCTTTTTGTGCACTTTTTTCTTCAGTGTATGTTCCACAATCCTTGCACTTTCACACCTTTGGAAGTTGCTGCCCATGCCAGGTCTGAAGTATCTGTTGTGACAGACTAAAGAGCAGAGGAAGGGAGAATTGGAGACCATGATTCTGAGAGAACTAGTCTACCAACCATACATTCTCCCTCTTTACAACCCCCAATATAGGGATTTGAAAAGGTTAAGGGTATAATTGCTGAGTCCAGATTAATATGAGGTACCAGTGAATTTCTCTCAAGTGAAGTCTGGATGAAGGAATTATAAGGATCATAGAAGGAAACCATCTATCCTAGAAGGGTCTATATTGCAACATCGAACGCTTAAAAGTGAATGATGTTACATCGACACATTTTCAGCGAAAGCTGAAAATATCGAATCCAAAGAACAGCGATTTCTTTCCTCGGGAAAGAAATTGCTGTTCCAACCCCCGCAAAAAAAAAACACATTACACACTTCCACACATACCCAATTCTAATTATACCCCCCAAAAAAACAGTGAACAACTAAATACACATATACACATAACCCAAACATACATTTAACGAAAAAAAAACAATAAACATTTTAAACCATATGCACTTACCTTAACCCGCACCCTAACCCTAATGTCAGTAACTCTCGCAAATTCACATAAACAGCTCCAAACACATACACACTTACCTTAACCCTAACTCTATCCCCCCCAAAACAAAAGTAAACAACTGAAAACACATACACACAGAACTCAACCATACATTTAACATAAAATATACAACAGTAAACACTTCCATGCATATGCACTTACCTTAACCCGCACCCTAATCCTAAGGTCAGTAACTGTTGCACAATCATGCTCGGGAGCTATACCGGACAAGGGACCACACTACACTTCAGAACATGGCAAAACAACGAAGCGGTCAAGTGACTTCTTTCCCCAGGGAAAAATTTCGCTGAACAGCCACTTTGCTGTTTTGCCTGTTCGCTCTACATGTGTCGACGAAAACGCATTCGACATAATGTGTTTTTGTTTAACTCATAGGAACCCATCCTAGAATTCTGATAAACTTCCTGACAGATGCCTGGTTTTGGTTGGAAAACACAGGAAGAACTGTTGGAACACCTTTACTTTGTCTGGAGGAAGAAAAGCTCTTCCCTGGTCCAAATCTAACAAACATACCAAAGTAAGCTATGTGAGAAGAGATAAGAAAAGATTTCTGTAATTTCACTTGAAACCATAGACTGAATAGATTTTGAACCCTTGCTTAGAGCTCTTAACAAATGGAAAAAGAATCTGCATATATAAACCAATTTTCCAAATACGGAAAAATGTATATGGCTTAAAGTCTGCAATAAGGAATTATTAGAGCCAGACAGCTTGTAAATACCATTGCAGCAGTAGCTGCTCCAAAGGGTAAGGCAAAGAAATGATAGAGTAAGCCAGATAGAAGAAAATCGTAAGAAGGATCTGAAATGTTTGCCAGAGGGACTGTATGACAGACATCTTTTAACTTTAGCTTTACCATGACAGCTAATAAAGAGACAAGAGGTAACAGGTACTGAAGGGATAACATTTTCCTCTTTGATACTTGACAAAAAGATTGAGAAAGGAGAGACCTAGCACCTTTCTTTCTTTGGGACAAGAAAAATCCATGAATAAAACACTTTGCTCATCTGACAGGCAGGCACTGGTTCTATGGCTCCCTGAGATAACATTTATTCTTGAACAGGAAGAAACAGGGAAACTTGATTTATGGTGCAGCAGGAATTCGCAGGGGGAGGGACTTCCAGTGCCAAACACACTCCTGATGGATAACCTTCAGAACCTTTTTTCTGAATCATTCTGTTACCAAAAAGGAAGATTCAGACTCAGAAAGTGGATGTAGAGATGGACGGGGGGGGGGGGGGGGGGCTGATGAGGCCATTAGTCGTGGACTGTCGTTGATTTTGAGAGGCTGTCCCTTTCTTTTTAGAGCCCCCTTGTCATTGCTTTTTAAAATCCTGATTTTTGACAACTTGCTACTTTAACTGCATTTTGAAAAAGGGAGCTGAGGTAGAAAGAACATTGTATTTGCCTTAAAAAAGGAAGAATGGTTGATAGGGGTCACCCTTGAACCAACTACCCCTATCTTCAAACCTCTTAAATATCATAGCTGCAGAAAGGCCAAACAGAACTTTGTCTAAGGGACAATTTATAATTTTGGTTTTAAAATTTTAAGGAAAATTTTGAGAACCCAACTGAGCAAATCTAAATCCTCTTATGAATGACCCAATGTCAGCTGCCCTAGTGACAATACTAGCAGCATTATAAAAACATTTTAAAGCATGCTTGATTATATGAGAATCAGAAAAAAAAGAGGCATTCAATAAAATATTCACCTCAGAAGAGGAAAAGCTAAGACATACCCCAGGATTCATGAAGCTTGCGCCATGCGCAGGCATAGCGTCGGCGATCTAACACCAAATATGGCCACCGAGCAATTCAGGTACGAGCTGTTTCCACATGTACTACCTGTGTACGCCACTCCCGCACAGCCCCCGGGGTGCATGTATGCTAATTTCCCCATGCACAGCAGCGTAGCATGCAAATGAAGGTATATAGCGATTCAGGAAGTGGTGCAGGCGTAGTGTAAGCATGCAGAAATGTAAACCAAAAAAATGGTTTACATTTTTTCAAACATAAAATCAGAGCCATGACAGTGGACCAAACTCATGTATTATGCTGTTAATATATGCCAATGGCTAAATATATAGCCATTGGCATAAAAAAACATGCACAACCTATAAAAAAGAACATTTAATGTCATGCCCACAGAAGAGCGAAGTAAAATCACAGGGCATTGGTGCGCAAATGGGATCACAATGAAAATGTATTTATATATAATAAAACTGCAATGTAACACATTTCATGAATTCCCCATAATAGTCAATGGCACGCATGCTACACCACACCATGGCGCAAGGGTTGCTAAGGGGCTGTAACAGTGTTCTGTGCGGTAACTAGGAATTAGTAGGCAATGCCATGCAAATGAGATGAGTGATACTGAATCACAAAATCCCTGCCAGCGTAAGGATGTACCTCACAGCATAGCGGTACAACACCGAGGTGTGGCCTGGAGATAAAGATGACATCAAGAGAGGGGTGCGCCACCTTGGCTGTAAGCACATTGGAGCATTGCTAATCTGGTTTTCCTGTTGCTAAGCAAAGCCGCAGGATAGGGGTGTGTTGAAGTAGCTTTGCTTAGCTGAGAGCACACAAGGTAACCGAATGTGCATGTGAACATGGATAAAAACTTGCTCGAAACCCGGTAAAAGGCTGTGCGCGGTGCGCACCAGAGCTGAAACAGGAAGGATACGGGAAGAAAATAAGGAAATGCTTCAGCATGGTAATTGGAGTACAAATGAGTAATTAACATCTAGGAACCCACAGAGAGCCATTAACAACAGCTAACAAGGCTGCTAGCAGCTACCTGCAGAAAAGAAAATGGGAGGTGCCGTACTGCAAAGAAAGAGAACTGTCACAGCAGAACAAAACAAACTTGCAGTAGATCAGCTGCATAATACATTTCACAACGCAATCCTGGGTTGGGAAAGTACAAAACAAGAAAGCCCGCAGCTGGATGCATGCCTGACAATGGTAGGGGAATCGGGTTGAAAAGTGAAGTAAAGAGCAATAGATGAATCATGGCAGCCAAGCGTAATTCAACACCAAAGGCCCCACAATAGCAGTACCTGCTGTAAAACCCATAATTAAGATACCCTGCAGCTGGAATTGCACATACACACCCAATTACACCAGTAGCATCCATAGCACAATAGCATAAAGTGTGAAAGCACCTCACATGCACTTGTGTATTCCCAGACACTCTGCACCATTGGTGTATACAGACGGAGAACTTTTAATATGTACATGTTAGGGGCTGCCATAGCTTTGATTCTCCAGCATGTGTTGGAGACTGAAGGTGGTGTGGAGGATGATGCTGACAACCATCTCAGGCACCAGAGGAGGAGAAGAGTGTTCAGACCCAGGGTAACTTGCCAGGGGCTACATGATCTGGAGATAGTAGAACATTACAGGGTGGACAGCAACACCATACAGCAACTTGTTGAGCTGTGCTGGCCATGCCTCAGAGCCAGAAATAACAGAGAGGAACCCATCCCAGTGAACACGAAGGTATGTGTAAGCTTGAGAATACTAGCCACAGGTACCTTTCAAAGGCTAACTGGGGATATCATGGGGATCTCACCGGCATCAGCATCCAGGGTACTCCACCAGTTCCTGGATGCCATGTTACCATATGCCAATGAGTACATATACTTCCCCCAAATGCAGGAGGTGTTGGCCAGCAATATGCTTCTCTTCCACCATGTGGCAGACTACCCACAGGTACTGGGTACAATAGACTGTACGCACATACACATCATGTCACCATCTAGTGAGCAGGGTAAGCGCTACATAAACCGCAAGGGATACCCCTCCATAAACTGCCAGGTCATGTGCAATGCCCAGGGCATTATCATGGATGTGCTGGCAGCCCTGGAAGCTATTATGACTCCCACATCTGGCATGCCTCACAGCTGAATCAGGTATTTGCCAGGGGGGACATCCCATATGGCCACCTGGTGGGGGATGCTGGCTATGCACTGGAGCCATGGATGATGACTCCCATCAGAAATGCACACACACCCATGCAAGAACGCCATAATGAGGCACAAGCAGAAACCAGAATCATCATAGAACATGTGTTTGGGATGCATAAATCATGGTTCCGTTGCTTGGACATATCTGGTGGAGTCTTGCAGTACTCTCCAGGCATGTGTGCCCACATCTTCATAGTATATGCCATGCTACACAATATGATCCTACAGAAACAGCTGCAGCAGAGACAGAATGCTGAAGTCCCTCACAGCCCACCACCATTGCCAAGGGCCCCATAGGCACAGAGGGACTCAGACCACGAACACCCTGTGCCAGCCCCAGTAGGCAGATGGAGGTGTGCCCAGTATGCCCATGCCTTGGCAAAGAGGGAATGTATAGCACACACACTGACAGTGTAGGCACCTACGGACTGACACCCTTCTCCACCTGCACACTCAGTAAACATGGATGGCACACACCACCTGTAAATTGTCATGTATAGGTGGTCTACTGTGTGCATCGTACATAGGCAGTCCTCAACTATTGTACACACAACTGCCATTGGCACAAGGTAAATCAATACATGAACAGTAAATTAAGCTATCAGCATGTGTCGATACTGTATGTATAGGTGTATAGGTACATAGGTAGGTACTTGCCTAACTGCCCAAGGCCATTCATAAGCCTAGCCAAAATGTGTCTGCTGTCGCTACCCCATTGATTAACTAACTGTCCCTCTGTGGATCAGAGCCAATTGCAGGATCCCTGGGGTGTATCCACTGTTCCCCACCCATTCTGCAAGGATTCCCCGGAGTGTTAGTGAGAGCTCCATATAATGTAATCAGGGATGTAGTTCCAAAGCATGGAGAGTACCCGTGACAGGAATCTGTAACTTCAGCATCTTCCAGTTATGGTTGTGGCAAGGTGTAGCTCATTACAGTGTGTGGCTCACTGTGACATGGATTCCCATAAGTGGAGTATATCCATTAAGCCTGACTTGGACATGGCTTTGTTGGCCAGCAAATATCATCTCTGAGTAAATGAGATGCCACTGAGTAATGCAAGAGTTAATGCAGTCTAGCAGCATAGGACATATGTCTGAGGGCATTATTCCTCTTGGTGAGGTACGTTCGTGGCCCTTCCAGCTGTTGGATGTGTCTTCTGAGGTACATCCAAAATGGGTTATCATACTCGATGATGGGATTGATGAGCAATGAGTAAAGGGGCACAATAACCTCAGTCTGTTTAGATGAAAACCCTTAAATAATCAGATGGCCTACATAGAAGGATGTCTTAACTACTTTGCAGATATGATTGTCAAAGGAGAGATCACTATCTAATGTAGTCCTCACATGCCCATTACATCATCTGAATTATAGTGTCTGCCACTCTTGTTAATATGTGTGTGTGTAGTTTCCCAAAATGGAATGACCATGCAGTATGTGGCCTTTAGCTGGAGGTCATGACTCTGACACCTTGTGTTGGTCTATGTGAGGCCCCTTGAAGGACGTCTGTGACAGCTGGACTGTCAGTTATGGCTCTGAGTTTGCAGTAATCACAAAACACGGTCTGTTGTAGTCCACCTGTGTTAGCCCATAACTCTGAGAAGTATATGGCAAACAGTAGGGGTCCCAGGACTGAGTCCTGTGGGACACAAGTTGTGACTGGTCAAGAGTTGGACCTGGAGGCTGCTAGGCTTACCATGTGGGTTCTGTGTGTAAGCCTGTTGGCAAACCAACCTGTGATGTATGGGTGTATGTACTGGCTGGTGAGTCTAGAAATAATACCTGAGTGGGGAATAGTGTCAAAACCCTTGGCAAGGTCCAGGTAGGTATGTCTGAACTACTACACCCCACAAATAAAGTCTAGGTGACTGTAAGATGTCAAACAGGCTCAGTAGGCAAGATCTGCACTCAGTCAAGCTGACCTGGGTTGGGTCAAGTGTCTGGAGGTTATCATTGTCTATGTTAATGAGTCTCATGAGGATGCACTCCATAGCCATGCAGATCAGACTACTCAGGCTTATGGGGTGGTAGTTACCATGGTCAGTTGTATCACCACCTTGGTGGAGTGGAATAGCTGTTGCCATGCGCCATTGAATGGCCATGTAGGCTGTGTAGAGGCTGATGTTAAATTGCTATATTAGGTGGGAGGGTCACTTTGTCTTGTAGTGTCTGCAGGATGTAGTCTGGGACACCATCTGCCTCCACTGACACTCTGTCATGCCGTTTAAAAGGGCCATTACCACCTGTATGTCTCAGATGTCTGGGATACTGTACATTTTGGGTATGGTTGTGGGCCCTTTAGGGGTGAAGCTTGCACCGAATGTATCATCAAGTGTGTTGGTGATATCAGTAGGGTCAGTATATTCAGTGCAATATTGCACCAGCACAGTGCAAATCTGTGTGTTACTGCTTAGCTCCTTGACATAGCCAAAGAAGCCTTTGTGGTCATCTTCCAAATCCATGCCTATTTACCTGTGAATGTCAGCCTTGGATGATTACATGAGTAACATAAGTGTCTTGCTAATACTGGTCAAGGATGTCTGCATGTCTTGGGATTTGCTGTTGTTCTGGACTACTGTCCTACTTCTGTTGTATAGCCTGTATATTGCAGGGGTTCAGCAGACTGGCATCCTTGTGTAGGAGTAGCGAATCCTGGTTTACCATTGATGGCACGACCCATACATCTTTGTAGGTGCTTATAGAGTGCATTTGTAATTCTCTCTGTATCTTGAGCAGTGTCATCCCTGAGCATGGGGGCTGTGAACCCTCCCACCTCTGTCATTAGTACTGTGAATTTAGCTGTAGGAAAGGTATTCACTGTGTGTTCTTTGGGTGGGGGAGATGGTTGGGATTGGAAATCATCCATGAATAGTCCATGGTCAGATCTAAACAGTGACCGGGTTACCTCTGCTGTAGTGCAGCTGTTGCACATGTCAGTGATTACCACTTCTAGTATGTTTTCACCTCTCTTTAGTCCATCTACCAACTGATACAAGCCATATGAGGTGACAAATCCCAGGAAGTGCTGGCCCTGGAAGTGAATACTCGAGTAGGTCAAGTGTAGGGTAGCCGACATTGACCAATAACAGGGTGTCTGGTAGGACTGTCATGTTTACCACTGTCTTCAGATAGTTGTAGTGGTGCTCCTGGGTCATGGAGGATTATCTGTAGCAGCTCACAGTTTGCATTGCAGTCATGGCTGATGTTAGCTGCACATGGATGATCACAGAGGTATCATGCTGCCCCATTAACTTGGAGGTGTAGATATCCCCGATGAATATGGATACACCCCCTCCATGTCTGTGCCAGTCCATGTTCAGTGGCTGAAATGTGTGTTATGGGTAGTAGTAGTCTGGTAGTGCCGGTGTACTCACAGGAACCTTATACAGGTCCCAGCCACAGAACAGATGTAGATGTTGTCCATACTGATGGGTGCTGTGAGTGTGTGCATGCTGTGAGTACTACCCATGGTGCTGAGTAACCTAACCCTCATTGATTCCGCTATTGTGCAGTTCATGGAGGTGAGATTCACCTCTGAGACCTGCCTAAAAATGGCACCATGGGGTGCCAATAGCCTTGCCCAGCATTCCAAAGCCTTAGGCTGACACATGCAAGTTGGTATGGCATTGTTGCAGTCATGTTTCCCATCTGTGCTTGTGTCCCATCTTTCTTGTAGTTAACCTACTGGTAAGCAATATAAAGACCAGAACTTACACAAGTCAACTAGCTTCCAAGATAGGCTTTTGGAGTGATTATGTATCAGTAATCTGTATGCTCTTGCTGTACTTAACTGTTGTCTGACTACATGGTGATTTTACACTGTATATTGTGATCAGAAAACTTTGTATAATCACATATGATGTTGGAGATGTCCTGTACTGTAGAGGTTCACATATAGGTAGTAGGCTATCTGCCCAAGGGCATTTAGAAGCATAGCTACAGTGTGGTGGCTTTATCTGCACCATTGATGAAGTAACTGAGCCTCTGTCAAGCATAGCCAATGAAGTAATTTCAGGCAGAGTTGCTGGAAGCTGTTGAAGACTGGGGTACTGTAGGGTGATAGGGGCACATAGTGATCTCAAAAGGGAATGTTAACATGACAAACTGACAGCATTCAATTTCCCCAACAGGTCTCGCAGCTAGAAAACTGGAGTGGCTCCCCCACACCCTGGCTGTATGTTTCTGGGACACATGATCCCAGGGTGTATATACTGTTGCTCAGTCACACATCAAGGTTTCCCCTGAAGTGTGTCAGTGAGGGGCTATGCCAAATGTAATTAGGATGTTAATGTATAGTCTCTCAATTCATGTGTTATGTCGGTATTTTGGGAAGCTCACTGTGTGTGGGTGGCTCCTCCTGTTGTGTAGCCAAGCTTACACATAGGATTCATGGACATAGGAAATAGGCAGAAGGAACGTTAATGTCAATAGTGTAATGGCTACAGCATTTGCATAATATCTGTGCAGTTGTGGTTCAAATCCCAATAAAGTCAGAGATATTTTACATGTTACATAGTATACCTTAACCACAGCTTGCATATATATGTAGTATTCCACAGAATAATAAACATTTGGAACACACATAAACCCATGTGTGCGCTGGAGAGTACAGTTAACAGACAGTGTAATGTTATGTACGCACATAGTGAGATGTTATGTCACTGAAATGTATATATCCTGAGTAGTTAGCAGAAGTGGCCATATTTGCGTCCACAGGTTGTAGGATGTAAAGTTTGTTTAACTGTGTACAACCGCTGGTATAATGTCACACAAACACCTTTAAACCTGCTTACAACTGCTTAAATTAGCCTTATTTCTATAGTAAAATATGTCTAATACATCACAAGTGTTGAACCCTGGACCATGCATACCATAATCATGGGACCTACCACTAAGCCATCTAATCTGTATACATGGTAAGTGGTCGTTAGACTACACATTATACTACAGGCATTTCACAGTATAGACCATAAACGGGACAGTCACTTTGTGTACATATGTACAGTACATTGTAATGTACTGTAATGTGTGAATCAACATATACAAGTCTACATATGTATGAGTGTTACAAATTAATACTAAATATATATATATATATATATATATATATATATATATATATATATATATATACACATGTCACTGATTGTGCACATAGAGAAAAATATGTATATATATATATATATATATATATATATATATATATATATATATATATAAACATCTATGAACACACTTTTTGACACAGAAGCATTCCAAATGGATAAAAGTGTATGCAAAACACATGCAGCTCTGGTATTATAACTATTAATATTAACCTAATTCCCCATAGAAGCAATGGTTGCTGTGTATGTGGAGACTGGTGTGAGGGAGGACCGCTGGCTAATAGAATATGCATCAAGGAGGGCCTGTGTCAGATGTTCATTACGTGAACTGGAGGGGTACACATGGAGTATGGGCACAATGTAAAAAGGACACAAAACAAGAACCATTCTCATCCATAATACACCCTGTCAGGTCACATTGCAACACTGACTTCAACAAACATATGAACATTAACAGGTATCATACATATGTACACCAACTGACTTACACATTTGTTTGCAGTAGTGAGGAACGGCTGTAGTACACTGTACATACTAAACACCATAAAAGTTGTACATATCTCAGATACCTCAGTGGTAAAGCCAGTGACTGTGGTGTTCATGGTCCCGGTTTCAAGACCTGCAAGGGCTGTTACATCATTTTGAGGTCCCGAATAATGGATGTTGGATGTAGGGTGATTAAAGCACTTTTAAGCAGTCTTTAGTGGATTATTGTGTCAGTAAGTGCCGGTAAGCGGTGCTTAAACATGACTACATGGATAAGCACCACACAGGTTTAACCTTTGCTGAACATCGCGCAGATCATGGGCAAAGCTGCTCACAACCGCTGAAATGTGCGTTAATCACCCTTGCACTACCAGTGCCTGCTCTGAGAGGTAAAATGACCACTGCCAGGATTAGAATACACAACCATGTACACAACCTTCACAATAACCTACCACTAAGCTACCTGAGATGTACCAATGGCAGTTGTGTATTCTAACAGGTTAAAACACAAAAGGGAGGATTGTGTGGAAATAGGACAAACCGCCATGTACCCAATGAAAGGTGTATGCTATATATATATATATATATATATATATATATATATATATATATATATAAATCAACATATATATATATATATATATATAGAGAGAGAGAGAGAGAGCTATGTCGATATATAGGGGATATACATATATATGTAGATATATAGATAGGTTAACAACATCTACACAACCATGGAGGTACATATAAATGGGATACCTACTAAATACCGAATGCTTGACATACCTACGCGGGTAATCACGAGGCTTAAAGACCGAAAGACCACAGTACTGAAACATCAGAAGCATGAGTTTTAAAATCCCGATGTTAAGGGACTTTTAGTTAGTGCTTCTGGTGTTACGGTTCAGGTAGGTTACTGTGTGTAAGTATGCTTCTGAGGGCTTTAGTTTGTGTTCTAAGTGTGTTTCGGGGGGACTGTAATGTGTGGGTGTGGGTTTGTTTGTGTGTCTGTGCGATCTCAGAGGTAGAATATTAAAGTAGGGGGGGTGTGGGGGGGCACAGCCACCACATGGGTGGGTGCAGGGGGGCTTGCCCACCTGCTCATACGTAGTGTAGGATGGTTTGTTTGGATGTGGTGGGTAGCAGTGTGTCTGTGTGTGTGTGTATGTGTTCTGTGTTTGTGTTACTTTCGCAAGTTTGACTGTCATGAGTTTGAGTGTTCGGTAATGTGGGGTTTGGGAGTCTGGGTCCGGTACTGTGGTCATCGGAATTGTGTGCGTTCGGGATTCCATAGATATCTTGTATACAGTGGTTGAAGTGTTCATATATGAGTATAACATGGACCATAGCAATCACACATTCCACCACAACCAAACTATATGAACAAAGGATATGGAGAGTATATGCCTATACACTATTACAAATATGTGCTATGGACATGAGCCAAGAGGGTCAGTCACCAACACAACTCCAATGACTGCAAATACCTATGACAGAAATACACAGACAGCTTTCATGTAGCAACACTTTACTACATTCTGATGTATTGCCGAAAGGATTCAAGGACTAACATCACATGCATGCTATATAGGAACCATTTAACAGTGCCTTAATGAATCAGCCTGCAATTACCATAGTATTAGTCCAATAAAGGATAGGTGTTCAAATAGGGAAGAAACCCTCACACACATATCGAATATGTATAAAGGCAGCTCCTACACACCTGCATTTGCTATGTACACCCATCAACATCTCCCCCACACCCAAACCAATTACAATGCATACTGTAATAACATCACAAATCATTCACTCACTGTACAACATCTGCAGAAGCCTTAACATACCTTGTCAGAGACACACTAACATGGCCCTATGTGAAATAGTTGCTGTTATACAATGGAACAGCTGCTGATGTTACAGGGTTTGTTTGCACTCATCCCGTTTCAGAGGGTTGTGTGTACACCAGGTAGTGTTACCAATTACTGATTAACAGCACAGTATGATACACATTTACACCAAACCAAAGATGTCTGGTGAGCACACTGTAAACCACCTAACATTATATGCATAGCTATACAGCCTTGAGCTGCTCAAACATCCTTGCCAGACTGAAACATCTGCAGAAGTATCAGGTACAAACAAACCCTGCATAAGTAGCAATGTTTTGAAACATAACAACTGTACTCACATGTAGAAGAACATCTTCTAGGCATTACACACAATCCACAGGAGTCATGAAGCTAATATATCTATGTGTGTTTCCATATAGCTGTTGCAATACATCACAAACAACACATATAGGCCATCTTCCTCAAAAGTAAGGCAAAGGGACAACGCCCAAGTGGAGTACTCAATTATACACCACTGTTGCCATGGTATTGGCTAATGGAATAGCTGCACAGCTGATGTGCATGTAATTAACTACTTTGGAACACCAATTGGTGGTCAGGATAGCACATGTTACTGATATTTAACTATAAAAGGATGGCTTGTCACACATTCAAACCATCTGTATATACCAGCAGAACATTACAAAGAAGATTGAAACACAAACCGAAAAATATTGAAATAACAGTCAACGACACCCTGGCTTACTAATAAGGTATGTATAACACTCAGTATGTCTGTGTATGCAGTACCTGTTCTGTAATAATGAAAGTGTATGCAATGCATATAGTGGAAACAGTTATCTTGTAGTGATGTATTGTTGAGCATAGTAATGCTTGTAGTATTTATGTGTGTACTGCTGTAGGTCACAAGGCAAACACCTCATACACCACAAGGGATGCTATATAAGGGCTTTGAACCCAACAATTCCTCTCCAGCCCCTGTCAGTGGCAGGGTTGGTCCAACAAGTACGTGCTATAAAAGAGGATAGTATATGTTGATATATTGTAACAGCAGGCATATGTATGGGTGTATTACTGAGAATAACATGTCGAAGGTGGGTCTACTGTGCAATTATGATTTGCATTGTGGGATATTGTGCCAATAACTGTGTAATGTACAATATTGTAGGCAGATATGTATTACATTTTACATAGCATTACTGTTATGTTAGGCAAACATTAGTTGTGTCTACTGGCATTTACAATACACAATAACAGGATACATATGACTTGTAGTCACCCGACAGTTTATCAGCATGATAGCAAAGTAAAATGGAAGAGCTAGTTAACTATCCATGCACATAAGACATGCAATAGGTTCATAGGTTCATAGGTAGGTACTAGGCTGTCTGCCCAAAGGCATTTATTAGCTTAGCTAGAGTGTGTTGGCTTCCGCCACCCTCTTAGGTTAGTTCCCTGTGCCTCTGAACAGCAAAGCCATTAGTTCCCTGAGCCTCTGTCCAGCAGAGTCACTGCAGTAATCCCTGGGGTACATCTGTCTCCCATCCACCCATCAAGGTTTCTCTTGAAGAGTGCTAGTGAGGGGCCCTGCCTGATGTACATTGGAATCATGTTCCAAAGCATGGGGAGTCTCCAGGTCAGGAATCTATCCCTCCAGCACATCCTAGTTATCGTTGTGGTTAGGTTTATATCCCTAGAGCATGTGGCTCTCAGGGGCTTTTGTTTAGGTGGAGCATATCCATCAATACTGGGTTGGACATGGGCCTTGTATGTCAAGCAGAGATCACCTCTGAGTATGCAGTATGCAACCGAGTACAGCTGGAGTTTCTTTAGTCGGGCTGCATAAGTCATCTGTTTGAGGTTAGTAATCCTCTTGGTGTGGTACTTTTATGGTCTTTCAAGCTGTTGCATTTGTCTTGTAAGGTACATCGCAAATGGGGTGTTATATTCTTTATTGGGTCTAATAAGTCATGAGTAGAGAGGCACAATGGCCTCCTTTGTTCTGGATGCGAACCCATTTGAGATTAGGGGGGCCATGTAGAAGGATATTCTAACCACCTTTGCAATATGGTTATCAAAGGAGAGATTGCTATCTACTTGGGTTTCCAGATCACTTATTACCTTTTCTGTATGTAGGGGACTACCACCTGTGTGGTAGTCCGCAGGTAATTAGTTTTATCCAAAGGGGATGACTATGCACTTTTTGGCATTCAGCTTAAGGTCATGATATTAACACCAGGTATCCGTCTCAGTGAGACCCTTCTGGAGAGTGTCTGTATCAGCTGGGGAACCAATTATGGCCCCTAGTTTGCAGTCGTCTGCAAACCTTTTCAGCCAAAGTCCTCCTGTGCTTGCCTGTACCTCAGAGAATTATATACCGAACATGAGGGGTCCTAGGACTGAGCCCTGGGGGACACCACTTGTAACTGGTTTACAGTCAGACCTAGGGTCTGCAACTCTCACTATGTGGGTTCTGTCCATGAACCACTTTGCAAACCATCTCATGACGTAGAGGTTAATGTTCAGGTGGATGGGTATGTCGATAATACCAGAATGGGGAATGGTGTTGAAAGCCTTTGAGAGGTCAAGGTAGGCTGTGTGGACCTCCTTACCCTCATCTAATGCCTTGGTAACTGTCTCAAAGAAGTCCACTAGGTTTAGGAGGCATGGTCTGCCCTTAACAAAGCCAAACTGGGTGGGGTCAAAGGTTTGGAGGTACCCAATGTCTCTGTAAAAGAGATCCATGATGATGTGTTCCATAGCCTTACAGACCAGTCTAGTCAGGCTTATAGGGCAATAGTTCCCATGGTTCATTGTGGCGCCACTTTTGTGGATTGGGATAACTGTTGCTGTGCACCATTCATTGGCACAAAGCCTGATGTGAGGCTATTATTGAACATGGCGCTTAAGTGGGGAGCCAGTTTGTTCTGAAGTTCATGTAAAATGCAGCCTGGGATGTTGTCCGGTCCCATGGATGCTGTGTTTTTGGCTTTAGAGAGTGCAGCTTTTACCTGTGTAGTTGTGATTACAGGGACTCTGCATTCTTCCTGTATAGATATAAGCCCATTAGGGGGTGAGAGGGGGGTAAAGTTAGCACTAAACCTATCTGCCAGGATGTTGGCAATATCAATTGGTTCTGTAATTTCCGTGCCTTTGTGCTGTAACTCAGAGCAGATCTGGGTGTTGCCATCGAGATTCTTGACATAGCTATAGAATGCTTTGTGGTTGTCTTTGGAATTAGTGGAGATTTTGTTTTCATAGCTAGCTTTGGAGGATCTTATAAGAGATCTCAGCTTCTTACTGAGGCTGACCAGGGAGCTCCTCCACTCATGGGATTTTACTCTCTTTTGCAACAGTTTCTTCCTTCTGTTGTACAGTTTGTTTATGGCAGGGGACCACCAGATTGGCTTCCTTTTTTTGGTTCTATTTGGGATAGCATGATCCATGTACTCGTGTAAGTGCTTATAGAGTGAATTTGTGTAGGATTCAGCAGTTGTAACTGTAATGTCCATTGGCATGGGTGTCATGAAGTTCACCACTTCTGTCTTAAGAAGCATGAAGTTGGCTTTGGAGAAATATTTTACTATGGTTTCCTTAATGGGGGGTGGGGGTGAGATGTGGATATCAAGGGTGATTAGCTTATGGTCGGATCGGACCAACGAGGAGTTGACTTCAGGTGTGGAACACCAGTCACTCATGTTGGTAATGACTAAGTCTAGGATATTGTTGCCCATGGTAGGGGTGTGGATAAGTTGATCCAGGGCATTAGAGTTTATGAATTCCAGAAAGCGTTGAGCTAATGGGTTGGTACACGAGTAGTTTTCCCAGTTAATGGTGGGGTAGTTGAAGTCGCCCATTATTAGGGTGTTTGGTTGAACCCTAATATTTTCCAGTACATCAAGAAAAGAGGAGTGGGAATCCTGGGGCATGGTGGGGGATCTGTAGCAAGCTACAATTTGGATTGCAGTTTTGCCCAGAGTTAGTTGCACTTGGATAACCTCGGATGCATTGTACTGAGCAACTGGCCTAGAGGTGTGGATATAAGTTCATAGGTTCATAGGTTCATACTAGGCTATCTGCCCTAGGGCATTTATAAGCCTAGCCAGAGTGTATGTGGCTTTTACCACCCCTTAGGATGAGAATACTATACCCATTAGTTTGCTGTGCCTCTGTCCAGCAGTGACACAGAGATGATTCCCGGGGTAAACCTACGATCTCCCATCCACTCGTCAAGATTTCTCTTGAACAGAGTCAGTGAGGGGCTCTGCCTCACATGGACTGGGATTCTGTTCCATAGTGTAGGGAGTCTCTGGGTGATGAATCTGTCCCTCCAGCACGTCCTATTTATATCCGTGTTGAGGTTTAAGTCTCTTGCTCTCGTGGCTCTGGTGGATTTGGATTTTTGAGGTGGAGCATGTCCATTAATTCTGGGTTGGACATGGCCTTGTATGTCAGGCACAGATCACCTCTGAGCAGATGGTATGTGACTGAATAGAGCTGGAGTTTCTTCAGTGGGGCAGGGTAGGACATATGTTTGACGCCCTTTATCCTTTTGGTGAGGAACTTTTGGGGTCTTTGCAACTGCTGCAGGTGTCGGGTAAGGTACATTCCGAAGGCGTTGTACTCAATCATTGGTCTGATAAGTGAAGAGTACAGGGGTACAATGACCTCTCCTGATCTGGATGTGAATCCCTTCATGATCAGGTGGGCAATGTAGAAGGTCTTCCTAACCACTTTGGCAATGTGAGTGTCAAAGAGAGGTTACTGTCAACTTGGGTCCCCAGCTCCTGATAACTTCTTCCGTGTTTAATGGATTACCACCTATGTGGTAATTAGGGGTTACCTTGTTTTTCCCAAAGGGTATGACTATACATTTTTGGCATTTAGCTTAAGGCCATGGCTCTGGCACCAGTTATCCATTTCTATGAGACCTCTCTGGAGGATGTCTGTGTCTGATGGAGTGTCAATTATGGTGCCCAGTTTGCAGTCATCTGCAAATTTTGTCAGCCACAATCCCCTATGTTTGCCTGTACTTCAGAAAAATAAATGCCGAACAAGAGGGGGCCCAGGACTGAGCCCTGTGGGACACCGCTCGTGACCGGCTTAGAGTCTGACATGGCACCAGCAACTCTAACCCTGTGGGTTCTGTCCTTGAGCCAGTTTGCAACCCATCTTGTGACATATGGGTTTACATCTAAGCTGGTGAGCTTTTTATGATGCCCGAGTGGGGTATTGTATCGAACGCTTTGCTAGGTCAAGGTAGGCTGTGTGAACTGCCTTACCCTCATCAATGGCCTTAGTGACTGTTTCAAAAGTCGACCAAGTTCAAGAGGCAGGATCTGCCCTTGACAAAGCCAAATTGGGTAGGATCCAGTGTCTGTAGGTCCCCAATGTCTTTATTTAGGAGTTCCATTATGATCCTCTCCATAGCTTTGCAGACAAGGCTCGTCAAGCTTATGGGCGGTAATTTCAGGGTCCATAGAAGCACCGCCTTTGTGGAGTGGGACCACAGTTGCCACGCCATTCTTTGAGTGCATTATCCTGTAGTAAGGCTAAGATTAAACAGCAGCCTTATGTGTGGGTTTAGTTCCTCATTGAGTTTGTGTAGCACACAGCAGGGGACACCGTCCGGTCCCATTGAAGCTGTGTTTTTCGCTTGAGAGGGGACAGCTCTCACCTGGGCATCTGAGATGTTTGGGAGGCTAGACTCTGGTGGGATAGATATTTCTCCTTTGGGAGAAATTTGCACTGAACCTGTCTGCCAGTATGTTGGCAATGTCTGTGGGTTCAGTGATTTTTGTATCATTTTGGACTAATTCTGAGCATATCTGAGAGTTTCCACCCAGGTTTCTAACATAGCTAAAGAAGGCCTTATGATTGTCTTTTGTGTCTTTAGCGGTTTTTCTCTCAAAGTTGGCTTTGGATGATTTTATGAGTGATCGTAGTTTTTTGCTAGTATTGATCAGAGATGCCTTCCCTTTTAGGGATTTTGCTCTGTCATGTAGTAGCTTTCTCCTCTTGTTGTAGAGTTTGTTTATGGCTGGGGTCCACCAGACTGGGCACCTGCCTTTGGTGGAAAGGGTCTTGATTTTATTAGGGATTGCTTGATCCATACATTCCTGGAGGTGCTCGTAGAAGGCATTTGTAAGGGTTTCAGCAGCGTTGGTTGTGGTTTTCACTGGCTTGGGGGCCTTGAAGGATACCACTCCAGTCTTAAGAAGTGTGAAGTTTGCTTTTGAGAAGTTCTTCACTGTGGTCTTTTTTGCTGGGGTTGGGGGCGGGATGTGGATCTCCAGTGAGATTAATTTATGGTCTGATCTCACCAATGAGGGATATACTTCCGGTGTGGAGCATTTTGTCCCCATGTTTGTGATGATCAGGTCTGGTATATTTTCTCCTCTTGTGAGAATGGTGACTAGTTGTTCCATAGCATTTGAGTTTATGAACTCCAGGAACCTTTGGGCTAGGGTGTTGGGGCTTGAGTAATGTTCCCAGTCTATGTTTGGGTAGTTGAAGTCACCCAATATAATGGTGTTTGGAGAGACATTCATACTCTCCAGTGCCTTCAGGAAGGCTGTGTGGGTTTCCTGAGTTTGAGAGGGTGGTCTGTAGCATGCTACAAACTGTAGAGCAGTTTTACCTATGGTTAATTGCACCTGGATGGTCTCCGATGCTTCGTGCATTGCCACTAACCTGGAGGTGTGGGTATCCTTTATGAATATGGATACTCCCCCTCCTTTTGTGGTTCGGTCCGGATTTTGGGGCGAAGCATGATATGAGGTATAACCTGATAGTGCTGGGGTGCTCTCAGGAGCCTTGAACCAGGTTTCAGTCACAGCACAGACATCGATGTTCTCCATACTGAGGAGGGCTTGAGGCGTGCATCTTGAGGTTTAGACTTCTGGCATTGAGCAGTATTACCCTTAGTTTTTTTCCATTTTTGTTTTCTAGGGTGGTAGGTTTATCATTTGAGCCTTGCCTAAAAAAGGCACAATGGGAGTGGCAAGAGCCTTTGCCAATATCCGGAAGCCCAGGGGTGACAGGTGCAAGCCGTCCCTTGCGAAGCAGCATGGCTTGTCAGGCATGTCATCCCAGGCAGACAGACATTGGATCCCCTTAGAATGACACCAGTAATTAAGCCAATTATTAAAGCTGATCATTTTGTCTCTGTATTGTGGCATCTTTCTTGGTAAGGGTAGGATACTGCTCAGGGTCAGGGTCATACCGGCCTGGGCTACATAATCTGAGAGCTCCTCTATGTCTCTTTTCATGTAGTCCAGGGAGGTATGTCTCAGGTCATTCACACCGGCATGGACAATGACTGAGTCATACTTGTACTTGCTGTGGAGTGACCTGAGTGCTTGTGTTATGTGGCAGATTCTAGCGCCTGACAGGCAGCTTACTGTGATCTTTTCCTTATTCAGTCTGGTGAGTGGGACGTCAGTGTGACTGACTATGGAGTCACCTATAACAAGTGTGTCTGGCATTGTGTTTGGCATTAAGGGCTGTGACTGTTTAGCACACTGACTTTGAGAACTATGTGTTGCATGTCTTATGTCTTGAGGTGGCAGTTGCTTGGGTGTCTGCTTTGGAGGCCTCTGTAGTTTTGGTAGATTTTTGATCAGTGCCTCAGTATGTCTTTGTGTGTTTATGTGTTTGTTTTGCAGTTGTGATAGTTCTATGTGAAACTGGGTTTGTGGTGTGTGTGGTTTCCTTCTCCTCCTGTCTGGTCTTGCCAGTCCTGAGTTGAGAGAGCTCAGCCTCCAGTTTGGCTATATAGTTGCATCTCTCACATGTATTTGTTTTTTGTGGGAGAAGGAGTGGGTTGTCTGTGTACATGAGGCAATTGTAACATTGCCTCAAGATGCCCAGATTCACTAGCTGAACAGGAGAGGATGCTAGCAACTGACCCTTCGACATGCTAGAAAAAGTGAAAAAGTTTGCTGTGTAACTGAGTCAGAAGGGACCTATAGGGAAATGGGTACTCAAGGGGATGCTAGGCTAATGTATTAATTTGTTTAGTATATAAGTACTTTACCTATATAAAAATGCTTTAGGAGCAAGTGCTGAGCTTTTGAGATAGAGAATAGACTGTTTAGATTGCAAGTAGAGAAGTTCTAAGGGAAAAATTGAAGAGCAGACTTTACGGAGCCAGAAATAGTTTAACCTTGTTTAACCTTAATGAATATGGACACACCTCTGCCTTTGGTGTTTCGGTCCAGGTTATGGCCAAAAAGTGTGGTATGAGTTATAGCCTGGTAGTGCAGTGGTGCTGTCTGGAGCCTTGAACCAGATCTCAGTCACTGCACAGTTATCGATGTTCTCCGTTTTAAGGAGTGCCTCGACTGAGTGCATTTTGAGATTTAGACGTCTAGCATTGAGTAGCATTACCCTCAGTTTTTGCTTGCCTGTTCCTGTTATGATGGTGAATTTATTATTTGAACCTTGCCTAAAAAGGCACTATAGGGGCAGCAAGAGCCTTAGCCAGTATCCGGAATCCCAGAGGTGACAGGTGCAGGCCATCTGTAGCAAAACATCGTGGTCTGTCGACCATGTCATCCCAAGCAGACAGATACTGGATCCACTTAGAATTACACCAGAGGCTTAGCCAATTGTTGAAGTCATTTTGTCCTTGTACTGCATTATCATTCTGGGCAATGGCAGAATGCTACTCAGGGCTAGGGTCCACCTGGTTTACACCCCTTGTGCTATCTCCCTCCCCCAATACAAAGTCTATATTAGAATCCTGCTGAGCATGGAGCCATCTTTAAATTTCTAGTCTCCCACCAGGACACAAGTGCTCTTCAGCAATAACATTCTGCTTGCCGATAAGCCATTAGACCTCAGGAATTTGTTTCAAGTGTTCAGATTTATAAAGTAATACTTACTTTTTTCTCTTGTCTTGGTTGGCTTTGCCCCACTCCATTCGTCCTTGCTAATGCTCGGGCTCTCTATGCTCCCCTGCCCTGCCCCCTATTTCCTCCCGCCCCCACTACCTCTACATTCATAGTAATCACAGCCACACCCACAGCTCACCCTCACATCACTTCCACCAATCACAGCACCTCAAGTCATATCACATTATACCACACCAACTTGCTCCATACAAAATACTCCCAGTCACTCTCATTCCCACTAGCCATTTTTTACATCACCCACACTACTTCCCCATCCACATATAGTGCAACCCTATAATTCCTATTCAGACCCCCCACCTAGAAACAACTTAAACTTTATAACCATGACTATCACACAACTAAGTCTAGTCTGTCTTCTCATAATTCTTTACAACACCACAAGTTATCACTCTAGCAATATCCCTAAACTTAGTAGCACAACATTACATTATGCACTCTTGTATACAGACACCACACATTATAATAATATCTGCCCACAGTTATTCAAGAACTACATAACGGACCAATTCAGAACTAAACACATATGCTCTCATTCCTACTCCAAAAAAACAGAATACTTTCTCACACTCCTCACCAAACTCCAACATCTGTATAACCATTTTAACTCCAGGCTCACCATAAGTGGGGATATCCACCCCAACCCAGGCCAAAATCCATCCTGTCCAACACAAACTGCTCCAACACAAATGTCAGAACATAACACCCCCACTTTCTTCATCCCTGGGCAAATCAACAACAGCAGCAAAACCAACCATCTTTTAATGCTAAATATTAATATTAGAAGTATCAAAAATAAAATACCTGAACTCCAGGCCACAATAGCACACTACTCCCCAGACATAGTTGCTTTAACAGAAACCTGGCTAAATAAAAACATAGCTAACTCAGAAGTTCTCCCTACCGGCTACAATATCATTAGACAAGACAGACCACTTCGTAAAGGGGGAGGAACTGCCTTACTGTACAAGTCTAACGTAACTGTCCGTCAATTACCAAACTCCTACCCCTCTCCCAATAATTGGGACATACTTATCTCACAACTTCAACTTCACCATAAAAAGGTCATCACCACAATTGTGATCTATATTCCACCTGGTAATACACCTGCTAGCCTTAAA
Organism: Protopterus annectens; assembly: GCF_019279795.1. NCBI lineage: Eukaryota > Metazoa > Chordata > Ceratodontiformes > Protopteridae > Protopterus > Protopterus annectens. Next base: position 1,721,719,978 of record NC_056737.1, on the reverse strand, counting down.
GACTTCTTATCCTGGCGTTCTTCCACATACTCACAAGAAACCCTTATTCTGGGGGACTTCAACCTAGATTGGTTCACCTGTATATCAGAACCACCAAGTAATCTAATAAATCTCCATGGCTACCAGCAGCTAGTCCAAATTCCAACTAGATGTGACAGAAAATCTAAAAGGGAATCCATCCTTGACTGGGTCCTAACTAACAACCCCACATTGTACCCTCACACAGGCTGTCTCCCAGACACCTTAAGTGACCACAACATAATATACTTTATACATAGTAGAACAGGCATATGCAAAACCACTAACTATATATCCACTAGAAACACAAATTCTTTCCTGAGGTCCTCAACACTTTACTCTGTAACTGTGACTGGACCCCCCTAAAAACCCTCCCATTTGACCAGGCTGTAGCATATTTCAACCAAATATTTCTACAACACCTAGACACTGTTGCTCCATTGCACAAAATCAAGGTTAGAACCTCTACAAACCCCTTGCTCAGTAAAGAAACCAAACAAATCCTCAAGTCCAGAGACACTGCCTGGCTTTACTATCAAAAAAACAAAGAAACACAAAGCCTAACTAAGTACCAAGAACTGTGCAATCTTGCAAAAAAAATGCATTAGGCTGGACAAAATATCCTACTACACAACATTACAAACTAAATACCAACACAACCCACAAAAATTTTGGAAAAATGTAAACCAGCTACTAAAATCCACCCAAAAGGCTACCCCGAAACCAACCACCCCTGACAATAAAGTTCCCATCGAAACACAATTCAACTCCCACTTTGTGAACTCAATTCTATCCTTACTATCACAGGACAGTTCCTTCCTCACTATCCCCCCCAACACAAATAACACTAATACAAGCTTTACCCTCAAAACAGTTTCCACCACTTCAATCAAAAGCATGCTCTCCAAACTAAAAACCTTATCAACAGCAGCCGACCTACTCCCCAGCTATTTCTTGAAACTCACAGCAGATGCTATTGCTATCCCAGTCTCCACTCTCATAAATAGTATCAATTGTTAAAAACTATGTGCCCAAACTCTGGAAAATATCCTATGTTACACCCATACATAAAGGCGGGACCTCCACTGAACTTAATAACTACAGATCCATTGCTTTACTCTCCCCCCTGGCCAAAATCCTAGAAAAATGCATCCATACCCAGATGATAAACTATCTCCTAGACAGCAACATCCTGTCACCTACTCAGCATGGTTTCAGACCTGCCCATAGTACCACTACAGCCCTCCTCTGCTGAACAGACACAGTAAACCATCTCAAAAATGAAGGCCTACAAGTGTCAACTCTTTTTTTGGATATGTCCAAAGCATTTGACACAGTCTCACACCAAATCCTGCTAAACAAACTAAACCAATATCATCTATCAATTCCGCTCTTACCTGGTTCCAAAGCTACTTAACTGACAGGTATCAAGCTGTGAAATGGGAAAATTCTCTTTCTCCTCAGCTGCCCATAACTATAGGAGTCCCACAGGTTTCTATCTTAGGACCACTACTATTCACAGTCTTCACAAATGACCTTCATACCTCCACACAGCATGCATCTATAATTCAGTATGCAGATGACACTACCTTAATCTGTGCTGCACAAAACATTCCCACCCTCCTGCAAACAACTCAACTAGCATTCTCTGACATTGAAAACTACCTTACCAAAGCCCAACTTATCCTCAATCCAAAGAAAACTCAGCTTATGGTTTATGGTTATAACCAGTTCTAACAGAAACACTAACAGTCAGTTCACTATCTACTCCACAAATGCTACTCCAATTGCTCCAGTGGCACAGGCTAAGCTATTGGGAATAACCATAGACTCCCACCTAAAATTTGATAGTCATCCCAACTTAACTACTAAAAAAGTACATGCCAAACTGGGGTCACTCTACCGTATCAAACCATTTCTTACCAACAATACAAGATCAGCCATTGCTCACTCCCAACTCCCTACTCTATGCATCTCCCACTCTGACTAATCTCAACAAAACTGAACTAAGCAAAATGGAAGCCTGCTATAACAGAATTGCCTGCTTTGCTGCAAATTGCTCATATAGAACTCATCACTGTACTGCTTTGAGACAGCTCCACTGGCTTGAATTGCCCAGACTTCTAACCTACAATCAGCTCTGCCTCTGTCATTCTATCTATTACCTCCCCAATATGTGTCCTGCCCTTAAAAACCTAGTACATCACTCAGCCAAAAGGCCTCTTAGATAATCAAGCAAACTACTACTAGAGGTCACCAACAGCTACAATAGCTTTGGAGATGCACTATATAGTAGTTCAGTGGCTAAAAAATGGAACTCTGTCCCTACTAGCATTCAAAAGACATCATCCAAAGCCTCCTTTAAAGACCTTATCAGGCAGCATCTCAAGCAAAGTTGGCAGTGCCATGATTGCTCCCCAGGCTACTGAAAGCGGATAACATATACAGTTGATAATAGTTTTCAAGTCTTACTCACAAACACTGGCTAATCTACAATGTATGTACTGTACCTGTGTACTATGTATGTATTCTCCCTATGTTCCAAATTTCAGCTGTACACCACAAATCTATTAATTACCTTTATTTTTAAAATTAATATTTTTTTGTTTGTTCTCTCCATTGTAACTGTTTATGTGCTGCATACCACTGTAAAAACATGTCTCTTGTAATTTGTGTGTATACTGATCATGTCTAAATAACTAAATGTGTCTGTAATTTTTCTTTGTGGAGCTTTTCTCCCCAGGCCTCTGCTGAAAAAGGGCCTTTTTGGCTCAGTCAGACACCCCCGGTTAACAAATGTAAAATAAAATAGATAAATAAATAATACTTGCCTGGGCTACAAGATCAGAGAGCTCTTCCATGTCTCTTTTCATGTAGTCCAGGGAGGTACGTCTCAGGTCACTCACACCAACATGGACAATGACAGAGTCATATTTGTACTTGTTGTGGAGTGACCTGAGTGTGTGGGTTATGTGGCGGATCCTGGCACCTGACAGACAGCTGACAGTAAGCTTCTCCTTGTTTAGTCTGGTGAGTGGGACATCAGTGTGCCTGACTATAGAGTCACCTATGACTAATGTGTTGGGTATGTTGTTTTGCCTTATTGGCTGTGGTTGAGTGGCACACTGAGTCTGTGGGCTATGTGTCATTTGGGTTGTGTTGGGGGATGGAGGTTGCTTGTGTTTCTGCTTTGGAGGTCTCTATTGCTTAGACAGATTATCATTGAGAGCCTCCGCAAATGTTTTTGTGTTACTATGTGTGGATTTTGGTGATGTAGATTTAGTGAGACTAAGTGATGAGTGTGATGTGGTGCAAATTTTTACCTTGTCCTCATGACTGTCAAGGTCAGTCTTGGTTGGAGAGAGCTTTACCTCCAGTTTGGCTAGATAAGTGCATCTCTCACAGGTTGTAGTGTTGGGTGGTAGGAGGAGAGGGTTGTCTGTGTACATGAGGCAATTTCTACATTGCCTCAAGATGCTTAGATTCATCAGATAAACAGGAGAGAACACTGGGAGCTGACCCTTGGATATGCCTGAATAAAAAAATATTTTCCTCTAGATAAGTGAGGAAAGTGAGTACAAGAGCTCTTTTTCTCTAAGCAAGTGAAAAAAGTAAGTACAAAAACTGTTTTCCTCTAGGTAATGAGGAAGATTGAGTGCTATAGTAATTAGTAGCTTTTTAGTGCTTACAAGTTCTGAACAAGTGCTGAGCATGAATAAGCAATCCAGATAGGGTCTTGGATAACATAAACACACTGCCCCCCCCCAACAGGTACACAGTCATATATCCATGTACACTACAGAGCCCCTGTAACCACAACTATGCAGGTGCAAGCTTCACTCAGGCTGCATGGGACCTGTCCACATCCCAGGTTGTATCATACACATATGGCAAAACAATTTGCTCTCCACATACACATCATGTAAAACATAGCTTCATGTCAGGCTGTGTACACACTGAATGGTGCACACCAACATTTATCACAACCCACAAAGGGGGAGACACCACTTATAATGGGAAGTACTGCACTACTACCCTGATGAGTCTGGTCTGAAAGGCCATGAACCTTGATCAACTTATTTGATGTCAGCAGTACAGATGTAGATGACAGCAAGGATGATTTCACACATCATATCATAACCTTGCCAGGTCATATGACATCATCACCCATACTGTGTTCCACCTACACTCAGTATACTAGATGTACATTCCTCTGTCACAGGAGTGTTTTGCAACTGGACTGCTGGCAGAACCAACACTACAGAAGGTGTCTGAATAATACATGCACATCACACCAGTGCCAGCTACAGTAAGACAGGGTTAATTAATTGTACCCCCCTCATCGTAGTCTATACCACACAGACTAACAGAAGGCATCTGCCTATTGAAGTATGCAAATGACTATGACCTAGGAGCAATAGCTGACTCAATGAGTGTTGCAGACAACATACAGAAGGGGCTTTGTGGGTGAGGTGTGTGACATATGGCCACAATCTGATGGCTACATATTGCATTGTCACCCCTATGTTAATAACCCTGTACCCATGAACTATCACCTAGGCAGTAATCAACATAATGGACACTGTGTGTAAGGGATGCAGCTGGGCAGTTGTCTTTCCTGTGATAGTTATGTCACCACACCTGTCAGGTAGTCGTAAGTGGCAACCCTAATCATGGCAGAGTGCCATCCATGAATATAGAAATCATTGTTAAGTCATACTCAACACTCAAGTGAACTGTATCAAATCGCATATTTCCTTTAAGGGATATTGGCCATGTTCAGATGGCCTACACCAGCCTTCCCAATCCCCATCTCCATTATGTAGCATGATGCCTACCCTGAATAAAGCCATGTCCAACCCAGTGATGTTGGACATGCTACACGTACACATCCTGATCTCAAACCCATACTTCATGGACATCCACCTTCCTAGTACAAGGATCACCACATGCTGGCATATCCTTGTCCCATACACTTTACATACTCCTGCCATACTATGCATCCCTGTCCAGCAAAGCTGCACATTGCCCCTCTTTCAGACATGGTGTGATGACCACATGGTAAATATATCATTAACCCTGTGGATCAGTTATGTGGCACTGCTTGTCCTGGCCCCAGAAACCCACCTGTCAGCTACAGCTAGGTAACTTTTCATCCTAGGCTCATACATTGCCCAGGGCATATAGCCTACTAGTTGACTTTGACTGTACATGCTATAGTTGATATCCAACCCTGCAAATACCATCAGGCTAGTCAGTGTCCCATGTGCATCACATGTACAACACAGGTGATACATGGCAGGATGTTGAACTGCTGTACAGTGCCGTATAGATGTATATGGCAAAACACATACATGTAAAACCTTCCGTGAGCAAGTCTGCAGAGTTGCAGGTCATGTCCATTAAGGCAGTGTACGTCTTTATATGTGACATATACACAGCATCAAGCTCGACTGCATTAATGTGGACACATCCAGGCATGTGCTGATAGGTAAGAGCACCAGTATAGGCAAACAGACATGCCCACATCAAGACAGCATCCACATGGAGTATGAGCAATGTAATTAGGTGACACACACATATATGGTGATAATATCCAATCACCATTGAGTGTCAAATGTGTGTGACACAAACATGTCAGTGGTGTCAGTGTCATGTAGATTTGCAAATACAACTACTTAATTGTAATAAACATGATGCACATGTATGTTCAGCTGTAGCTCTGTACGTCTCTGTGAGTTACTGTGACCTGCCTCCATCATTATGTCTTCCAGGTATGCCGCATGCAAGGCTGCCACCTTATACCCACTTGGAGGATGAGGCCCTCATCCCATACCTACTTGATAATCATCATGTACTATTCAGCCATGTGCCACAGGATGCACAGCAGCGGGAAGCCTTGTGTCAGGAACTTTTCAGGAGGGTTAATGATGTGGGTGGCCACAACTGCATATACCAGGACACTGTACAGACCTAATTAGATAGGTGAAACAGCGTGCAAATGCAATCGCCAGGGAACAAGGTGCAACAGGTGGTGGGGCACCAACTCAGCCCCCACTCACATGTACCGAGGAGCTACTGGCCAACCTGGGGACACCTGCAGATCAACATCCACAAGCCTTAACTGATATCATGGAGGTGGGTGTCTCTCAACCACCGAGCCTGGAGTTGCCTGGTAAGTCACTACTGCACATATAACAACTATATTCCATATAGTTACATGTGTCACTGTACAATATGTAATGTAACATCATATGCAAGGCATGTATACACACATGCCACATACTACAGTATGCTACTCTGTGTATGCACACATGTGCATGCTCCATAGTATAGTCTATTGTACTAGCATATGTGTTAACATGCACATTGCACCCTGTAGCTATCATACAGGCATGGATAATGATCATACTGCTGTGTCACTCCTATTTAGGTACCTCTGGCTTTCCGCTGCGACAGCAGCCCATTGCAGGTGAGACTGTTATTATTTATCAGGCATGTTAATGCACAGATCTATCTGCCATGTGGCCATTTACCAAATGTACACATAATGTATGGTCCTGTCACAATATACAGATCGGACCTGCAATGCATCACAATCGCTACCCATGTGCAATACTTGCAAACTATGTGAAACACTGACATGAAACCTCACAAACTGTCATTGCCAGATGTGTGGACAACTGTGCATGCAATGGTGGAGGTGTTGTTCACTGTAGGGACATGTACTACAGATCAGAACTACACATGTGGGGAATACAAACAGTACTACACAGTGAGCTGGAGTATGGCCAGCCCACAGGTGTGTATTATACCCCTGCTATGAATGTCACACAATGTTATGTGCTATCTGACATGTCAATTAAATCTAGTGGGCTGGCTACAACACTGCCTAACTATCCTGAAAAACATATCCCACATATGAAACATACCACCCTTTATCTGCATCACCATAGTGGAGCATATGACATCTATGGGTGTATGTCATATGGGACAACACAGACATGTGAAATAGATGCCCGTCACAACCATTTGGCCAACACATGTTCACACATGGCCATGGAGGATGGCCAGAGACATGAAGCAACACACACAGTAGACGTGATGTGCTTGTGTGTACACTCTGTCATACATTAGCTCCACATAGTCCAACTATGGCCCTTGTCTAATGGTTATATTGCAGATGTGGAACACTAGACATCCTACAAGCCTGTGCACATCTTGTGTAGGCGTGACATCAATCCACCACATAAGATGTGTTGAACATCTTGAGTGTGTCACGACATGACAGCAGTCACCTGTACAGTATACACATACATACACAGACAACCACATCAGTCCACAGATACAGTACATTCCCCTTGCTGGTGTCAGACATCACTGTCATCCTTGCTCCTCATGTGTGTGTGTGTGTGTGTGTGTGTGTGTGTGTGTGTGTGTGTGTGTGTGTGTGTGTGTGTGTGTGTGTGTGTGGTACACAGATGTCATGTGGGACATGGTGTAATGACGGGTTTGCCATTTCTGGCCATAGTTGCCAGGCAGCAGCAATATGGTTGCAGATGTGCAGGGGTGTCATCCGTATACCCTTCAGTGACCTGTATCACACATTTCACATCATGGTGTAGTGTGTATACACCTCAGTGTTGTGGGTCACATTCCACAGTATATATATATTGTATCTGAACACAGTCATGGCTATGAACTGTGCCTGTAACTCACACTGTATAGCAATAGAGACACCACATGATTCCATGTAATGGCCATGCACATCAGCTAAATGTGCAGTATATCTGTAGGGTGGACAGACAACACTGCATCAGCGGAAGGTCCATGTTAGTATAACACATCCCTGCATTGGGACACCATTACTCCACTGTATATTTGACAGGACACCATTGTGTTAAACATGTATGCATGTCATTGCACACATCAGCAGATCACATGTCATACTACATGTGATTGTCAAGGTCATATGCCACACATCAGGCAGGTGTACTGTTAAACTGTGCTGGTCTACATGGTGTAACACAGGAATGTATGCTAACTACTACTATGATTGTGTAATGTGCATGCCTTCTGCTATGACACATGCATGCTATTGTGTGTAACCCAGGGATGTATGATAACTACCACTATTATTGTCTGAGCTGCATGCCATCTGCCGTATCACATGCATGTTGCATGCCTTCTGTCATATCACATGCATGTTGGGTGCCATGGCATGTGTCTGTGTGTGTGTCTGTGCATGTGTCTGTGTATGTGTGTCTATTGTATAGATTGTAATGTACAGTTCTTGTCTGCCCCTCACAGGTGTTGATGTAGGTGCATTCCCCTCCTGTGGTCCATCTGATGTTAGTGTCCCCACAGACTCTAGCAGTGATGATGAACGTATGATTGAGGCACAGGCAGGGTTGTCAGGGGCTGAATCTGTGCCATTGGTTGCCATTCCACCTATACCCCCCTCATCCCTGCACACAGATCTCATGCCAACACATACCCCATCACCAATGGCTATAAAGGAAGGACAGTTGGCATTTGGTAGCTTGGAACAGGAAAGTGTGTAGGCTATGGAAGGTGTGCCTGCACACCATGGTGTCAGCCAACTGACTGGTGATGCCCCACACAGGCATGTGGCCAGTGCTGCTCATAGGAGGACCTCTGGCCAACATGCCCCTGCAAGACAAGGCGCAGCAGCTGGTGTCACCAGACGCATGATTCATGCTGTAACAGAGGCACAGACATGTGCTGAACAGCACAACAGAGAAGGTCAGAGGCTTCAGAGGGCTGCTGTCCATTCTTTAAACAACAACATCCAGGCATTGGCAAATGCTCAACAGCAGTTTGTTGAAGTTTTGGATAGAAGATTGGGTGATATGGTTGGAGTCCTTGACCGTGGCATGACAATCTGCGAGTGTGAGATGTCTGTGCTGGAACATCTGGTAGGAGTGAGGCATTGGGCAAGTGGACGTAGGCCAGCAACATCACCTTTTGCAGGTCTACGTGAACGAGCTACCTCACATGCCCACTCCCATAGTGGCGGTAGCAGCAGCAGTGCAGCTGGTGCTGTGCTGTCCACACTAGGAAACAGCAGGCCACGTGCATGTGGCCCTGGATTGTCCCAACAGGGACACGGTTCCAGTGGACATGCATCATCAGACAGTACCCAATCTGCACCTCTGCCTGGTAGTGCCCGTGCAACCCCTGGCAGGCACAGGTCATGTGGCCATGGCCGGACACCATGAACTGTAAAACCTGGCTTGTACAGTCTGCAGCTGTCAATAATACCCCTGTGTAGGCCAGACACATGCCAGGACTGTGTACATACATACACGCACACACCGGAAACATATGTAGGGCACAGCAACACACACATGCATACCATCCACACATGCTCAATGAGATCAAAGGCCCTAACCCGCACACATGATGTCATCCAGTGGTGCAGTCTAGGCCTCTAGCAAACATTATCATCCTGTGCATATGATGATGCCTGTGCTGCATCCCTGTCATCCACACCATCAATGCAGGGACATCCTCATAGGGTCTGATGCACAGGGTGAACAGACTAGGAAGATAATTGTAGATTACAATTGTTGTGTACTGTTGACAGGCAGCAAACATACCATGTAGTACAGTTTAGAATGCATTTTGTACTGTTAGCAGTATGTGTCATGTGTAACAACAGTAACTGCATGTTGGTCTTGATGTTCTGCCTTCCTCCTTCAGGTCTAATTGCATGTGTCAGTGGATGTCAGTGTTTGCAATTAGTGTCCCATATGTAAATGTGGACTACTCACAGGTATGTATGAAAATACCAGCATGCACATTGTAGCTTCCACATCACAGTTAGAAAGTCCTACATTCCAAACACGTCTACTGATCTACTGATCCAAGAGCATGATAGCTGTGTATTTAGCTACTGTGGCTAGAGACGTGACATGCATACTGGGTGACATCACAGGTACAGTTACATGGAGTGGGGAGGTAAGAGAGCGGTCTAGCTGATGACAAGGGTAGAGGCCAGTGGAAAGCGTGATACCTCATTGGGAAGCAGTAATACACATTCCCATGACAGGATTCGATCACACTAATACACCCACACACTCAGGTATTCACACACATGTATTCAGAGACACAGTAACACACCCACACACTCACGGATTCACCAACACAGTAACACACACACACACACACACACACACACACACACACACACACACACACACACACACACACACACACACACACAGTTGCTAGTGTTGAGGTGAGGACCCCTAACTATGTGCAAATCATCATTACAGTACTGTGCACTTACATGACGTGCCACAGAGATTACACATGTACAGGTAATCAGTATGGCCTATGATCATGCATCAACAGGGATAGTAGATTGCATCGGCTGGATGGGGGGAGGGGGCTTATCAGTTCACTATGGTAACATACATCCTCACTCCAGGGACCAGACATCCATACATACATACACACACACACACACACACACACACACACACACACACACACACACACACACTGTGGCATTCACTATTGAATACATCTATGTCACGCACATACAGATACCTCACATGTGTGAGATACACACCCCTGCCTATGTCCTGCTTTCTACATTGCAGTCTGTACAGATGTCTACAACAGTGTGCAGGAGAGTGAGTAACAATTGAGATGTATTCCCCACCATACGTGACCTATATGGACACACACGCAACCACACATGCCAGTACTGTGAATCAAACACCTGCCTATCTCATGATAGTATGACAGACTTACAGCAGTATTGCACGTGTTACAAAGTGTACTGATGCTTCCTTTGGCAACTGTGCTGATATATGCACAATATATGCACACGGGAGGTCTTAACTGTTACAGGTGTCAAGTGATTTACCTTCGGTGTCACCCTGACCGCTGTCTAAGTTGTGTGTGTTCCCCTTCAATTAACAAAACCATAGCTTGGCAGATAAGCAGGTTGTTGTAGGAATGCTTGTGACACACCTGTGAGCTGTCCTCAGCAAACATCCATCTGCAAAGATGCCCCACCACTTAGTTATGTCCACTCATCTGTCCATACCTGAAGTACATCTTACCGTACTTTCAGCATATCACCATATACAGTTGGCAATGCTGAGGCTGCATTGCAACTGCATGATGTACTAAGACACACATCACCTGCAAACATCAGTGACTGCACATGCATGGTATCTGAATGCACACCACTACATGTACATGTGTGTAGGTCCTACATTCCTGTCATTTGGGCATGTTTGTAGGCACTGCATTTGGTGGACATGTGTAATGACATATATGACACATGGACTGTTGTATGATATGATAGGTGTCATGGGTGAACAGTACAGAGGGAATGTTACCTCTGTCAACATTGATATCACACCTTATGTACTGTTAGCATTCAGCAACCATGGACGTACCTTTCATGTGCATGTGTGTAATGGCTGTGGCCACCTGTCTGCACAAAGGACAACAACAGCTATGCTACTGACATATATGTTGTATGTGTGTGGCATGTACATATCCCGGGCAGGTACATGTATGTCATATCCAAACATGAGGATGTTTACTGATGTACAGCAACAGTCATCTGTTAATGCTGTACATAACTGAGGGACCCTGGTATGTGTACAGCTGACCTGGTTACAGTGGTAACATTGCATTGCATAACACATGATGCAACTGTGTCAGTACATGGGTACTCTGCACAGTTGATATAGAGCTAGGTACAGTCCACCGGTCAAGGGTCACATCCTGTTGTACTATTATATGTCCTACCACATGTATGGATGTGTGCTGGTGGTCCGCTGGCATGGTGGTGTCTGAGGGTTATACCCTAGAATGCAGCCTTTGACACAGTGACCCGCACCTGACTCATCTGTGATGCCTTTAGTGGGAGTACTGGTCAGTACATGTGAGTGGCCTTTAAGTATGTGGGGACACCACCACCTGGAGTGGTCCATACCTGTGTTATGGCCCACATGTCTGGTTCTGAGGTATATGGTGGTAGTGCTAGTGTGCACTACAGAGCCTTCAGCCAGGTGTTCCTCACTGCACAGATGTCAATATTCCCCATTGTTGGATCTACAGTGAGCTGCTGTGATTACGAATGCTACACATGTAGCACTGGTTAGCATAAGCATACAATGCAGTTATCCTCTAGGTGTCAGGGTGTTATCCTGTGTTTAGGACATTTGCTTTGGAATGGCACTGTATGGACGAATGCGTCCTAGGTATTATTCCCACTCCCTTGAATCATGGATGCATGTGATATGTGACAAAGGCCTGTCTACTTTCAGTCATGTCATCCCAGAATGGCAAACACTGGACAACCTTGTAATTACAGCAGGACATTGGCTCATTATGTTGGTCAAGCATTTGCCACTCCTAGCAAGACATCACTGCAAGTGGTAGTATTGTGCTTGGTATAGAATGGTACATCTAAGGTGACGGACAGTAGCAAACATGTAGATGACCGGTGTCTGATATATGTAGTGCAGCGTTCCTGCTAACAATGACAACTACTAACCCCAGAGTCCATTACAATGTGTTCTTTACATCTAACTGTAATAGCATGGCCACTGTGGCCTTCCGTATTTAGAATTAGAGTGCATCCCAAACAGCCCTGTGCTACTAAGTGTATGAGCATGCCCAGTATAACCTTGTGTAGTTGGAGGCATATTGCATTCCGAACATCCCTGTGCTACTATGTGTGAGCATGCCCAGTGACACCTTGTGTCGGTTATGTGCCTCTATGTGTATGTGCATGGCCATTGTAACCCTGTTTAGTGATTGTAGTCATCCATTCCACAGATGGGCATACTCCAGTTCAGGGATGGATTCCTACTTTAAACACACAGGTTCACAGGTATGTACATCTTAACTGCCAGAATCCCTGTTGATGTCCGCATTCCTAGAAGGTCATAATGACAGCCATGAAATGTGTAGTCTCTGTGGTGCAACTCGTAACTATGGAGTATTGTAATAGTGATCTGTAGATAGGCAGGTGTTCTGATCTCACCACTGGCGTGTATGTGTCTCCATCTGCCTGAGGACAGAATAATGCTTTTAGACTGCTCACACTCCATACAATTCCTATACCCAACTTTAGCAAGGCTGATGATGTCACCCACCTAAAAATACACCTCTGGGAGTGCTGTGATCCAATAATCTCGGTAACGCATTCTGTAACTGCGTAATGCTGAAGTGTGTCAAAGTAGATAGGTCAGTGTTCTAATCCTAGACTTGCCAACTTTTTGTGTGTGTATGTGTGTGTGTGTCTCTCCGTCTGCCTGAGAACAGAATAATGCTTTTAGACTGCTCACACTCCACACAATTTCTATATCCAACTTTGGCAAGGCTGATGATGTCACCCACCTAGAAATACACCTCTAGGAGTACTCTGACCTAGTAATCTCGGTAGCGTGTTCTGTAACTGCATAATGCTGTAGAGTGATAAAGTAGTTAGGTGGGTGTTCTAATCCCAGACTTGCCAACTGTGTGTGTGTGTGTGTGTGTGTGTGTGTGTGTGTGTGTGTGTGTGTGTGTGTGTGTCTGCCTGAGGACAGAATAATGCTTTTAGACTGCTCACACTCCATACAATTCCTATACCCAACTTTGGCAAGGCTGATGATGTCACCCACCTAGAAATACACCTCTGGGAGTGCTGTGACCCAGTAATCTCGGTAGGGTGTTCTGTAACTGTGTAATGCTGTAGTGGGATAAAGTAGTTAGGTCGGTGTTCTAATTCCAGACTTGTCAACTGTGTGTGTGTATGCGTGTGTGTGTCTCCGTCTGCCTGACAGAACAATGTTTTTAGACTACTCACACTCCATATAATTCCTATAACCATCTTTGGCAAAGCTGATGAGGGCACCCACCTAGAAATACACTTCTGGGAGTACTGTGACCCAGTAATCTCGGTGCCACATTCTGTAACTGCATAATGCTGTAATGTGATAAAGTAGTTAGGTCGGTGTACTAATCCCAGACTTGCCAACTGTGTGTGTGTCTCTGTCTGCCTGAGGACAGAATAATGCTTTTAGACTGCTCACACTCCATACAATTCCTATACCCAACTTTGGCAAGGCTGATAATGTCACCCACCTAGAAATACACCTTTGGGAGTGCTGTGACCCCAGTAATTTTGGTAGCATGTTCTGTAACTGTGTAATGCTGTAGTGTGTTAATGTAGTTAGGCTGGTGTTCTAATCCCAGACTTGCCAGCTGTGTGTGTGTGTGCCTGCCTGCGTGAGACAAGTACAATGCTTTGTAGAGTATGCACACTCTGTACAAATCACATGACCACCTTTGTCAATCCTGCTGTTGTCACCCACGTAGGAATACACCTCTAGGAGTGCTGTAACCCAGTATTCACTTTAGCATGTGCCCTAAATGTGTATTGCTGCAGTGTGATATGGTAGGTAGGGGTTCAAATGCATGACATGGCAAGTGTGTGTGTTTGGCTGTCAGAGCCTGTGTGGAGGTGGCTTTGAGTGTCTAACCACTGGACATGTTGGGGAGCGGATTTTGTAGTTTTCCTATATGATGTCTGTCTTATGACACAATGGCCACCTCACAAGGAGTACAGATGTCAGTCAGCCACAGGACTGTGTTGGCAAGCCATACCCCTACATTTGGGAAAAGGCCTGGTGAACAAAGTATGCAACCCTACTAATACCCGGTATATGTCCTGCACCCATGTGTCATACACAAACACACTTGCCTAGGATACCCCACTATGTTGCTAGTACCATGTACATTGATGACAGATAGTAGGCATGGTGTGATTGCAAGTGGGCTGCAGAGGACATGGTACCCTGTACAGTGGTACAATAGCCACATAATTGCAGACAATGTGCCTTCACTATGCTCCCCACTGGATGCCTGCAACATATGTGGTGCCATCAAATATGATCCACAGAGGCCATACAATGCCGTACACTTGTGCCCTGTATGGACCAATGCCACTGACACCAGGGAATACCTGTATCATGCTATCAATGCAGGTGCAGGATCGACCTGCTGATTATAAGCAGGTTTCGCCACACCAGGCCAGTATTGGCATATCGGGGGATAACAGTCTGTGTACACAACATGTGCCTGCCAAACCAGGTACACCTGTACATGTCACTGTACAGTATTGCGGGACATGCACATCTCAGGCAATGTCCATGTGAAGGACTATCAAACACAAACATGGCATGCATTGCAAAGCTATGGCCATACACAATGGTAACCAGGATGTCAGGGCTGTTCATGCAGTACCCATCTGTGTGGGACATTGCAGACACTACACCCCTGTACCACACTGCACACCATTGTTGGGTGGCATGATGCCAAGGATCACCTCTCACTCAGCCTTGTACAGCCATCTTGCACAGCCAACCACTACACACCCATGAAGCAATGCATACATGTATGTCAGTACTGGCACATTGTGTCTGCATGTGAGTTATGATGCTCCCAACCACAGTCACTCCCAGTATAACCCTCACTGGTATACCAACAGATGTCAAACACGTTCACATGCCCTAGCCCATAGAACCTCCAGATATCCCCTGTGGTACATCTCATCCTGTGCATTACTGCAGTGTGGCAACTAAGTAGTTAGGGAGTGTATTTGTGGCCCTGGCAAAGAGTGTCAATGGGAGCCCATTAGAGAGCATGGTTGTGGTGACAATGGCATCCATTCACGTGGACAACCATGTGTGCTACACCTAATGTATGTCTACTATATCTCTGTTCCAGATGTCTCTCATCTACACACATATATGTTCTTATAGCACAGCACCATGTTGGCTTTGTGGCACATGTAGTAACTGCATGCACATGTAATAGTAATGACTAGTCAGTCAGGAGTTTGACCACTGTACTGGTAGGTGTGTGGCAGGCGATGCTTAGGGTTTAGTCTCCAAGCCCTTCTCTGATGTACTTTGTCTGTCCCTCCCAAACACTCTATGGTGGATGTGGAGGAGTACACCTGCTCAACAACAGCATGTGTATTGTAAGTGATGGACATGATCAGGTGATGGCCTCCGCACCTATTGCAGTCCTCATCTACCTGATTGCATGTGGAACAGCTGTGATGATGTTCCCATAGCCATTTGCATGATAAACACAGTACATTATCTAGGAACATCATGTTGATGTTTGGCCATGACAGTTGCTGTGAGTGGTACCTGGATGTGGTGTTTTGAAACGGCATCACAGATGATATCTGGATGTTCTTCAAACATCATACACAGTGGGAAATAGCCTAAACACAGGAGGGTGATGTGCCAGACATGACTACAGCATGAAAGTGTAGCTATGCTGCATTGAGACTACTGCCTGTTTAACATGTTGTGTGTGGTAATGGCTATTATGTATGTTTTAAAACCGACATGACAGTGCTCTGTTCATGAGGGACCCCCATCTGTAGGGCCATCTGTGGACTGGCCAGTGTGTGGAACCATTTGTTTCCTGTATTACACACTGAAGACACATCTGTGCACAGCAGGAGCATAGTGTGAGGATTGCAGACAGTACATGGTGATAGGGATGTGTTACTGCCATCACATCCCTGACTGGACATATGTCACATGAAACAGTGGTATGACAGACACTGTCTGGGGTTCCCAGTGACAAGCCAATAATGGGCAACTGTTCATAGCTGCATTCACAAGTCTACTACACATTGTACAGATGTCATGCAGTATATATGAATGTGTTGTGCTCCCTCTGCAAATGTATACCATCTGTTGTGTTGGGTTGATAGTCATATCTATGCATACTGTTGTAAGTAATCCTGAATGCTGTTGTCTATTACTAAGCCATATTTGTATTTAAACTGCAACACCATAGGCTGTATGGGTTGGGAGGTCCCAGTAGAACCTCCTGTCCCACTTCAGTTGACCATGGCACCGGGCACCAGCACATCTGGGGCCCAGCCTTGGACCTCAAACTCTGTTGGCTCTGCACCACCTTCTGTCCCCCACTGGGAGCAGATTCAGACAGGAACATGTCTGCTGTTGTGCGGTCCTGGATGTGGTGCACTGGCGGCTCACTAAGGGGTTCTGAAGCCAGATAAGCAAGCTCAAGGGCAGAGTGTCACATTTACAGGGTGAGGCAGCACTGCCTCCTTTGCAGCTGTTTTGGTGCAGTGGCGGCTACCCATGGCTGGGGACCTCCATCCCACTGTTCCCATGGGCTTGTGAATGCTGAACACCCATCCCCATCTGAAGTGAATCCCTCCACATGTGTCATATACCGACCCTGTATGCTGTCATGTCTGTGATCATACCCTACCTATCCTCCACGGGCATACCTACTCTCCTTCCCCCATATCCCACTCTCACCCTATGGAAACATAAGGCCAATCGGTTCTTAGGACAACATTTGCCCTATACATAGCTGTCCATTTCACACATGTGCCCACTGGACACATGTAACCCTTGTAATATGCATCACAATATACTCCTGTTATCCTCACTCCTGTCCCTCAGGTGCACGATCCTGGTATGCACATCACTCCTAAGTGGTCCAGGTACACATGATGCCGATGAGCCCATTGTACACACAACACTACCGGTCCCTCTATGGTTACCCCATTTACCTTTATCATGCACACTGAGCAGCGTCAGGCAGTGCCGCCTAAACAGGTTTAAACTATTCCAGGTTCCACAAAGTCTGCTCTTCACTTTTTCCCTTAGAACTGTTCAAACTCTCAAAGTAATAACTCTATTCTCTTTATAAAGCCCTGCACTTGCTCAGCTCTTATAAGGAAACACTAACTAACTAGAGCACTACACCCTCCTTGACTTCTCATAAGTATTAGGCTCCCGATTGGTCCTTCCTGATCAAGTGAAAAATCAGTTCCCTTCCCTAATCTGATCAGTAAAAAAAAAAGTTCCCTATAGTAGTCTGGTATGTCCAAGGGTCAGTTTCAGGGTTGCTCTCCAGTCCAGCTGGTGAATCTGGGAATTTTGAGGCAATGTTACAATTGCCTTATGTACACAGACAACCCTCTCCTCCTTCCAACAAACTATAATACATGTGAGAGATGCAGTTACACAGACATACTGGAGGCAGAGCTCTCTCAACCCAAGACTGGCACAGTGAGTCAGGAGGAAAAGGTAACCACCCGCACCAGAAATCCAGTCTCACACAGACCTATTGCATCTGCATACCCAACACATAAACACACAAAAACATACTCGGAGGCTCTAAATAAAAATCTGCCTAAACAACAAAGACCTCCTAAGCAGATATCCAAGCAACAGCCACCATTCAACAATACTCACGAATCACATATTTCACAAAATCACAGTCACAGCCCTTAAGGCCAAACAACACACCAAATACACTTGTTATAGGGGACTCTATTGTCCGGCACACTGACGTCCCGCTCACTAGACTGAACAAGGAGAAGGTCACTGTAAGCTGCCTGTCAGGTGCCAGGATCCACCACATAATGCAAGCACTCAGGTCACTCCAAAGCAAGTACAAGTATGACTCCGTCATTGTCCATGCTGGTGTGAATGACCTGAGACATACCTCCCTGGACTACATGAAAAGAGACATAGAGGAGCTCTCTGATCATGTAGCCCAGGCTGGTATGACCCTGACCTTGAGTAGCATCTTGCCCTCACCAAGAATGATGCCACAGTATAAAGACAAAATGATCAGTTTCAACAATTGGCTAAAGTATTGGTGTCATTCAAAGGGGATCCAGTGTCTGTCAGCCTGGGATGACATGCTCGACAAGCCACGTTGCTTTGCTAGGGATGGCTTGCACCTGTCACCGTTAGGCTTTCGTATACTGGCCAAAGCTCTTGCCACCCCATAGTGCCTTTTTTAGGCAAGGCTCAAAGTACAAACCCACCTCCATAGACAACCCAAGGACAAAAAAACTAAAGGTAATGCTACTCAATGCCAGAAGTCTAAACCTCAAGATGCACACACTCGAGGCTCTCCCCAGTATGGAGAAAATCAATGTCTGTGCAGTAACAGAAACCTGGTTCAAGGCTCCTGAGAGCACCCCAGCACTACCAGGTTATAACTCATACCATGCGTTCTGGCCCCAAAACTCGGACCGAAGCACAAAAGGAGGGGGAGTATATATATTCATCAAAGAAACCTACACCTCCAGGTTAGTGGCACTTCACAAAGCATCAGAAACCATCCATGTGCAACTAACAGTTGACAAAACTGCCTTTCAGTTTGTAGCCTGCTACAGAACACCCTCCCTATTACAGGAACCTCACTTGGCATTCCTGAGAACACCGGAGAATATGAAGGTCTCTCCAAACACTATGTTATTGGGTGACTTCAACTACCCAAACATTGACTGGGAAAACTACTCAAGCCCAAACGCCCTCGCCCAGCAGTTCCTTGAATTTATAAATGCTAACGCAATGGAACAACTGGTCACCACTCCCACAAGAGGGAACAACATATTGGACCTGGTCATCACCAACATGGGGACTCTATGTTCCACACCAGAGGTAAACCCCTCATTAGTACGATCAGACCATAAACAAATGTCCCTGGACATCCATATCCTGTCCCCACCCCCAGCCAAGGAAATCACGGTAAAGAATTTCTCAAAAGCCAACTTTGCACTTCTCAAGACTGAGGTGGAATCCTTCAAAGCCCCGGGGCCAAAGGATAATACAGCCCAATCCGCAGAATCCTTTACAAATGCATTCTATGAGCACCTGCAGGCATGCATGGATTGTGCTATCCCAAATAAAACCAAGACTCATTCCTCCAAAAACAGGAGACCTGTCTGGTGGACCCTGGCCATAAATAAGCAAAATCCCAAAAAGGGAAGACATCTCTGATCAGTATTAGCAAGAAACTTCGATCCCTCATAAAATCATCAAAGGCCAGTTTCGAAAGAAAAATTGCCCTAGACACTAAAGATAATCACAAGGCCTTCTTTAGTTATGTCAGGAATATGGGTGGAAACTCCCAGATATGCTCTGAATTGTTGCATAATGGTACAAAATACACCAAACCTACAGACATAGCCAACATCCTGGCAGACAGATTCAGCGCAAACTTCTCCCCCCCTTACCCCTCAAAGGAGCAAATGCCTATCCCAACTGAATGTAACCTCCCTGACATCACAGATGCACAGGTGAAACCTGCCCTCTACAAAGCAAAAAACACAGCATCTATGGGACCGGACAGTGTCCCAGGCTGTGTCTTACATGAGCTCCAAGAAGAACTTAACCCTCACATTGTCACTGTTCATACTTAGCCTTACTACAGGATATGTACCCAAAGAATGGCGTACAGCTACAGTGGTCCCACTCCACAAAGGTGGTGCCACAATGGACCCCAGGAACTATCGCCCCATAAGCCTGACTAGTTTGGTCTGTAAAGCTATGGAGTGTATTATCATGGAACTCATAAACAAAGACATTGGGAGCCTCCAGACACTGGACCCTACCCAATTTGGCTTTGTTAAGGGCAGATCTTGCCTCTTAAACCTAGATGATTTCTTTGAAACAGTTACCAAAGCCATAGATGAGGGCAAGGTAGCCCACACAGCCTACCTGGACCTCGCAAAAGCCTTCGACACAATACCCCACTCGGGCATCATAAATAAGCTTACCAGCTTAAATATCAATCCCTATATCACAAGATGGGTTTCAGGCTCAGGGATAGAACCCACATGGTCAGAATCGCAGGTGCCATGTCCTTATCCAAACCAGTTACAAGTGGCATCCCACAGGGCTCAGTTCTGGGACCTCTCTTGTTCGGTATATATTTCTCTGAGGTTCAGGCTAACACGGGGGGATTATGGCTGACAAAGTTCACAGATGACTGCAAACTGGGGGCCATAATCGAATCTCCAGCCGACACAAGCATCCTTCAAAAGGGTCTCACAGAGACGGATGCTTGGTGCCAGAGCCACGGCCTCAAGCTAAATGCTAAAAAGTGCATTGTCATCCCATTTGGGAAAAACAAGGTCCCCACAAATTACCACATAGGTGGTAATCCATTAAGTATGGAAGAAGTAATTAGAGATTTGGGGACCAACGTAGATAGTAATCTCTCCTTTAATAATCACGTTGCCAAAGTGGTTAGAAAGACCTTCTATATAGCCCACCTTATCATGAAAGGGTTTGCATCTAGAACAAGAGAGGTCATTGTGCCCCTCTACTCGTCACTCATCAGGCCCATAATTGAATACAGTGCCCCTTTTGGGATGTACCTTACCCGACACCTGCAGCAACTGGAGAGACCCCAAAAGTACCTCACCAAGAGGATCGTGGGCTACAAACAGATGTCCTATGCAGCTCGACTAAAGAAACTCCAGCTCTACTCAGTTGCTTACCACCTACTCAGAGGTGATCTATGCCTGACATACAAAGCCATGTTAAACCCAGAATTAATGGACATGCTCCACCTCAAAAAATCTAAGTCCCTTAGAGCTACACGCTCCAGGGACTTAAACCTCAGCACAAAAATAAATAGGACATGCTGGAGGGACAGATTCAATTCCCAGAGGCTCCCCTCACTCTGGAATAGAATCCCAATTCATGTTAGACATAGCCTCTCGCTGACCCTCTTCAAGCGAAATCTGGACGCGTGGATGGGAAATCGCAAATTCACCCCTGGGATCTCATCTGTGTCCCTGCTAGACAGAGGCACAGTAAACTAATCTTAAAGGGTACCTTCTGTGACCTACTTTACAGAGGCACAGTAGGCTAATCTAATAGGTAGGCGGAAGCCAAATACACTCTGGCTAGGCTTATAAATGCCCTAGGGCAGATAGCCTAGTATCTACCTATGAACCTATGAACCTATGATGATGTTGCACACAGCACCTTGCAAGAGTACTGTTCTCACATAATGATTGGACAGGTACTGTTGTGTTAATGTACATTACATGCACAGAGTGATGTATTCAGCCAATGTACAACTGTTTGCGTGTATGAATGACACGTCTGTCTGAGGGAGTCTTGATATTACACAGGACAACACCACTACATAATACAGGCGTTGCTGGTGTTTCTCTATTCATTCATTTGTAATACTTTGTTGCCACATGGCATGTTCCTGATATATCTCTATATATGTATGTACCTATATGCTGGACATAAACACTCACACATACATCTACATGATGGGATACATTCCTATACTGTTGAATGACTGTGCTGTATGATATCTTTGTGGTAATGTCCGATGTCTGTATATCTGCCATGGCGTATTGGTAAATCACATTAGTTGTGTGTGCAGGGTCCTGGTTCCGAGCCTTGCAGAGGCCATTTATTTTGTTGCAGGGCAGAACAAGGCCATTGGATACGGAGGGATTAAGGCAAATTAAAGCAGTTGTGAGCAGGTGTGCATGGGTTTGCACAGTGTTAAGCAATGCTAACCTCTGGTTACAGCTTCTTACACTCAGTTAACCTCTACATTGCTTTACCAGTGTAATACTCGCTTACAGGTAGCCAAACAGGCTTACACCCACTCGCTCCCGCACTTGCAAATGCACCGACATTGGTGCTTGCATCTGACACTCACACCCCTGGGTGGGAGCGAGGGCCACAATATTACCTTGTGATGCCTATTACATCAGATTACATGCCTACAGTATTGGGAATGGCTGCCCATTAGGCGACGGCATGCCATTCGACTGTATGGAATCAGCGGCCTGTCCAGTGTTTTATTCATATTATTTGTGTGTTCCTCTTACAATCTGCACCTGTCTGGCTGATACATGGGAACTGAGACTCTTCAATACAGACAAATATTTGGGATTTGGGACCCACATTTGTCAGCCGAGTCATGCTACTGCATACCTATTATTCTATCATCTTTCTAAGGTAGTCAGTGGAATATGTGCTTTCCGTCCCTATCAGGCCTCTCATACAACAGGGGAAAATGAAGACTGAATCAGGGACACTACATATCAACATCAGGGACACATTTAAATATTTGTTGCTATTAACCTGACACATTGACAGACCCAGAGCATATGTATTCATACACATTGCCTGAGGTACATGCTGTTTATGACTCTTAATTGTTGTTGTTATTCTTTACATGTAATCCACCACCTTTCCTCCTAATATCACTAGTTCTAGGAGGGTTTAGGTAGGACAGAGTTAGAATCTGAGTCGAAATCAGGGACGTCCCAGGTAATCAGGGATAGTTCAATGGTATGCTCCCTATGTGTTCCCCCAACAGTTTACGGACTATCCAGTGGATGTGCTCTTAAGGGTTAGGAGGTATGGGCGTCAGCTATGCCCATAGCAGAATATTACTTAAATTCCCTGGGGTGGTCCTAATATGGCTCTGCCAGCCAACACCTGCATGCCTAGGCCCATAATCACATACCCATAGTTCTCCCACCTGCCACTCCTCTGCAGCACTCATCCTTACTGTGGGTGCAGGTGGGGTAAAAACACACCACTACACATTGCACACTCTCTCCGTGTCATGACACATGTCGTACGTTGTGTCAACCCATGGGTTATCAGGCTTGCACAACCTACTAGTCCATGTACATCTACAGCCTGGTTTGATAAATCATTACCAGGACTGGCTCCGATCATTAATTATTGGTGTCCCACAAGGGACATCGATTTCTATGTTTCAAGTTTAGACCTTGCAGGTCTCTCCCACTCGTAGTACCCTGTTGGTGGTCTGGGAAACAGTAGTGTGTTTACCATTATTGCGTGTCTGTATGTCTCACCGGCCTAGCTGGGGGGGTGGGGGTGATGCTACGTGTTACACGTTTGTTTATTGGACCTCCCACCACCATATGCACGAAATGTGAACATATGTTACTCGTAACTGCTGTATCATATCCTAGCTATATACATGTGTGTTTTTACTGTCACATATATATATATATATTTACATTAATATATACAGATATATCTGTATATGTATGCATACATGTATATTTATATCTTGCTGTCTATAATATATATATATATATATATATATATATATATATATATATATATATATATATACATTATATGTATAATCTAACGACATATGGGTCTATGGTTGTTTGCATATGTATATGTTTATATGTGGGTATGTATCTGTATTCATTCTCTGAATGTATACATTCATACTACGGTGAGGGAGAGACATATCTCTATGTTGTTATGGGTAGATATACACACACATACCTCTACATATATACATCTACATCTGGTTATTCCATTCCTTGCCATATAGATTACACTTTGCTTTAGTGGGTCTCGCAGTGGATGTGGCTGCTCATTGGCTGATGCCTCTGCCCAATGAACACATTCGCTTGCATCCCTAGGGCTGTCCATATAGGCCCACATCAGCCAACAGCTGCACACCTAGACCCATAAGTAGATACCCATGGTTCCCCCACCCTTGCCTGCTGAACAGCACCCATCCTTACTATGGGTTCTGGTCTGTTCTGGACACACCACTACACGCTGCCCACTCTCCACTTCACGGGACCCATTTTATACAATTGTCTTAGCCCATGGGTCCTCAAGGTTATCCACCCTTGTATTCTGAGTCTGTATACACAGCGGACAATATGACCGGTCTACCACCTTTATTTGGTTTGTGCAAATTATGGGGTGTCCCACAAGGGACACTCCAGTCTGTGTTCCAAGATTACAATCCACAGGTGCACTGTGTACCCCCCCCCCCCGGTTGTATCCTGCCTGTGGTCTGGGGAGCAGTGGACTCTTTACATTTTTTGCATGTATGTTTCCCATGTCCGGCTGGGGGGGGGGTGGAGGGGCATGCTACGTGTTTCATGCTTCATGCCTGGGCTCCCCACTTCCATTGGCATAGCCTGTGAACATATGTCATTCCTGTGTGCTGTTTCCTATCATAGCTGTATGTCTCTGTATATCTATGCACACATATATAGATATATATATACATATATGTATATGTCTGCATCTATATATAGGTATATGTATGTCTGCAACCATATATATATATATATATATATATATATATATATATATATATATATATATATATATATATATATATATATATATATATATATATATATATATATGTATATATATATATATATATATATATATGTCTATGCATATATGTATATATATATATATATATATATATGTGTGTGTGTGTGTGTGTGTGTGTGTGTGTGTGTGTGTGTGTGTGTGTGTGTGTGTCTCTAAATCAATACATACCCCCGTGCAAACGCACTTACACATGCGTAATGGTGTTTATATATGCTTCCCTGCATACTAGTGCCTTATTCATTATGACACTTCACTCCAGTTATCTTGTAATTGATATTTAGCAGGTTAGACAACAGACAGATGTCGCAATATGTTCACGTACGGATTACCGATGGTAACTGGAATGTGATACAGTGGGATTCGGCACGAGAATGTCTGTTTGTTAGGGGGTTGCTGTAATGAATGCACTATTGCTATGCTGCTCCATATGCATATATACCCATATACCCATGGCTCCTGGTTCTCCAAACACACACCCCAACACCTCTCTAACACTGCTGTCATCCATTCTCCTGTCGGATTCGTGGTGTGTCAACACCACTACACACTGGCCACTCCCTGCTCCAATAGAGTTTACTCACTCCACATATCCTCAGAACTCCCATATGTTTAGTCCACAAACATTGGTGACGTGAGCATCCGAAGGAATACTATTCACAATTATTGGGTTGCCCCACATGGAACACGCATGTGTTTATGGCAAGATTAGACTATACTTCATTACATCCTTACTCCCATTAACATGACACTACAATTAATTAATAAGTATAACTATGTGGTAATGCACACGTTACACATGGGAGCCTAATTATGTACGTGTCCAGCATATTTCTTTTACAAATCGACCGGTTTAGCATTTGGCGTTGTCATAGTGGGCAGATCACAGGAATGATTCCATGTGTGGGGAAGCACTCACATTTGATTATCTTCAGCACAGCACTGACTTTGGACACTGTACACACCAATGCATTCTAGCTGTTTTGTCCCATCCCTCTTCTGCACAGTCTATTATTCCATCTACTATCGATGTTTGTATGTGCACATTCCTGTTATCTATGTCTACATATGGAATGCATGTGTTACAGAGAATGTACTTCTATATATTGATGTCTGCATGTGTGTATGCATATATACCTATTACGAACTCGCTGACCTCCACGGGGCGGTCCAGTTAGAAACGGGCCATCCAACCCTGGCACACCTGGATCCATAATTTCATATCCATAGTTCCTCCACCCCACCCATGTTCAACTTACATGCGTAACTTCCAATATCCACTTATTATCACAGCAATGACTCACCTCCAAACATTTCCCTCTCAAGGGCATTAAGGGCCCTACACATATGTTGTCCTGCCTCGTGTATTCTCAGGCTCTCCCACCATTTAGTCTTTGAAGATACCTGCCCTTGCTTGTGTTATGGATGACAGCCAAATGCGCCTTAGAATTTTTGGTAGTCCCAGCAGGGACAACTCTCTATCTGTGTGTAAAGTAGACTTAGCAATTCAACGATGTTGCTCCCACTGGTAAAACCCTGCCTGTGGTGTGAGTAGCAGTTAGATAGATAGATTAGTACTAAGTTAACTGCCCTTGCGAGCCATTTTAAGCTTAGCCAATTATCCCTTGTGAGACTCAAACCTTGCACCTTGTGTTTGTAAGGCAAACACCTTAACCATTAGGCCACCCTCCCAACTGCAAAAACCCGAAAGTTCACATGCCCGACAAACCACGATCCAAACAGTTAACAAAAGAAAAAGTTCACTGTTCCACACAACACACACACAACACATGCTCTGCTCACTCCTGGCCAGCTTTTTTATGACATATGCTGTTGATTCCCTTCTCATCCCTTGTCTATGCTTTATTCTTACGACATTCATTCTTCATATATATATATATATATATATATATATATATATATATATATATATATATATATATATGTGGTCATTGTTCGCAATGTACCTATGTCATAGGCTTGGTATACCTGGCATTGTGTAAGACATGCCAAGGTTTTTATGTTGGAAAAACAGAAAGGAAACTAAAAAGGAGAATATATGAGCATATATATGACATACAGGTAAAAAAGGAAACAAATGCACTGTACAAGCATACTAAGGAATGCCCGGAGGCACAATTTACATTTTATGTTATTGAGAGAGTAGACATAGATAAAAGGGGAGGGCTGTGGGAAGAAAGAATAGAATATAGGGAGCTGTACTGGCAACTATTACTAGAGGCAAACAAAGCCCCTGGTCTTAACGAAAATATTTCCATAGCCCCCCTTTTGAAAATAAGGTCAGCCAAATTGTAATATGTGTCTAATAGGAATTTCAAGAAAGTTTCTCAAACCTTACTTATAAAGAGTCCTAAATGCTTTATAAACTCTCTACATACTTTTTACTAAACACCTTTTTTGTTAAGTAATTTTTATTTAATGTTCATTTGAATGCAATTTTAATAACATGTTTTTTAATAAGTTTTTTTAATCAAACAGTAATAAATTAATTTTTAACATATGTATGTATTTATAGACCAAGCATATATTAAAGTCGGCATTTTTAGAACTCACTTTATGTAAGTTATGTTTTAAGGAAAAGGGAATGGTTTGTTATTTTGTTGTTCCTTGCAAAATCTTTGTATGGCCACTAGATGGTGCTAAATGGATTAGTTTTTCCAGAAGTATTTCTTTCATCAAAGGAAAGTTTCATTTCATTTTTTACTTATTTAGTATTTTTTTATTCATTCATGCATTTTACCAAAATTGAACACAGTTTTAAAAGTGAATGGTTATTTACAATAAGAGTATGTGATTTAGTAATGTATTGACACACACCTTTAAATTTTTATCATTATAAAACATAAAATGTTAACATCAGGTTAAAAGCACAAAAGCACTTTTTTCACTTTTTCTCAATTACAAGTTGATTGCTTAGCAAAGCTAATTTGTTAATTGAAACAATGTGCTCTATAAAAGGTGTTAGCTTTGGAAGCAACCCACATCTGATGAAGTAGGAGAAACGAAAACGTACTGTGTATTTGGAGGCATTTATGTGAACTGTTTATGGCTTGTGGATTAAACTTCTGTTTCCTGTGGCAGCTTCGGTTCTATGCTTTATTGTTTTACCTTCTGGGTCATCATACTGTCTAATTTCAAGGATATATATATATATATATATATATATATATATATATATATTTATATATATATATATATATATATATATATATATATGTATATCTATCTATATATAGATATATATATATATATATGTATGCACACATACACACACACACACATATATATATATATATATATATATATGTGTGTGTGTGTGTGTGTGTGTGTGTGTGTGTGTGTGTAATATATAACGAAAACGTACTGTGTATTTGGAGGCATTTATGTGAACTGTTTATGGCTTGTGGATTAAACTTCTGTTTCCTGTGGCAGCTTCAGTTCTATGCTTTATTGTTTTACCTTCTGGGTCATCATACTGTCTAATTTCAAGGATATATATATATATATATATATATTTATATATATATATATATATATATATATATATGTATATCTATCTATATATATATATATATATATATATATATATATATATATATATGTATGCACACATACACACACACACATATATATATATATATATATATATATGTGTGTGTGTGTGTGTGTGTAATATATATATATATATATATATATATATATATATATATATATATATAGATCTACCGTACAAGCTCGACACTTCACAAGATCGACATTTAGATTGACGAGACCACAAGAACGAAACTGCAAAAACACGAAAGTTCACATGCCCGACAAACCACCATCCCAACAGTTAACAAAACAAAAAGTTCACTGTTCCACACAACACACACACAACACAAGCACACCAACAACCTAAAAACCTACAGTACACCTTACACACAACTATCTATGCACTAACCTTAACCCAAACCCTAACCCTAAGGTCCGTCACTATCGCACACTTACCTTACCCGCACCCTAACCCTAACTCACTTAATCCGCTTGTAACCCTCAAGTCCCTCACTATCGCACACTTACCTTACCTGCACCCTAACCCTAACTCATTTAATCTGTCCCAACCCTCAAGTCCCTCACTATCGCACACTTACCTTACCCGCACCCTAACCTTAAGTCCCTCACTATTGCACACTTACCTTACCCGCACCCTAACCCTAAGTCTCTCACTATCACACACTCACCTTACCCGCACCCTAACCCTAAATCCCTCACTATCACATACATACCAAGTCAGGCTCACACGTTTCCCATGTCGGTGTTTTCGCTGTTGGGATTACAAGTTGTTGGTTATCTGCTCCATTGGTCTTGTGGTCCCGTCGTTCTAAATGTTGATCTTGTGAAGTCTCGTGCGTGTAAGGTAGATCCATATATGTATATATATATATATATATATATTGCATCTGTACTTACGTATATACTTTTCCTATGCTGGGCGCTGCTTACACCCACGCAAGTGCACTTACATATGCTTGCTGTGTGTTACATATGTTTACTGCCACTTATTTGTGCTTACTTGTGCCTTATTCATTATGACAGTACCACTTTGATTGAAGGGATCTGGTTAAAAGTCCCATGCGATACTCAAGTTCACTTTTACATGTTATTATGTCGGTTTTACAGCAGAACGACATTCATTCCACAAGGAAAATGATATGTGCTATAGTCGAACTTGAACCATGAATGCCTGTTCATTAGGCAGATGCTCTAACCACTACACTATTGGTGTCCTGCTTCATTTATATGTATACCCATGGTTCATAGTTACCAGAACACACGCCTCAACACTTCACTAACAGAGCAGGCATCCATTCTCCTGTTGGGAAAACTGCACTAGTACACATGTGCCATTCCCTACTGCTCTGGACCCGTGCCGCATGTTGACTCACTCCAAGTATATTCAGACTTCCCAAGCCTATAGCCATGGCACATACATTTGTATGATGGGCAGGGTGTTCATATGGTCATCCGGGTTTAGGCTTGTCTGACTGGGGACCGGGACTGCCCTGTACCCATTTGAAAGTCGAACTTAGCACATGGACAAGATTACTCCCACTGTTAGCATCCTACCTGTGGTTAGAGACACAGGGGTTTTGCCCACTTCTGGCCAGCTTGATATGTCAGCACTAGATAATACGAGTGTTCCGCTGCTGTTTTCCTTTGCAGTCATAAATGCTTTCTTGTGCCCATGTTCATTCTGTATATATGTATACATATATATATATATAAAATATGTGTACATGTACATACGCATGCATATACATCTACATGATTAATTACTTTGATCATACTGTTGAATGACTGTGCTGTCTGCTATGTTTGTGATAACATCAGAATTAGGTATAACTGCCATGGCCTAGTGGTAAATCACATTGGTTTGCAGTGTGTAGGGTCCTGGCATCAAGCCTGGCTGTGGCGGTTTATTGTGTTGCTGGACAGAACAAGGGCCATTGGACAAAGGGTGAGTAGAACACTTTTCACCAGTGGTTTTCCGTTTTGCAATGTTTAGCCATCATTTCCCATCACGCAAACACCTTCTGCATTCTTACTGTGATACGTCACCCCAGTTCACATTTCAATGGTATTATATTGTTATACAGCATGAAAGAGCAGGATATTCTCATATACGGATTATGCGTTGTAAGTGATGTGTGCTGCAGTTGAATCGGCAACGTCTGCTTGATAGGTGGATGCTC
The DNA here is from genome assembly GCF_019279795.1 of Protopterus annectens. Classification (NCBI taxonomy): domain Eukaryota; kingdom Metazoa; phylum Chordata; order Ceratodontiformes; family Protopteridae; genus Protopterus; species Protopterus annectens. Next base: position 1,721,689,176 of record NC_056737.1, on the reverse strand, counting down.
TAACCACTACACTATTGCTGTCCTGCTTCGTTTGCATGTATACCCATGGTTCATAGTTACCAGAACAAACGCAGCAAAACATCACTAGCACAGCAGTCATCCATTCTCCTGTCAGAAATAAACCATACCACTACACATGCACCACTCCCTATTGCTCTAGATATGTCCCGTATGTTGACTCACTCCAAGTATGTTTAGACGTCCCAAGCTTATATTCCTGGGACATAAATTCATATAATGGTCAGGGTGTTCAATAAGTCTTCCGGTTTTTGGCTCATCCGAATGGAGACTGTTTGAAAGTCAGACTCAGCACGTGGACAAAGTTAGTTCCACTGTTAGCATCCTACCTGTGGGTGGGGATGCAGGAGGTTTGCTAGCTTGATATGACAGCAGTAAATAATATGGGGGTTCTGCTGCTGTTTCCCTTCACATTCGTTATGACTGCTTTCTTGTGACCATGTACATTCTTCATATATATATATATATATATATATATATATATATATATATATATATATATATATACACATATGTATATGTAAATATATATCTGTACATACACATGCATATACACCTACATACTTATTTACATTTCCCATACTTTTTAATGACCGCCATTTACCACCACTCCTATATCCAATAGCCATTATTCTGGGCATCATATAGAATTAGCAACCCTTGCATGGTTTGGACCCAGGAACGGAAACACCTTAGTCACCGGTTTGACCACTACACCATCCGTGGTACATTTTGCGTGGATGGTAGTTAGGTCATATGACTTTACTACAGGCATTCCACACTACTGGCAACAAATGTGACAGTCGGTTGGTGTACATATGTATAGTACATGTTAATGTTCATATGTTTCTGAGAGACATATGTATACATTTGAAAGTATACATATTTATAAATAGGACACATACTTGACAACTACTTATATGCATGTATGTGTGATTTGTAGATGTAGCTATGCGTATATAAGTATGCACATTTATCGATGTATGACTACATATCTGGGGTTGTACATGGCCATGTATATGAACACCCACATCCGGGAGGGACGTGTACCATTTGTATACAGGGGATGTGTGCATCATTACGATGTGGAACCTGGACAGGGTATACAATTTGTGGACGTGTACTATTTGGACGATGGCTATGGGGAAGCTTCTAGGGAACATGTGAAAGGTATATAGTCCCGATAATGCACATGAGGAGATGTGCATCACGGTCAGGTGTTTAATCCCAGGTCATAGGTTATGCAGGATGGACTGGAGGGTGAGCAGGGTTGTGGACAACTACTGCTAATGCAACTTGTGTCTGGATGTCTACGGGGCTGGACATCGTGTCGTGCCACCAAGTCTAATCTTTAGAACAGACACTTATCCCATGAGGGATGTCCAAAAATTGTGGATGCCAATAACTCCCATTCTTTTGGCTATGCGAAAATGAGGGAGGGTTATACATGCAAGGGATACCTAGTTTGCAAGCCTGAGACTGCCTAGGGTGAGACTGCCTCCTAGATATGGGTAGGGGGCACTATGTGCAGATATGGCTGCGCCAAGCTAGCAGCCCGAGTATGGGTGGTTTTGGTGGACGTTCAGCAAGGGGGGGGTGGTGTGCTGTGGAGGGGATGATGGGTATTCAATTATGTATCCAGGTGTGTTGGGGTTGGATGGCTCAGTTCAGGCCAGACCATTATGTGGGTGTAAGTCAGTAACTTTTCTGTACATGTGTATTGCACATTTTAATGTTCATATGTTTGTGGAATTGTGTTCTGCAGTATATCCTGTCAGGGTATATTGGGGATGTGAATGTATGTTCTTCGGTTTCCTTTCTGATTCGCCCACAGCTCCCCCGTACACCTCCAGTTCACCTATTGTACATCCGACTCAGTCTCCCCTTGGCAAATTATTACATTACCCATCACCCCCCCAAATTCCACAAACACACCATCCATCCCTTCTCTGGTTGCTGGCCCATGGCACAGACAGTAGTACACATTGCGTACTCTACTTATCTCTGGTACCAATATGGTTGTGAGGACAACCCTAGCGTATTTGATCTTCCACATGCTGTACTTCACACACATAGGCACACGCAAATACTGTGTGGTATTTCTTATTATTTTTATTTTTTATATGCATGTAGTGGTAGTACATTACAAATGATTTTTGAATTTTATTAACATCTGCTGGTTTGTTGTAATTAAAATGTTAAAGATTTACAATATGTTTAAACATTTTATACTTTACACTTTATTTAATATAAGTGATCACAAATTTGCAATGAAAGCATGTATATACAGACAGTTTTTAAAATTGTTTTTAAGGCTTTTTACAATATGTGTTTGAATACGCACTTTAAAGGGCAAAATTTGTAATCAAACAATGAAGAATGTTTTAATTAATTGATTGAAAGGCTAATTACATTGTTAATTGGCAAGGCTTAGTATAAATAGATCCATTGAAATGTGTAGTAGTTTGTCTTGAGAAAGCCTGGGAGAGCCTGGGTGAAAGCGCTTGATGTATTGGAAGTATTGGATTTCTTGTTTCGTGTCGCTATCAGTTTACCATTTGGAATAAAATACGTTATCAACACTTGGTTCTCAGTTCGTGGACTGTATTCCTGTTTACCAGTTTGGTACTTGGTGTTTCATACTGTTTTTTGGTTCGTTGTGGTTTCACAAGGTCCATGGCTGAACAAGCTGATAGTGTTGAATTTGGCGACACACCTGCCATTTTATTGGATAGTCAACAACCAGCAGATGACGCTCCAGTGACGAGAGGAGAATTCAAGCAGGTTATGTGCCTGCTTTCACAACTTACTGGACTTTTAACAAATGACAAGCCTGGAGGAAGTAGCGGAATACCAGCCAATCAAGAACAGCTCCAGAAAGAGAATGACGCTGCGGTCCCAAAAACCATTGCTCCGTTTTCAGAATGTACTGAAGGAGGGCGTTTTACAAGCGTTAACGGTCCGCAACAAACAAAAAATAAAAATGGGGTCAATCGTAACGCTATTTTGGAAGCTAGCAAAGATTTCAATTTTAACAAATGGACAGCTAATAATTTTTCTTTTAAACAAGGTACTGTGCAAGTTTTTAATGGTGATAATGATAACATAGAGTGAATGCTCAAGGACTTTAACAATAAATTATATTCATATAAGGCAACTCAGCTTGAAATTGAATATTTACTTGAGTGTATACATGTAAAAAGAGTCCCCAAAGGGTTGCGCATTAGTAAATTTCCGAACAATGCTGTTCCAGGTTCAGAACTGTTTAAAGAACTGACAGCGTTGTTCAATAAAACAGGATTAGACATGCTGGAGCTAATGGTGAAAGATTATGAGGGCAAGGCTTCTGTATTGTTAACTGAAGCAAATGCCCTCAATAATTCTATAGTCAGCGACTTTTGCTTTAATGGCATTAAAAGAGACTATGAGAATGTATTTAAAGAAGTTGATAACCATTGTGTAAGAATTATGAATAGAAAAATGAAAAAGCTCGAGCGTGACCTACAAGATTACAACAAGGGGCTAGCGTATAGTGTCTATGCTAGAAACAGATGGTCCCGAGACCACAATAATGATTTTTATAATAAAAATATAGAACAAGAAAATATTTTTGACGAAGAGTTAGAGGCCCAAGGCCCAAGAAGGAGTGAAAGGTTGGCACAAAAGTCCAACCAACAATAGAACCAGTTTGAGCAGGGTTTTCATTATGGCCAGGGGAGACAAGTGAACAGACAGCACACCCCATATGCCAAGAAGTGGAACAAACCAAGGAGATAGAATATTATAACACAAATGATAGTATGTTTGAAATGAATGAGATGAACAGTTTAGTGTGTAACATGGTTAAAAAAGGTAACTTTTCCATCTATAATTTTACTGACATTGTTTTAAACGAGTTACATTTTGAATTATTCACTAAGGGGCTGCACTTTGTGCCAACTAAATCCATTAATATTCCTAAAACCATATTAGATCTGAAATTATTTACACGGCAATTGAATTTGAATATCAACTTTAAAGGCAAAGGAATGACTAACAGTATGTTTCATAGAACAAGCACATGGAACCCATCTTTACACCCTGCCTTACAAACATTTGAAGAAATGGTTGAAGTTGAAATTAGGTACATCCAGACAAAAAAAGTGAGTGATAACTACAACAACTTATCAGATAAATCTTTCAAGCTGATTAAACAACTAAACAATGATGGCATTAGGGTAATGAAAACAGACAAGGGGGGGGGGGGGTAGTTCTTATGTATCAGCATGATTATGAAGCCTCCCTCTATTCTTCACTGCATGACAATGAACAATACAGTGAAGTTTCAATAAATGAACGCAATGTTGCATATGCTAAAATTAGATACATGCTGGAAGACCACCTCTACCAAGGCGCGATTAATGAACAACTATTTAACTATTTGTTAGTACAGAAGCCATTAACTCCCATTATTTTTGGTATTCCCAAAGTCTACAAAGGATTAAAACCCTTGCAGTTCAGACCAATTGTAGCCGGAGCAAAAGGTATTACAGAACCATTAGGAAAGTTTGTGGATATTACACTAAAAAACTTTGTAGCATCCCTTCAATTTCTTTGTAAGGACTCTTGGGAATTTCTAAGAAGTGTTAAGAAAGAATTCTATGATGATACACAATATTTAGTTACAATTGATGTTGTTGAATTGTTTCCAAGCATTCCACACAACACAGGACTAACATGGTTTAATGATATGTTAGCAAGTCATTCAAAATTGAAAGCCAATATTATAGCACTCCTAGTTGAATTCATGGAAACAATTCTTAACAACAATTTTATCTATTTCAATGGGGAATTGTTTCGACAAAAAAGAGGTGTTGCAATGGGCACACCCTGTGCCTCAGCTTATGCTAACATTGTACTAGCTTATTGGGAATCAAAATACATATTCAACACTGATTGGAATAAATGCTTGGTACACTATCAACGTTACCTTGATGACATTTGTATTTTTTGGAAGGGAAATATAGATGAGCTTGAGCGATTTATTTGTTATATTAACTCTAGTACAGAGTTCCTTAAATTTACAAGCAATATTAGTACAGTTAATTTACACTATCTTGATGTAAACCTTTGTAAGAACTTAAAGCAGGGGTGTTTTCAATCTGGCATTTATAGGAAGAAAAGTTACTCTAATATGTTACTTCACTTTGATAGTAGTCACCCACTATTTCAAAAGAGAGGGATTATCAAGGGGCAACTTATTCGAGCCTCTAGGATGTGTAGTGAAGAGAATATATTTAAAGAAGAAGTTGCTTTTTTGAAGGTATTATTTATAGAAAGAGGCTACCCCACACAGTTGATTGATTCTGTAGTGTTGGAAGTTACAAACAAAAGGATGGATAAGTACTTTCCTTTATTAGGTGAAGAACGCAGGCAGGAAGCACTTACAACAAATAATAAATTTAAAGAACAGGGTAGTGCATTTGTTCACACAAATAGTAGTGAATGTGTAGTGGTAGAAAATATTGTAGAAAAATACTGGCCAGTTTTGACTATGAATGATGAACTTAAACAAGTGCTTGGATGCAAACCACAATTCATCAGAAGAAGAAATATGAATCTTAAAGATTTATTTGAGACTAAGTTGGTTGGTAAAGAACGTAGTGGACAACCCTTAATGGGCACATTTAAGTGTAAAACTTGCAAACAGTGTCCTTACATTATTAACACCAAAGACCTCTACTTGAAATCAAGGAAAGTTTATATTAGATCCCCAGGTTATTTCAACTGCAAAACAAAGGGGGTAATATATCTTGGGTTTTGCCAATACTGTCTTAGTTTTTATGTTGGCAAAACCGAAAGGACACTGGCAAAAAGAATATATGAGCATCTCTATGAAGTTAGTAAAGGAAAAGAATCAAACGCATTTTTTAAGCACTCTTTGGTTTGTAAACATATGGACCTTAGGTTTATAGTATTAGAGCAGGTGAAATCCAACCCCAGAGGAGGTGATTGGGAAACTTCTCTAGAATACAGGGAGCTGCTCTGGCAGTTAAAATTAGATGCTACAAGATCCCCTGGCCTTAATGATGCCTTAAGTTTAAGTAGTATTCTTAAACTTAGAAGGGCGAAGTTATAACAGCTATGCACTTACAAATTATAGTCCATTAAGAAGCGCACAAAAGTTTTTTAAAGGTGTGGTATTTCTTATTATTTTTTATATGCATGTAGTGGTAGTACATTACAAATGATTTTTGAATTTTATTAACATCTGCTGGTTTGTTGTAATTAAAATGGTAAAGATTTACAATATGTTTAAACATTTTATACTTTACACTTTATTTAATATAAGTGATCACAAATTTGCAATGAAAGCATGTATATACAGACAGTTTTTAAAATTGTTTTTAAGGCTTTTTACAATATGTGTTTGAATACTCACTTTAAAGGGCAAAATTTGTAATCAAGCAATGAAGAATGTTTTAATTAATTGATTGAAAGGCTAATTACATTGTTAATTGGCAAGGCTTAGTATAAATAGATCCATTGAAATGTGTAGTAGTTTGTCTTGAGAAAGCCTGGGAGAGCCTGGGTGAAAGCGCTTGATGTATTGGAAGTATTGGATTTCTTGTTTCGTGTCGCTATCAGTTTACCATTTGGAATAAAATACATTATCAACACTTGATTCTCAGTTCGTGGACTGTATTCCTGTTTACCAGTTTGGTACTTGGTGTTTCATACTGTTTTTTGACACGCAAATACTTACCTTTCATGACATGGTAGGTATACCCGGGTAATACCCATTCATCTTTGAGCAGTACAGACAAGGACGACTCAGACCGCAAATGGGCAGATATTGAGCGAATGCGCTGACCATTGAGCTAGGCTTAGCAAAGGGCTGCGGCATGCAAACACGCTGTGTTTCGCTTCCACTTGGTATAACAATCAATATTATAATGAAATACAGGCATGGGGTTTTAAATGTCATTGCTCGAGGAATGGGGACTCAAAGGTCAGCTATGTGCTTTTGTGTTTACTTTTTATTTTGGTGTTCACGGAACTCTCTTGTATGCTTTGCATACATTTCAGTATCCATGGACACTGACAGGAGTGATTACTATTAGAGGCAGGCTGTACTAGTCAGCATTTTAGGTTGCGCGTCTGTAGCCGACATGTTCACGCCTCCATGTAGCTCTTAGACACACCCCCTGCACTCCCACACATTTCCTGTGCATATGGATGTTGCAGCAGTGCGTCTTCATTAATATTCATATGGTGCTGCTGCGCCATCTCTACGCCGCACGGTCGGCGCAAGGCTAACGCCGTCCTTGCGCCGAGCTTCATGAATCCTGGGGATAACCTTTTCATGTTCTCAACAGACAGAAGTAAAAACTTTATAATGTGAGCCTGGCTGTTTAAAATTCTGAAAGTTAAAGTGTCAGAGAAATAAACTTTCTTCCCAAATTTCTCAAAAGCTTTCCAATCATTGGCAGAGGGAATGGAATTAGCATTAGCAATTCAACTAGTAGAAGCAAGTTTGGATTAGAAAATCACTGCAGATATGCTGTAAAATTAGAACACAAGAATACGGGAGTCTGACGTAACTTATATAACCTGGCAGACTTCTTAAGAGCAGGTAACTAACAGGGAAAGTGCAAGCTGCCAGGAATATGTTCTCCAGAGTAGGTAAAGCAAAGAGTACAAGTGCAGACTGAGAAATGTCCAACTGTAACAAATTGTAATACATTTGCTGAGTAACAGGAATCTCATTCTTCTCCCAGTAGAAAACATCTATTTTAAAAAAAGGTATCAGTGGGAAATCTGAAGCCAAACTGCTTACAGAATCAAAATCTTCAGCCTGAAAAGGCAGTCCTGAAGTACAACCTTTTCCCAAAAGTCCTGCTCTTCTGACTGAAAATTGATGACTGAAATAGAGAGCACTTTTGGTCTTTTCTTTTCTTAACTCAGGAGGAGACAGGCATAGTGAAAGCAGAAATCAGCTTACTGTCAAATCCCAGCATGTCTTCCCTGTCCATAGAAATAAATACAGCAAAAATATATTTTTACTGTCTGTTTTCTTTCCCTGAGAGAATCCCTGAGAATAAAACTGACGTAATACAGGCACACTTTCTCAGGGTTCAGGCTTCTTATCTGGGAAATGTGGGATCCTAAAATCAGTTCCTTTCACTGAGACTGACAAGAGTGGTTCTCCCTTGCCCACAGGGGGTAACCATATAGCCATAGAGGAAGACTCTATCCCCTGGTCCTTAGTGGCTGTAGGTGCTACATCAGAAGGACCAGGGGAAAACAATGAGTGGTCTATGAAACCATGACCAGCCACAGCAGAGTCACTAATCAGTAGCTGAGGGAAAGAAGGAGATGGCCAGATACCCAATGACTCCATCACAACTTTTTTCCTCTTGTGGATGAAGGAAGGAGGAACCAAGAAGACTGGTAACTGGTCCATAGGTTCAGCCACTAAAGGAAGCCTCAAAAATAATAATAGTCGGCAGATTTAGTGAGAGGTAAAAAAAGGCTTGCTTTGAGGTAAAACATTTTATTTGACAGTCCCCAAAAGCACCAGTGCTGCCCCTAACATATAAATTATCTACAAGAAAAATATCTAGAGTTTAAAAATAAATAAACAAATTTAAACAAAATAAGTTTCCATAAGCATTCACAGTACTTAAATCCTGTTACAGGTTGACAGTCCAAACAAAAATAGTTTCCTGGAGTAAATAAAACTTGTTTCAAAGAAAAAAACACACGTTTTCTTTAGAAAAATAAAATATTGGAAGGTATCTGCCTAGTCATGAAAGTTTGCTATCTCACCAATAGTTGCACAAAGCTCACTGAAGGAGTACATTTTGGTGGCAAGAAACTCTGAAGCTGTTGATGCTCTAACATTCATTTATATGGAGCTCTGCTCGAGTTTCTGACAGTCACAGCACATGGTGGTTACCCTGTAGCTTTGAAAAGCTGGTCAGTTGGTAGAGATATGACCCAAATAGCCTGGGCTACTGCAACAGTGATCTAATGTTGAACATCAGAGAGAATGGGTCCAAGGCCTTTGCCACCTATAACATTTCCTGTGGCTGTCATCATCCTTATGTATGGCCATAGATTTAGTTGTGCTTGCTGCTCCCCTGCTTCTACTGTGGGTGTGTCCCAAAGAACATATTTCTCGGAGGTACAGGCCAACACGGAAAGACTGTGGCTCACCAAGTTTGCAGATGACTGCAAACTGGGTGCCATAATCGACACTCCAGCCAACACAAGCATCCTTCAAAAGGGCCTCATAGAAACAGACAACTGGTGCCAGAGCCATGGCCTCAAGCTAAATGCCAAAAAGTTTATAGTCATCCCCTTTGGCAAAAACAAAATGCCCACAAATTACCACATAGGTGGTAATCCATTAAGTACAGAAGAAGTAATTAGGGACCTGAGGACCCAAGTTGACAGCAATCTCT